>NC_052152.1:53743993-54049105 GCF_902713615.1 Scyliorhinus canicula | reverse complement strand
CTGTGGCCACGACTAGCAGGATCATGACATCAACCTCCGAAAATTCCTCCAAACCGCAAAACTCCTTAACCTAACTTACAATAAGGATAAGTGCGTGTTTAGCACTGACCGTCTAGCCATCCTCGGCTACGTAGTGCGTAACGGAGTGATAGGCCCCGACCCCGAACGCATGAGCCCCCTGATGGAACTCCCTCTCCCCAATACCCTCAAATCCCTTAAACGCTGCCTGGGTTTCTTTGCTTACTATGCCCAATGGGTTCCCAATTACGCCGACAAGGCCCGTCCCCTCATTCAGTCCACGACCTTCCCGCCATCGTCAGAGGCCTGCCAGGCCTTTATCCGCATCAAAGCGGACATCGCAAAGGCCACGATGCGTGCCATCGATGTGTCCCTCCCCTTCCAGGTTGAGAGCGACGCATCAGAAGTAGCTCCTGCGGCCACCCTGAACCAAGCGGGCAGACCCGTGGCCTTCTTCTCCAGAACCCTCCAGGCTTCCGAACTCCGCCACGCCTCAGTGGAAAAGGAAGCCCAGGCCATAGTTGAAGCTGTGCGACATTGGAGGCACTATTTGGCCGGCGGGAAGTTTACCCTCCTCACAGACCAACCGTCAGTAGCCTTCATGTTCGATAATGCACAGAGGGGCAAGATTAAGAACGACAAGATCTTACGGTGGCGGATCGAGTTGTCCACGTACTATGATATCTTGTATCGTCCTGGCAAGCTCAATGAGCCTCCTGATGCCCTGTCCCGCGGTACCTGCGCCAGCCGCAGATAGACCGCCTCCGCTCCCTCCACGCGGACCTCTGCCATCCAGGGGTGACCCGTTTCTATCATTTCATAAAGACCCACAACCTGCCTTTCTCCATCGAGGAAGTCAGGACAGTAACCCGTGACTGCCACATCTGCGCAGAGTGCAAACCGCACTTCTACCACCCCGAGCGCGCGCATCTGATCAAAGCATCCCGCCTCTTTGAACGTATCAGCATTGACTTCAAGGGGCCCCTTCCCTCTAGCAGCCGCAACATTTACTTCCTGACGGTGATCGATGAATACTCCCGCTTCCCCTTCGCCATTCCCTGCCCCGACATGACCACATCGACCATCATTAAGATCCTCCTCTCCATCTTCTACCTGTTCAGCTACCCTGCGTACATACACAGCGATCGGGGGTCCTCCTTTATGAGCGACGAGCTGCGTCAATTCCTGCTCAGCAGGGGCATTGCCTCTAGCAGGACGACCAGCTATAACCCCCGGGGTAACGGACAGGTCGAGCGGGAGAATGGTACCATCTGGAAGAACATACTACTGGCCCTCCGGTCCAGAGATCTCCCTATTTCCCGATGGCAAGAGGTTATCCCCGATGCCCTACATTCAATCCTCTCCCTCCTCTGTACCACAACTAATCAGACACGCCATGAACGTCTTCTTGTTTTCCCCAGGAAGTCGTCCTCCGGATCCCCTCTCCCGATGTGACTGGCCGCCCCTGGACCCATCTTGCTCCGGAAGCATGTGTGGGTGCACAAGTTCGACCCGTTGGTGGAACAAGTCCAGTTACTCCACGCTAACCCGCAGTATGCGTCCGTGGAGTACCCCAACGGTCGGCAGGACATGGTCTCCCTCCGGGACCTGGCACCCGCTGGCGTGCGGCCCTCCCCCCAGTTCACCACAGACCCCCCCCCCCCGTCCCTTTTCCCCCAGCGCCCCACCCAGGCCACCCCTCCCCCATCCAAGGCGTCTCCCCCACCAGCCCGGGGTACGTAGACAGTTCAAGGACCATCGCTCCCGGAGTCCAGGACATCAGCTGAACCACCACCATCGGCTGAACCAACGTCACCAACTCCACTGCGGCAGTCTGCCAGGACGTCACGGGCAACGAAAAGGCTGATCGAGTCCATTTAACTTCAACACCACCATGGACCTTGTATGGACACTATGTACTGTTGCTAAATGTCTGGGCCAGTGGGAAGCCAAGGATACATTTTTTTTTCCTTCTCTCCTTACTACTCATACCACCAGTTGTCCCCCCCCAGCTCTCGGTAACACCCCCCCCCCCCCCCCGGCTTCTTTCTCCGCAAGGGGTGAATGTGGTGGTATGATTAGCATTGCTGCCTGCCATTGGTGCAGAACACCGGCTTACCATTGGCTCTGGTCGGTCATGTGCCTCTCGACCGGTTGGTTGAGACCAGTCATGTGACGGCTCCCCGATTGGGCGAGAGGCTGAGTTAACCCCGCCTCCAGGGTGGGGTATAAATACCCAGCACTCCCGGCGGTCGTCCTTATACTGTAATCAACCGCAGGGCTAACATCTAGCAGATTAAAGCCATACTTTGTTCAGCAACTCGTCTCGCGTTCAATTGATGGTACATCACTCCACACACACTGCGACCCAGGGCCGGGATTCGAATCTGGGTCCCCAGCACTGTAGCCCCAGTGCTAACCACTGCTCCCCCCCCCCCCCCCCCCCGTGCTGCCCTATCTTTTTGGACTCCTCATCCATAATCTTCTAATCTCTGGAGTGTGGCACCTAGGTTGCAGAGATGTTCTTCCTCATTCTTCCCAGTAACCAAGATGTCATCCACGTAACACTGGAGTCCATCTAATCTGTTTAAGATTTTATCCATAGCTCGTTGAAACAATGCTAATACTGAAGTGACGTCAAATAGTAATCTTTTGTATCAAAATAACCTTTATGTGTCATAATCATTAAGAGCTGTTGTGAATCCTGATCCACATTCATTTGATATGCTTGACTGAGGTCGATTTTTCTGAAGTGTTGGCCTCCAGACAACCCAGCGAATAGGCCATCAATCAGGGGTAGAGGATACTGCTCTGTACACAGTAAAGATTAATAGTGACTTTAAAATTACTACAAATGCGTACAGATCGTCTTTCCATCAAAGGTCAATCGGCATAGCCCAATCACTCGTGTTAATGATTTTACGGACTCCTGTTCTGACCAGCCATTCTAATTCTGCCTCTACCTTAGGCCTAACTGCATATGGCACTGATCTAACCTGATCTTCCTTGATCTTCAGCTTTACTGGGATATCCTCCATGCTTCCCATTTCACTGTTGAAGGCATGTTTCTTCCAAGATTTTTGGTAAGCCTGATTTGGAATATGTCATGAGATTTACCTCGGCCCAATTTAATTTGATCTTTTCCAGCTAAGTTCTTCCCATTAGAGCCGGATAATTTCCTTTGACTGTGCACAAGGACAAATCTGCCAGCTGTCCCTATAATTGCACTGTTACGGAACAACGTCTCCAGTATAGGTTTTAACACCACCTTCTCGGGCTACAGAGCAATATGTCAGAGATTTTCTTGCTAAACAGTCTCTTGCACCAGCGAGACAGCTGTCCCAGGGTCCACCTCCACCTTCACTGGCTAACCATCCAGTAATGGAGTGGCCCAATAAAGGTTTGTTGCACCAGCAGTAAGGTCCCTCATGGCAGGCTGGTGCAAAAGATTAGATCACATGGAGTCAGAGGTGAACTAGCTGGATGGATCCAGAACTGGCTTGGCCATAGAAGGGTAGCAGTGGAAGGGTGTTTTTCAAAATGAAGGTCTGTAACTAGTGGTGTTCTGCAGGGATCAGTTCTGGGACCTCTGCTCTTTGTATTATATCTAAATGACTTGGAAGAAAGCGCAGCAGGTCTGATTAGCAAGTTTGTGGATGATACTAAGATTGCAGGAGTGTGGATAGTGATGAAGATTGTCAGATAATACAACAGGAGATAGATAGGCTGAAAAATTGGGCAGAGAAATGGCAGATGGAATTTAACCCGGACAAATGTGAGGTGATGCATTTTGGTAGATCCAATTCAGGTGGGAGCTATAAAACAAATGGCAGAACCACCGGGAGCATAGGGGCACAGAGAGATCTGGACATGCAAGCCCACGGATCCTTAAAAGTGGCAGCACAGGTGGAAATGGTGGTGAAGAAAGCATGTGGCATGCTTCCTTCATAGGACGGGGTGTCGACTGTAAAAGCTTGAAAATTATGTTTCAATTAAATACAACGTTGGTTTGGCCACATTTGGAATACTGTGTCCAATTCTGGTCACCACACTACCAGAAGGACGCGGAGGCTTTGGAGAGAGTACAGAAAAGGTTTACCAGGATGTTGCCTGGTATGGAGGGTATTAGCTATGAGGAAAATTGAATAAACTGGGATTGTTCTCCCTGGAGAGACGGAGGGTGAAGGGCGACATGATGGAAGTTTATAAAATTATTTGTGGTATAAATAGGGTGAACAGTTGGAGGTTTTTTCCCAGGGCAGAAATGATAATTACAAGGGGCCACAGGTTCAAGCTGAGAGGGGATAGGTTCAGTGAAGATGTGCAGGAAGATTTTTAGACAGAGGGTAGTGGTGGCCTGGAATGCATTGCCAATTGAGATGGTTGAGGCAGATACCTTAGCGACCTTTAAGACTTATCTGGATAGGCACATGGACAGACGGGGTATAGAAGGATACAGGCGGTTGGTCTAGATAGGATACGTGATCGGTGCAGGCTTGGAAGGCTTAAGGCCTGTTCCTGTGCTTGTTATTTGTCCTTTGTTCTTTGTCCTTTGTTCAATGACTAGGGCAGTTTGTCTGTGGACTGTGAATCGAGTTCCTTCTCACATGCCATTTGTGCCTTGTGGATATTTTTTCATGATCCAGCTTTCCGTTTGTCTTATTCAGCTTTTGCTCCCTGCAACTTTTACCTGAATCAAAATTCTTGTCTCAGTATTATAAAAATATATAAAAAAGAATTTGGAGGTAATGGTGAAGGTGTAACATCAATTAAAAAGGATGACACCAGATCTGAGAGTTTATAATAATCAGGAAAGACGCAACAATCTGGGATTCCATTTAGAAAAGTGAGACTGAGGAGAGACCTGGTTGTCTTTAACATTATTAAGGGGTTCGATACGTTGGGACATAGAGAGGATGTTTCCATTTGTAGGGAACTCACAAACTATTAGCTGTCAAATAAGATAATCACTAATCAAATAATGAAATCAGAAAAACATTTTTAACTGAATAGTAGTAAGAATGTGAACACACTATCACAAGCAGTAGTTGAGGCAAATATCTGAGATGCACCTAGGTGGAAGCTAGATGAGCACATGAGGGAGAAATAAATAGAAGAGCTGATAGGGTTAGATGAAGAGGGTTGGTAGGAAGGTGCTGTGGAGCATAAATACTGGCATTGACCATTTGAGAAAAATAGCCGGTTCCTGTGCTATTTGCGCAGTGTGATTCCATGTATCGATCTCAATCGCGATAGCTCCAATTGTCATAACATCCCAACTTTTTGGATGGGAGAATTCCAGATATCTTGCAACCTTTTTGAATGAAGAAGTGTTTCACGATTTCCTTTCTAAATAACTTGAATCTCTCATTTTAAGATTATAGTCCTTTGCCCTCGATTCATCCTTTGAAGTGCTGTTGTAATCTATAATGCATACCAGTCATTGCACACAAGGTGCCACAAACAACAATGGGGCAATTATTTTGTGATGTTGCTTGAAAGATACATATACTTCAGGTTCGAATCATGCCAAATGCCATTTTGGTGAAATTGTTAGCGTGAACAGGTAATGTACATATCCGCTGGAAGTATATGGCGTCGGTAAATCCTGATAGCTGCACGCTGATCTGATACCAGCACTGCTGCCATTGTCAGGGTAGTGTCCCTTTAAGAAATGTTTTTGTCTTATCACATGGCTTCAGTGATGTCATTGTGTGGGTGGAGCTGGGCTGTGGCTCTGAGTTTTACTTTTGTTTTGTGTTTGGACTGGTTTGTACAGCACAGGTTGAAAAAGAAGTGTTTCTCGATTTGCATTTTAAAAGCTGTTTCCAGACTGCTTGATAACTTGAAAATAAATAATTGTTTTCTGGAAGAAATTCAAACCTGCTGTTTTGGAAAGGACACCAGAGCATCCAAACCAGGTCTTGAGTGCTGTGTGCTGGGCCACATTTTTGAAAAGGGGTTTCTGGTTGATGGGATCTTGTTATTAAATTGGAACAGCTTAAGGGGGAAATTTATTAAGGGTTATACATAGCGTACTGTAGCTCTGTGAGGTGTTCATGTTGGTAGTTGATAAAAATGCTTACTCTGTGTGTTTATAAAAATGTTAACTAAATTCGTAAAATAAACTTTGTTTTCAATTAAAAGTGCTTAAGGCCTTGGTTGAATAACACCTGAAAGACAGGCCCTTGTGCTCATCGTAACCAAAATAAATAAACAGTTGTAGGTCAGGTGAACTCCATGATATACATTGGAGTTTTCTAAACCCTGGCCCATAACACCATTTTGGAGCTAAATGTGCCAACTAATCTTTCAAAGCTGATAATGTGTTCAGCAGCAGGAAGGACCTACCATGAGCTAATATAAAAGATTGTCACATATTCTCACATTAGTTGCTGATTGATTGATTTCTACCGATTGTTACTGCAATTGTAGATTGGTTTGGTGGTTTCTATCATTTTGTAAAAAGTTGTCAAATTCTGCAGAGAATGGTACGATGTGTACTGAAGGAAATGTCCTGATTCCAATGAATCTGCGCAAATGATTCTGAGCTTGACTGGCTACAAGTTCAGCTTGCAGGAACGGTGTCTGAGCTTTCATGGCTGACCTGAGCTTCCATAACTGACCTTGCATAACTTTAGTTTGAGCTTCCACTAAAGCACACAGTATACCAATAGAGTTGACCACCACTTCCTTACTGCAAAATATCGGCTCCAACCTCCATGCAAAGCCCTGTGTTAAGTTGGTGCTAGATTGCTTGATGATCCTTGATAGTGACTGCCTGCTAATGCACCGCACATTTATTTGTGAATATCCACCAGTCTTCTTATGCAGGCTGCTGCATCACGTTTGTTATCTGAGTCCTCTGCAGCAGAACTTGTATGTAACCTCAGTCTCCGGCAAACCGGGAATGAAGATCTTGTCATATGAGGAGTGGTTGAGGACTCTGGGTCTATACTCAGAGGTTAGAAGGATGAGGGGGAATCTCATTGAAACTTACAGAAATACTGAGAGGCCTAGAGAGAGTGGACACGAGAAGATATTTCCTCTAGTAGGAAAGACTAGAACCTGAGGGCACAGCCTCGGACTGAAGGGACGATCCTTTAAAACTGAGATGTGGAAGAATTTCTTCAACCAGTGGGTGGTGAATCTGTGGAACTCGTTGCTGCAGAAGTTCTGTGGAGGCCAAGTCACTGATTGGCTTTAAGACAGAGATAGATAGGTTCTTGATTAATAAGGATATCAGGGATTACATCAGAGAAGGCAGGAAAAGGGGATGAGAAACATGTTAGCCATGATCGAATGGCGGAGCAAACACAATGGGCCGAATATATTTTTGCTCCTATCTTTTATATATATTTGCTCCTATATTTTATGGGTTTATGGTACATGCACCCCTCTTGCCCCTGCCCTGGCTGCAGGCCACTTGTACCTAGAGTACCACCACATGCAGTTTCCACATTTAAGCTATCCTCTAAAGTAACCGTGGAGTCAGTGGGCTGGATTCTCTGCAGTTGGGATGCTCCGTTTTGCCAGCAGTCTGGGAGTTTCCCGACGGCGTGGAGCTGCCCCACAATGGGAAACCCCATTGACCAACCGGCGTAATGGAGCATCCCGCCAGCGTGCTGAACCAGAAATATGCCGTGGCGGGACGGAGAATCCAGCCCAGTATCTGAGCTGGTGGCTGTGAAATTGAGTGATGATGTTTCTTTTTCAATGTCTTCCAACCCTTTCAACTCTTGCTGTTCCACCATTGTTTGGCCAGATTTTAGTTCTCAGGTAACGGAAAGGAGAAAGTCGTAAGGGTATGTGGTGAATGTAACCTGGTAATTCACACTGTATCTTTGTAAGCGCAGTAGCGTTATCCAACCACTAGGGGGAGTAGCTCTGGGAATGCTCAGGAGTTTGTACTGGGCTCCACCCCTGGCCCCACCCATGACTCCTCCCCCTTATGCTGCTGTATAAATACCCTTGTCCAGAGTCAGCCTGCAGTTCACCGAGAGTTCATCAACGGGTAACAGGCTGTCTCTGTAGTAAGTAGATTAAAACCTCTATTCATATCGGAAAGCACGTGTCTGGTGAATTGATGGTTCCATCAATTTAATCTACTTAAGAACAGTCAAGATCGATCATGGAATCGGCCCTCAAGCCTGGACGCCTGGAACTCGACCCACAGGATGCAGAGGCAAAAGAAATCTTCTCCCACTGGCTGCGGTACTTTAAGGCCTACCTGGCAGAAGCGAGCACAGCCGAAACGACAGAGCAACAGAAGTTAAGTCTACTGCACGCGAGGGTGAGCCACAGAACCTCTATGCAACTAAACTCGGCCGGTCCATATACCGCAGCGCTAGCGGTACTCGATATGATATATGTAAGGCCCATTAACGAAGTTTACGCATGCCATGTGTTCACGACTCGCCACCAGCGGCCTACAGAATCACTCGCCGAATTTTTAAGGGAACTCAATTTTCAAATGACTGTAACTATCAAGCGGTTACGGCGGCTGAACACAGAGAACTTGCTGTACGCGATGTTTTTGTAGCGGGCCTCAGGTCTAATTATGTGCGCCAACGACTACTGGAAAAGGGGGCCCAAGACTTAGAAACAACTGTGGAAGCTGCTACCACAATGGAGGTCTCCTTCCGCAGCCTTAACTCGTTCCCCGTGGACCCTGTGACCCAATCATGGGCCCCCGACCAGCGACTCCCCCAGACCTGTGCTACGCGGCCGCCCAGCCACCATGCTGCCCCAGCCAGCCACTATGCTGCTCCAGCCAGCCACTATGCTGCTTCAGCCTGCCATTTCTGCGGCCAGAATCAGCACCCGCGGCAGCACAGCCCGGCCCGCAACGCGACCTGCAGCAGCTGCGGGCGGAAAGGCCACTTTGCAAGAGTGTGCCTCGCAAAAAGGGCCCGAGCTTCCAACTCCCCAGCGGCACGAAGCAATCGCTCCCCACACCCGCAGGCCCGCGGGGCCTGAAACGCTGCGGCCTATGCCCCGACTCCGCCCCCTCCCGCCATGTGCGATCCATGGGGGCCGCCATCTTGGCAAACCTCCACCACACGGCCGGCCACATGCGCCTCATGGGGGCCGCCATCTTGGACGCCATCTTCCTCGCCGCCCGCCACGTGCGATCCACGGGCCCGACCTGCATCTCCACGCTCGGACAACTCATCGGAATAGTACGACTACGAACTCAGAGGGCAGTCATCACGGGGCCACTCCAGCACAGCTGATCGAGCCGCCGACTACCCGCAACTCAGCGCAGTCACTCTGGACCAATCACGCCCGAAGCATCTGCGAAATTCGATGGCAGAGGTCCAAATCAACGGGTACAAAACGCCATGCCTCTTCGACTCCGGGAGCACTGAGAGCTTCATACATCCAGACCTGGTAAGACGCTGTTCGCTCCCCGTTTTCCCCGTGCGGCAAACTATCTCGCTCGCTTCAGGCTCCCATTCGGTCCAGATCCAGGGGTGCACCGCCGCGACACTCACAATCCGAGGCGCTAGCTACTCAAAATTCCAACTATACGTTTTGCCCGACCTCTGCGTGCCACTCTTATTAGGCCTAGACTTTCAATGTAACCTTAAGAGCCTCACCCTCAGCTTCGGCAGGCCCCTGCCCCCACTCACTATCAGCAGCCTCACTACGCTGCGTATCCCCCCCCCCCCCCCCCCCCCCGCCAATCTCACAAAGGACTGTAAACCGTAGCCACTCGTAGCAGGCGATACAGCCTGCAGGATAGGGTATTTATCAGAACAGAGGTCCGAAGGCCTCTCAGTGAGGGGATTGTAGAGGCCAGCAATAGTCCCTGGAGAGCTCAGGTGGTGGTCGTTAAGACCGTGGAAAAATTCTGCATAAATAGATTTACGCTCCTTGACGCGTATCCCCTCCCCAGGATTGCAGACATGGTAAACCAGATCGCCCAGTACCGGCTCTTTTCCACGGTGGATCTGAAGTCTGCATACCACCAGTTCCCAATCCACCCGGAGGACCGAAACTACACGGCATTCGAGGCCGATGGCCGCCTCTTCCATTTCCTCCGGGTCCCTTTCGGCGTCACTAATGGGGTCTCAGTGTTCCAACGAGCAATGGACCGAATGGTGGACCAGTACGGGTTGCGGGCCACGTTTCCGTACTTGGACAATGTCACCATCTGCGGCTATGACCAGCAGGACCACGACGCCAACCTCCACCGTTTTCTCCAGACGGCACAGAAACTGAATCTCACATATAACAAGGAGAAATGCGTTTTCCGCACAACCAGACTAGCCATCCTCGGCTATGTCGTGGAAAACGGAGTCCTGGGCCCAGACCCGGACCGTATGCTTAGAACTCCTCCTCCCCCATTGTCCCAAGGCCCTCAAACGGTGCTTGGGCTTCTTCTCCTACTACGCCCAGTGGGTCCCTCAATATGCGGACAAAGCCCGCCCACCCTTTAGGGCCACACAATTTCCCCTGTCAGCTGAGGCACGCCAGGCCTTCGACTGCATCAAGGAGGACATCGCCAAAGCGGCCATGCGGGCGGTGGATGAATCCACTCCATTCCAGGTTGAGAGCGACGCCTCAGAGGTCGCTCTTGCAGCCACACTAAATCAGGCAGGGAGACCAGTCGCATTTTTCTCCCGTACCCTCTCCGCTTCAGAACTCCGACACTCCTCAGTCGAGAAAGAAGCACAAGCCATTGTGGAGGCTATCCGTCACTGGATGCACTACCTCGCAGGTAGGAGGTTCACCCTCATCACCGACCAAAGATCGGTTGCCTTCATGTTTGACAACTCGCAAAGGGGCAAAATTCTGAGGTGGAGGATCGAACTCTCCACCTACAATTACGACATTAAGTATCGACCCGGGAAGCTCAACGAGCCTTCGGATTCCCTGTCCCGCGGGACATGCGCCAGCGCGCAGATTGACCGATTGAAAGTCATCCACAATGACTTCTGCCACCCGGGGGTCACCCGGCTCGCCCACTACATCAGAGCCCGAAACCTGCCTTTCTCCAACGAGGAGGTAAAAGCGGTCACCAGGGACTGCCCGATCTCTGCAGAGTGCAAACCGCACTTCTATAGACCAGACAGGGCCCACCTGGTCAAGGCTTCTAGGCCCTTTGAACGCCACGCGATTGATTTCAAAGGGCCACTCCCCTCAACTAACAAGAATGTTTACTTTCTAAACATCGTAGATGAGTTCTCCCGTTTCCCATTTGCTATCCCGTGCCCGACATGACCTCCCACACAGTCATTAGGGCCCTGCATAGCATCTTCACCCTGTTTGGTTTCCCCAGCTACGTGCACAGCGACCGGGGTTCGTCCTTCATGAGCGACGAGCTCCGTCAGTATCTGCTCGACAAGGGCATTGCCTCGAGCAGGACTACCAGCTACAACCCCAGGGGGAACGGGCAGGTGGAGAGGGAGAATGCGACGGTCTGGAAGACCGTCCTGCTGACCCTCCGGTCTAGAAAGCTCCAAGTCTCCCAGTGGCAGGAAGTCCTTCCAGACGCACTCCACGCTATTAGGTCCCTTTTGTGCACAGCGACCAATCAGACCCCTCACGAGAGGCTCTTCATTTTTTCCAGGAGCACTACCACGGGGGTCTCACTTCCGGCATGGCTGAGGACACCGGGCCCCGTACTCCTGAGGAAACACGTCAGGGCACACAAAACCGACCCCCTTGTTGAGAAGGTGCGCCTGCTCCACTCCAACCCCCAGTACGCATTCGCCGAGTTCCCTGACGGCCGTTAGGACACTGTATCCCTCCGGGATCTGGCACCCGCCGGATCCAGCGCCCCCTCTACCACCACAGAAGGACCCCTCACCCTACACCCCATGCTGCCGCCCCCTCGCGCTCCTGAGCCCACGAGCTCGCTCCAGCAGTTCCGCGCACCCGCGCCGGCCAGCCCCCAGCATCCCCAGTCCCCGGTCGAACCAGGAGAGTATGAAGCTCGGATACAACCCTCCCTGGAGTCCGCCATCATACCCCAGCACACAACACCCATCCAGCCACCGCAAGAGGCTGCAACCCCGGTGCTCCGCAGATCACAGCAGACAGTTCGACCACCGGACAGACTGACTTTGTCGACCACCACCCCCGCCGGACTTGATTTATTTTGCAGGGGGTGAATGTGGTGTATGTAACTTGGTAATTCACACTGTAGCTTTGTAAGCGCAGTAGCGTTATCCGACCACTAGAGGGAGTAGCTCTGGGAATGCTCAGGAGTTTGTACAGGGCTCATCCTTGGCGCCGCCCGTGACTCCTCCCCCTTGTGCTGCTGTATAAATACCCTTGTCAAGAGTCAGCCTGCAGTTCACCGAGAGTTCATCGACGGGTAACAGGCTGGCTCTGTAGTAAGTAGATTAAAACCTCTATTCATATCAGAAAGCACATGTCTGGTGAATTGATGGTTCCATCAGGGTAGGACTGTGATGAGGAGAGTAAGAGGTGTACATTTACAGCTAACAAGGGTGCAGCTTGTATATCAGAAGAGACCTTGGGCTGAAGTGGAACTGGGAAATGAGAACAAGGATCAGGCAAGAGGAAATTTTCAGCCTTGCTGCTGCCCATGGCCTCAGCAATGGTCACTCTAATGATGGTGACTCCTATCTCACCAATGGTTTTCTTCCTCTTTTTTATTTGTTCACAGCAGACTCCCTTCCGCTGTTCCCATACTCACTTCCTCCCCCCCCGCCCACATCCTCCGAATCCATCTCCACTCACCCACTCTTTCTCTGCTCATTCCTCCTCTTCCGCACACTCCTGCCTCACCCATTCTTCCTCCCCTCTCTCAGGTGTCACTGATACTTCAGTAGGGTTCACATTCTTTGGATTGGATTTGTTTATTGTCACGTGTACCGAGGTACAGTGAAAAGTATTTTTCTGCGAGCAGCTCAACAGATCATTAAGTACATGGGAAGAAAAGGGAATAAAAGAAAATACATAATAGGGCAACACAAGATATACAATGTAACTACATAAGCGCTGGCATTGGATGAAGCATACAGGGTGTAGTGTTAATGAGGTCAGTCAATAAGAGGGTCATTTAGGAGTCTGGTGACAGTGGGGGGGAAGCTGTTTTTGAGTCTGTTCGTGCATGTTCTCAGACTTCTGTATCTCCTGCCCGATGGAAGAAGTTGGAAGAGTGAGTAAGCTGGATGGGAGGGATCTTTGATTATGCTGCCCACTTTCCCCAGGCAGCGGGAGGTGTAGATGGAGTCAATGGATGGGAGGCAGGTTTGTGTGATGGACTGGGCGGTATTCACGACTCTCTGAAGTTTCTTGCGGTCCTGAGCCAAGCAGTTGCCATACCAGGCTATGATGCAGCCCGATAGGATGCTTTCTATGGTGCATCTGTAAAAGTTGGTAAGGGTTAATGTCGACATGCTAAGGAATTTCCTTAGTTTCCTGAGGAAGTTTAGGCGCTGTTGTGCTTTCTTGGTGATAGAGTCGACGTGAGTGGACCAGGACAGATTTTTGGAGATGAAAATGAAATGAAATGAAATGAAAATCGCTTATTGTCACGAGTAGGCTTCAATGAAGTTACTGTGAAAAGCCCCTAGTCGCCACATTCCGGCGCCTGTTCGGGGAGGCTGGTACGGGAATTGAACCGTGCTGCTGGCCTGTCTTTGTCTGCTTTAAAAGCTAGTGATTTAGCCCAGTGTGCTAAACCAGAGATGTGCACCCTGAGGAATTTGAAACTGCTAACCTCGGCCCCGTTGATGCTGGCAGGGGTGTGTACAGTACTTTGCTTCATAAAATCAATGACCAGCTCTTTAGTTTTGCCGGCATTGAGAGAGAGATTGTTATCGTTACACCACTCCACTAGGTTCTCTATCTCCCTCCTGTATTCTGACTCGTCGTTATTCGAGATCCGGCCCACTATGGTCGTATCGTCAGCAAACTTGTAGATGGAGTTGGAACCAAGTTTTTTTCTGTTCCTTGATAATGAGGTAACTAGAAAGTCAGCATCCAGTCAGATCTGTTAGATTAAGAGTTCACACATGAGCCCAACTGCATTCATTTCATGGTACTTGTAGAATTTCACTCATTTGAAGTGGCCTGAAAGCACTTTTTATTTCACTGCACATGATTAATAGGTGCTATAATGTTTTGGCCCCTCACACTGCAGTGACTGCCGCTTTGTGCTCTATGTATACAAAAAACTTTCAGACCTTTATTGTCTTCAGCCACTAATTTTCAGACCTTTTTGTCTTCAGCCACTCTCATCCCTGTCTATAAGGAACAAACATGCAGCCATGCTGTCCCTCACTGCTTAGGTGTTGCTGCTTCTGGTGACACATGCCCTAAGCCTGCAAGAGCATAGGAAGTGAGTGTGGTACAATGTGTTTGGGTAATGCAGTTGTCAGGGTGGAACAGCTGACTATTCTCAGGGGAGACTGGTGACTTGGCCACCATGGCTGTCTGGCCCCTTTACCTTCACAAAGTTTGTATATCCACATGAGGCAAGAGCACCTGCTCTCTTTAAGATCTCTTTAGGTCATGGGATCTGACAACATAATTGTATCAACATTATGAATGTTTTGGATATCGTTCAGTAGGTCTTATTGAAGCCTTTGTAGTCTTAAATAGGTTAACTGTATGTATTTGTTAACAACAAGAATAGTGAACATATATATATGCAGTAAAAGGTTCAACAAGGAGCTGTCTTCATGCTGCTTGTGCACACAGATTGTGCACACAGCTCTGTCCAACTGACCCCTAGGTGCGAGTCATGTGGTCTCTTACGTCAGTTAGCCCTAAATGTGCCAGATACTTATATTATTGTGTGCTTCTGGTGTTAACCCTTTATAGCTGGGGTGCCCTATTATATTACCTCTTTTCTCTGCCTACAACCAGCAATGTTTTTCTTATCTTTCCACAGTGTTCTTCTTACTGGAGATTCATTTAGCAGTTTCGTTCCTGCCTCACACTTAGGTAGATCTGTGCCTCTGCTTTTATTGTATTTTTTCGCTTTTTGGCCTGCATCCAGGTGTACCCGGTTGCTTGGGTGCAGTATGGGCAGAATGCGTGCATATAAACAAACCATGTTTTTACATAGACATGAACTCCAATCTGTTCAGTCTTCCAATATGCGGCTCAGGTGATTCAGTGCACATGGGGAATGTCCGAAGAGATTGTCCCCAATATACTTTTTACTTCAGTCAAACTGTTTCATTACTTTTTTTTGCTTGAGGTTATTTTGCATTCCTCAATTGGATCCATTTTCTTTATTGCCACTTCTCCCAGCGTCACACAACAGCTCCTTGCCGACCTGCCATGGTGAGAACAAATGCGAAACAAACAAAATACAACAGCAATTGAAGATAAAATAAATAATCTCAGCCAGCAATAACAAATACTTAGATGCTTGCATTTTGTTCTTTTCCAAATCTAGACCCTAAACTTCACTTCCTTCTGACCCGATTCCCCACCAGGCTGGAATTTAGCACCGGACCTTCATGATCTGAGTCTCCTGTTCCCTCCCAGCCCAGGCTCCAAGTGCCAGCAGGTTTGTATCGGTGAATGCTGCAGTATCTCCTGCTTTAGATCTTAGAAATACTCCAGCCCAGCATTTCTGACTCTCATGTCAGTGACAGATATCGATCAGCAAGGGAGTAGAAGGACAGAAAACGTAGCTGAGGTCAAAGGTGGCAGATGATAAATAGGAAAAAGGCAAAAAGATGGGAAGAAAAGGTGGAAATAGTAATAATCTTTATTAGTGTCACAAGTATACTTACATTAACACTGCAATGAAGTTAGTGTGAAAAGCCCCTAGTCGCCACACTCCGGGGCCTGTTCGGGTACACAGAGGGAGAATTCAGAATGCCCAATTCACCTAACAGCACATCTTTCGGGACTTGTGGGAGGAAACCGGAGCACTCGGAGGAAACCCACACAGACACGGGGCGAACGTGCAGACTCTGCACTGACAGTGACCCAAGCCGGGAATCGAACCTGGGACTCTGCGCTGTGAAGCAGCAGTGCTAACCACTGTGCTACCATGCTGTCCGAATGAAAACAAAGGGCATGATCTCCCGGCCTCGTCACGCTGAGTGTGAAAATGAGCGGGCCGGTTAGATCATGGGTGAGGCAGAAATCGGGAACCACACCGGGTGTAGATTGCTTTCTGATTTAACCGGTCCGTTCCCTTTGCTGAGATCTGGATCAGGCCGTGGCGTGGCAAGAGTCCAATAATCACCAATTAACGGGAAGGACCCCCTATCAAGCGGTTGCCCGTGATCTAACCGTCTCCCGAACGAATGGTCACATGGGTGCCGTTCAGTACATCAATTTAAAAACGTGAACCTAATGCAACGGCTGTGTGGATCCGAGGAGGTGAGTAGCCAGCTTCAAAATCAGACAGACAGCCCAGGGGCACGGGGACCGCTGCCGGATGACCCTCGGTCAGGGGGCGGGAGGTGAGCCACCATCAGTAGGGGGGTCAACCCTGGGTGTTGGAGGCAGGTGGTCCAGCGCCTGCGGGCCTGCCATGCTACTCCCTGGATTGTGCATACCCATAACAGGGGCAGCTCCAGCTGCTGCCTGTCTGTCCTACCAAATACCCCCATGACAGAGTCCCATCTGTGGTAATATGGTGCAGGTTACTTTAACTTCCAGTGGGCATGGTGGCCATTGGCCTGACAGCTGAATAGCTGATGGGGAATTGGCATGATGTGAGCACTTCACAGTTCCCAAGTGGATTCCTGTGGGTGCATGTGCCATGACACAGGTGGTTGTTACTGCCTAGCATCCCAATTAAGCTGTGAGGCTCGGACACTTTGCCTATACACAGGAGGCATCAACACCACAGAGGCTAACAATGTAACACCCAAGAACTGGGCCACAGCACTGGGGTAATCCACTGGAGGGTGTGTATGTGGACCATGGAGGCTGCGTCTAGGTGGGTCTTCAGGATACACATCAGAGGTGGGGGCAGCCTACAACGTACTGTGTCCTATGGCCTCAGATGACCTGGCGTGCATCTTCTGGAGGACCTGTGGCCGGAAGGTTCCTGCTGATGTGGTGGTGGCAGATGCCTCGCCGTGCCACCCTGTTCTGCACACTGACTCCACGACCCACTGTTGTCAGTGGGTGGGGGAGAGGGGGGGCTGGATTTGGAATAGCTGGCGCCTGCCGTCATCGCCCTTTGGGAGGCTCTGGGTTGCCTCCAGAGATCCTTCCTTCTGATTGGTGTCTGTAGGGTCCTGGAGTCACCATGGAATGGAGGAGCAACTTGATTGAGCTCCGGATCCGCTGCGTCATCTGGCTCTGCCAGTCCTAGCGGCTCCCCAATGCCCACACCATGATGTTGATGCCCTCAGTGATGCCCTTTTGTGACCAGGCCATGCTCTGCAGTGCCTCACTAATGTCCACCTGCATCTGTAACATGGTCCTCGGTGACTGGGACATGCTCCGGAGTGCCTTAGTGATGCCCATCTGAGACTGGGACATGCTCCGCAGCATTCGATAGGGTCCGCCTGAGACTTGGACACATTCCACAGTGTGTGGGACATGCTCCTCAGTGCCTTGGAAAGGTCCACCTGCGGCACAGACATGTCCCCCAGGGACTTGAACATGCTGTCAAGGCACTCAGTCATGGCCGTCACTGACTGAGCCACGCCTTGGATGCCAGCGCTCACGGTGCTGACTTGGTGCTCCAGGCTCTCTACTGCGGTCGCCACCTTAGTATTGTTGGCCTCGGTGCCATGTGTTGCCGCCACTATCTCCGGTGCCCTCAGCTTCTGGGACTCTTCCAATCGGCTATAGACCAACTGGAGTGTCGCAGACATCACCCTCTTGAATCTCATGGGCGTATCAACTGCATCAGCTCCGGAATAGCCTGGTCCAGAGGTTCAGCATCTGACTGGGACTCAGCTGGGTCCTGGGATCCAGCAGATCTCTGATTGCTGTCCCCCCTGGACTCCTAGGTGAAGGATTTCTCTTGGAGCTTCTCATACAGATCAGCTATTATGTAATGTTTAAAACGTCATCTATATGTCTACTCCAGGAATCCACTCTGGGATGATTTATCCTGGCCGAATAAAATTTTCCTGGCCTTTATTTTTTCCAACACTATACAGAAGACCATGAAACAGTTAATAGTCACAGGTCTTTGACATTGAAGTAATTAATCTAACATATGGAGAAAAGGATGTTCAAGATTTATGAAGTAACACCTTCGAAATTGTGAAAACAATATTCTATAAGCCCCAGATTGTAAAGCTATTTTGCAAGTGAAAATGGAAGTCAGGATTGTCATTGAAGTGTGACCATAATAAGCCCCAAAAATAAGCTTGATGTATAATTAGTTCCACTAGTGCTAAGTGGGGCAGCACGGTAGCATGGTGGTTAGCATAAATGCTTCACAGCTCCAGGGTCCCAGGTTCGATTCCCGGCTGGGTCACTGTCTGTGCGGAGTCTGCACGTCCTCCCCGTGTGTGCGTGGGTTTCCTCCGGGTGCTCCGGTTTCCTCCCACAGTCCAAAGATGTGCGGGTTAGGTGGATTGGCCATGCTAAATTGCCCGTAGTGTCCTAAAAAGTAAGGTTAAGGGGGGGGGGGGGGGGGGTTGTTGGGTTACGGGTACAGGGTGGATATGTGGGTTTGAGTAGGGTGATCATTGCTCGGCACAACATCGAGGGCCGAAGGGCCTGTTCTGTGCTGTACTGTTCTATGTTCTATGTTCTAAGTGTAGAATTTTACACTAAAGGACAGTGTAGCAATTTAAGTAAATACAAAACATAATGGGGTGAAATCTCCACCGGCGGGATTCTTCGTTAAGCTGGCAGCGCACCTCAGCCCACGTGTTACCCGGCATGGGGTGGCCACAATGGGAAACCCCGTTGGCCGGCAGCGGGAATGGAAAAATCCTGCTGATGGCGATGGCGCAAAGCCGAGGAACACGTCACTGGAGAGGCGGATAATTAATGCTCTATTTCAATAGATTGTCCAAAGAGGCAATCATTGTACTGCTTTGCATGCCAGAAGTGAATATGGGGAGTCTGAGCATGGAGGTTAGTGGGCCCACAGAATTTTCATTAAGACAGGCACCGGGCCATCCCCACTCCCCACATTCAACCAACTTAATTTATAACCATTTGTCATCTACTTAATTCCTTCCCTTGGGGGAGGGGATGGGGAAAGAAAAGAATTGCCATCCCAATGAGATCTCAACTGGAAGAACAGAATGTGTTTCTGTGAAATGGTGGGGAATTCAATGAGAAATGGCTGGTGGAATCTGTGGATGGAACAGTGGAGGTGGAACCAGGGACAAAATTTGAAAGATGCACAATAGGCTGGCTTCCCAATGTGACAGCATCTACCTGCCTGGCAGCGGCAGGTAGACAATGAGGGTCAGTTAAATGGTAATTAAGCAATCGAGAGGCACTAAATGTTCTTTTGAAGAACTTCAGAGTGTTGCCACACTGTGTCAGTACCTTGGCAGCTCAACGAGGTGGTTCCACAGTAGGTAGGCATTGTGCAATGAGCGTTACATCCTCCCAATAAAGAGGCAGCAGAGATTATCTCCTGCGGTGGAGGAGACCTGCCACAAAGGAATGGTCATTCCACTGCTGCTGTTGTAACAACTGTTGCGGCTGATAATTGCTTCTGCCACTAAAGGTGGCACACAGGGTATGTCCCAAGGGGGAATTGATTAATTTGTGCTGAAGATGTGTATCTAGATCCTGGAATTTTTTAAAGGGTCCATTAGCATTGGGAGATTGGACAATTTTTTTGGGATTTTTTTTCAATTGTTGTTGGTTGTTTTAATTAAAATGTGGTTGATTGTTTTAGAACCTTGTGGACTGCCGCAACTGCCGTGCTGCACAGCTGTCAAACTTTGAGCAGAGTTTTCAGAGCAGGAATTGGATGTGAATTGGCTTGAAGCCGCCCTCAGTGAGATGGAAGCTCTTAATAAGAAGATTTCTATTTCAGCTTTGTCATTACATAGCATCAAATGGGCAGGGAAATGCCTCAAGGAAGAACAGCGTTAACACAGCATGACAGAGGTACGTACTCTACTGAATGTCCTATTCACTTGTTTAGATTGTCTTCGGCCAAAATAATCTGCCAGGAAAACGGGCCGAGCATACACACAGGAGTGAATTGCACAGCTGGATAGGACTTCTGGTTCCAATCTTATCTCTCTAATTATATCCAAATTATCACCGGCAATGGTTTCTCTTCCTGTATCATTACTTATGGTTTCTCCAAAGGATCAATGCTTGGCCCCTTCTATTTCTCATCTATATGCTGCCTCTCAGTGGTATCTTCCAAAAGGACAGAATCCTTTCCATATGTTAACAGACAACACCCAGCTCTACCTCAACATCACCGCTCTCCACTATTGTTAAATTATCTGACTGTTGACCGACATTCAGTATTGGATAAACAGAAATTTCCTACAATTAAATATTAGAAAGCCTGAAGTCTGTTTCGGTCCCAGCTCCAACTCTGTTCCCTAACTATTGAATGTGTGTCACTCACCGTCTGAATCAGTCTGTTAGTAATCTTTGTGTCATATTTGACCTTGAGAGGAATTTCAGATCACGGATGCACCCTGTCTATTTCAGCACCATGACATCAACTATTTCACACCTGCATTGGCTCACCTGTTGCTTAAACCTTCATTTATGCCTTTGTTACGCCGAGACTTAACTATTCCAATGCACCCAAGTGGGTCCCACACATTCTACCTGTAAAATTGAAATCATGCAAAGTCTGCTGCCCATGTTCCAACTCGGACTGAAAGTGGAACTTGATCTAGCCCACGGTGATGGGAATCATGACAGCCAGGCCCAATAAATTGTGGACGAGACCGCACATCTGTCGGCCAGTAGTGGGAAAACACGCTGTGATTCGGTTGGAGGTGGAAGGGGCCAATGTGTACAACTTGCCTGGTAATGGCAGGATGCCAATCAAACTCATTCATGAGCCACTTGACACCAATTATTCCTGAGCCCATCAGAATTCAGTAGCGGTCGCATAACTGTCCCATGCCTTCTGATGGCTGCCCATTTTGCCAGTGTCCCAGCAGGGGAGGATGCTATTCAGTATTCTTTCTCTTGGTCCATTCACAGTATGTGATCGTCACTGATCAGGCCAACATTTTTTTCCCATTCCAATGGCTTGCTAGGCCATTTCAGAGACCAGTTAAGAGTCAACCACATTGCTGTAGGTCTAGAGTCACATATAGGCCAGACCGGGTAAGAACAGCAGATTTCCCTCCCTAAAGGACATTAGTGAGTCAGAAGGATTTTTACAACAATCGATAATGATTTCATGGTCTTCAGGTAGATAGTCAACATCTTTTCCCAAAGGTAGAGGAGTCTAGAACTAGAGGGCATAGGTTTAAGGTGAGAGGGGAGAGATACAAAAGAGACCAGAAGGGAAATTATTTCACACAGACGGTGGTGAGCATCTGGAACGAGCTGCCAGGGGCCGTGGTAGAGGCGAGTACAATTTTTTCCTTTAAGAAACAGTTAGACAGTTACATGGGTAGGGTGGGTATAGAGGGATATGGGCCAAATGCGGGCAAGTGGGACTAGCTTAGTGATAGAAACTGGGTGGCATAGACAAGTTGGGCCGAAGGGCCTGTTTCCATGCTGCCAACATCTATGACTCTATTATTGAGAGTATCTTTATATTCCAGCTTTATTAACTGAATTCACATTCCACCAGCTGCCATGGTGCAATTTGAACCTGTGTTCCCAAAGTATTTACCAGGGCTTCTGGATTACCAATCCGGTGTTATTATCACTCTGCCATTGTTACGGACAGGAGAGAGAAAGGCAAACTGCACTGATTACTTCTCACCACCTGTCCGTAAGCAGAAGGTGTTTTGAATTTGTGGTGGCGTGGTTTCCCAATCCCTCCACCTGCCTGAACCAATTTCCAATAATCCGCACCAAATTTGTGTTATTCTGAATTTAGAAGGTTAGTCTATTTCACATTCAAAAACCCGGGAGAGGCTTGTTCGCAACTTCACATTCCATTACACACACTCACACAGTGTGGGGGATTGTAGAAGGAGTTTTACAATATAAGAGCCACAGAAATGAATATTAGGGCATGTGATTTTGAGCGTCCAATGGGGCATTCTTTCACTTAGGATTTCAAGGCCAACTGGCTGAAGACAGGAGTTGAAGTGTTCACTTTGCAGTTTGTGCAGATTCACAGATGAAGTAGGTACATAGAGCGTCTGTTCTGCAGGCGATGGTAGAAAAGCTTCCAGCAGGGACAGGCTCAGAGGAACTGAGAGATGGTTTCTGACTGCTTGCTCAGCCGTGCAGCTAGAGTCTTTTCCAGCTGATGTTAAACCGGCAGTCCGAGGAGTTCTCAGTTCTCAAAGGCACATAGAGATTTCAAAATGCTCGCTCAAGTCATGTGACCTTCTTTCACCTTTTTAAAAAAGTCTGTTGAAGTTTTTTATATTGACAAACAGTCAACAAAAACACAAGAACCCAAATATTACAAACAAAGAAAAAATAGCTAACATAACGGTTGCTCTCTCAGGTAGAAACTCTCCACTCAACCCCTGTGATGAATTTGATTTTCTCCAAGTGCAAGAAGGACATTAAGTTCCCTAACCCAGTTAGTTACTGGGCAGAACAGGAGACCTCCAACCAAGCAGTATCCACCTCCGGGCTATCAGTGAGGCAAAGACAACAACATCCACCTCTAACCAGAGCGAATAATTGGCGAACATGAAACCCCAAATATGGCTTTCAATGGACATGGGAGTAAATCAAACCAGAGTACCACTGACATGGTGCTAAGAAAATGAAGCCCAGAAATTTGTGAGTTTGGGGCAGGACCAAAATTCTCTGGGGCCAAATCACTGCTCCACAATAAGGTCTTTTGGATATTAGCGGCCCTATAGTAAAACAATAAGTTTGGGGTGCCAAACTCCCTGCCCACGTTTATCCCTCTCTATTAAAGCGCTGGGATTCCTATCCGCCAATATAAAAGCACATATGAATTTATTAATCTTAATAAAGAAGGATTTGGGCAAGGAAATGGGGAGGCATTGAAAAATAAATAAAAACCTAGGTGGTATGATCATTTATAATCATTGAATTCTGCCCGCCAAAGATAGAGGAAGGTTGTTCCACCTCTGTAAGTCCATTTTTACACTATTGATCATACTTGAATAATTCAACTTGTGAAGTGATGCACAATTGTGGGCCACCCTGACTCCCAGGTAATGAAAACCTGCAAAGGGTAAAGTGCCTAAATGGGCTCGCCTTCCAAGAGGGTTGATTGGGAAACATTCACTCTTACCAAGATTCAATTTGTAGCCAGAGAAGGAGCCTAATTGTGCTCACTATACCATCGATGGAGGGAATTGGACCTGTAATATATACAAGTAGGTCATCAGCAGAAAGAGAAACCCAATGTTCCACCCCACCTCGGTTAATACCCCCCCATTGATCAGAAGCCCTCGATAGAGAGCGGCTCCGCTGCCACGGCAAACAAAACCAGAGAAAGACGGCAGCCCTGCCTAGTACCCCAATTCAAAGAGAAGTGGTCTGAGTGTAAAGTTTCATGTGAACACCGGCTGTAGGGGCATTGTATAATAAGTGGACCCAAGATACAAGTTCATAGCAGAATCCAAATCATTGTGGAATCCAAATCTTCTGAGAATCTCAAGTAAGTTGTCCTGTTCTACCCTGTCGAATGCTTTCTCAGTATCGAGAGATACTATCACTTCTGGCTCAGATATAGCGGAGTGGCAAAGAATGATATTTAATAGGCGACGCATGTTTGCATATAATTGATGGACTTTTACAAAAACACCTTGATCCTCTGAAATTATACTTGGAAGTCAAGGTTCCAATCAGGGTGGCAGAACCTTAGCAAGCAGCTTAACATCCACGTTTAAAAGCGTAGATACGCCAATATGAATCACATTTGGCTGAGTCCTTGTCCCTCTTCAGAAGCAAAGAAATAGAATTTTGTGTAAGGGTCGGAAGCAATGAACCGTGGGATAGGGAGCCGTTAAACACATCTAAAGTAAGTAAAGTCGCTGTAGTCCCAGATGACCATAGGTTACTTTGCCCTTTGAGGGGGAGAGCTGACTGGTGGTGATTTAACCTGAGGATCACCACGTCCTGGTGAGGGGCAAGATTGAGAAGGCGGAGCCTTCATGAATAACCTCAGCCAGTATGGGAATTGGACCTGCATTGTTGGCCTCACTCTGCATCACGAATCATCTGACCAGCCTACTGAGCTAAACCGTCCCCCATAAACATATCTAATAAGAAAGGCATGAGCTATTCCGAGAACTTTTTATAGAATTCAATTGGAAAGCCATCTGGACCAGAGGCTTTGCCAGCCTGCATCATCCCAATTCATTTTAAGATCTTGATGGGGCGTAATGGGAGGTCCAACTCACAACTCTTGTGTGTCTCAACCGTTGGGATGAACAGGGCATTCAGAAAATAATTCAGCTCAAACAGATCGTTCCACACATGAAAAGAAAATACATAATAGGGCAAACATAAAATACACAATGTAAATACATAGACACAGGCACCGGGTGAAGCATACAGGAGTGTAGTACTACTCAGTAGAGAAGATATGTGAAGAGATCAGATCAGTCCATCAGTCCATCAGGGGGTCATTTAGGAGTCTGGTAACAGCAGAGAATAAGCTATTTTCGGATCTGTTAGAGCGTTTTCTCAGACTTTTGTATCTCCTGCCTGAAGAAGTTGGAAGAGTGAGTATGATTATTTGATTATGGCCTAAAAAGCCTCCCACAACGTGGAAGGGGAGATTGAGTCGAACCTGATATAGTTGGCAATAGAGGTGGATAAGTGCTCACAAAATTCTTTAGCAGCCAGCAAAGAGCACGGCAATCTCCAGAGGGGGAGGGGGGGAGGGTGGGGGGGGGGGGGGGGGGGGGGGGGGGGGGGGGGGGGTTGCGGGCTGGAGTCCAGCAACAGATTAACAAATATTGGGCGTGGTCAGAGGTCACAATTGCCGAGTACTCAGCCCCTATTACCGAAGGGAGGGGAGCCCTATCAAAAATTTTAAAAATCAATGCGGGAGTAAACATGGTGAACGTGAGAAGAAAAAGGAAAAATCCCTGCCATTTGGGTGCAAAAAACACCAGGGATATACCTCCACCCCCCCCTATCTGAGCCATAAAAGAAGACAAAGCCCTGGCCACTCCCAATGGGACAAAAGATTTGCGTTTAGAACAATCTAATTTCGGGTCCAAAACACAGTACAGGTCTCCTGTTAAAATAAGACAATATGAATCGAGGTTGGAGAGGGAAGCTAACAGAGAGTTAATGAAATTCATATCATCGCAGCTTGGGGCATAAATGTTGACCAGAATTACCGGGGTGTTCGAAAAGGAGCTGCAAACGACTATATATTGGCCACTGAGGTCAGCTACAATCTGCGAAGAAGAAAACTGGACCCTTTTATTAAAATCGCCATGCCGCAGGCCCTGCTTTTGAAACTGGAATGTAAAACTTGCCCAACCCAACCTTTGCGTAGCCTGGCCTGATCCTTGATACGTAAATGCAATTTAAAAAATCAGATTTTAGACTTTTAAGATGAGCAAATGCTCTCGACCATTTTATAGGGCCATTCAAACCCCTAACATTCCAAGTAATCAGCCAGATTGTAGGTCTCTTCCTCACCCCTCAAAGCAAAGTCAGCCATTCCCAAGGAGAGCTATTAAACAAGAAACACACATAAGACAAAGCAAAAGGATTCACCCAAGATGGCCACCGAGCCAAGTCAGATGACTCCATAAAGGGAGACCAGCCGACACCGCCAGCAAACTCAAACTAACACCAAAACCCACCCCCCTCCACCCCCTCCCCACCCCAAGGACACTATTACAGTTGAGCACAACCACACCCAAAAGCAAATGGAGCAGTGGCGAACAATAACTTAGTCAAAAGCCTACAATGAACAAAACATAACTAAAGAAAACCTCTATGCTCATTTTAAAAACAATTGTTATGAGCTGCAGCAAATTCTCTACTACCACTCCCATTAACTAACATACCTTGTTAGCAGGGAGACTCCCAATAGGAGAGCAAACATTGTTAAACATACAACAGTGCCAGACGATAAAAATGAAAAGAGAAAGGGAAAAATAAGTTAATATAAGGAACAAACATAATATCCTCAAACGGAACAGCGCGGTAGCATAGTGGTTAGCACTGCTGCCTCAAGGCAGCGAGGTCCCAGGTTCGATCCCGGCCCCGGGTCACTGTCCATATGGAGTTTGCACATTCTCCCCGTGTCTGCATGGGTTTCACCCCCTGTGGTGAATGTAACTTAGTAATTCACACTGTATTTACCAATACCATTGTAAGCGCAGTAGCGTTTTCCGACCACTAGGGGAGTAGCTCTGGGAATGCTCAGGAGTTTATACAGGGCTCCACCCTTGGCTCCACCCACGACTCCTCCCCCTGGACTTGCTGTATAAATACCCTTGTCCAGAGCCAGCCTGCAGTTCATCGAGAGTTCAACGGGTATCAGGCTGGCTCTGTAGTAAGTAGATTAAAACCACTGTTCATATCTCAAAGCACGTGTCTAGTGAATTGATGGTTCCATCAATTTAATCTACTTAAGAACAATCAGGACCAATCATGGAATCAGCCCTCAAGCCTGGACGCCTGGAACTCGACCCACAGGATGCAGAGGCAAAATAAATCTTCTCCCACTGGCTGCGGTGCTTTAAGACCTACCTGGCAGAAGCGACCACAGCCGAAACAACAGAGGAACAGAAGTTAAGTCTACTGCACGCGAGGGTGAGCCACAGAATCTCTACGCAACTAAACTCGGCCGATTCATATACTGCAGCGCTAGCGATACTCGATAAGATGTATGTAAAGCCCATTAACGAAGTTTACACACGCCACGTGTTCACGACTCGCCGCCAGCGGCCTACAGAATCACTCACCGAATTTTTAAGAGAGCTCAATAATCTATCAAATGACTGTAACTATCAAGCGGTTACCGCGGCTGAACATAGAGAACTTGCTGTACGCAATGTTTTTGTAGCGGGCCTCAGGTCTAATTATGTGCGCCAATGACTGCTGGACGAGGGCCATCACCCCCACAACCCAAAGATGTGCAGGGTAGGTGGATTGGCCTTGCTAAGTTGCCGTTAATTGGAAAAAAAATATATATCCTCCAACAACAAACACGAAAAGAAACAAAATACAAACTGCCTGATCACAGAGCCAAATAACAGATCAGACAGAGCGCAACTTGTGCTTTCGGACAAAGGCGTCAGCATCATCCAGCAAGTCAAAAAGTGTCTTTTTTCTTGGAACATCACTCGAAGGCAAGCTGGATAAAACATCCCAAACTCGATTCCACTCTTGTACAGGATGGATTTCACTCTATTAAAGGTGGCCCTTTTCTCAGCTATGTCCCCATTCATGTTTTGGTATAGCCTAATAGAGTGTTCTTCCCACACAAGGTTTCCGTGATCCCTTGCCCATCGAATAACCAGCTCCTCCTTAAAATTCTGAAATCTTGCGATCACAGTACGAGGAAGATCTCCCACGCAAGGCTGAGGTCAAAGTGAGTGATGGGTCCAGTCTAATTCAGGGGAGGGGGTGGGGGGGGGGGGGGGGGGGGGGGGGGGGGAATGAAAATACATCCTCACCCACCATCTTGTGGAACCTGTCCGAGCAATACTCAGTGGGAGTCCTGCACTCGACTCTCTCCGGTAATGCCACGATATGAATATCTTGTCTCCTGGATCTATTCTCCAGGTTGCTCAGCTTCGCCGTCAATGTTCTGCTGACTTTGACCACAGAGGCAAGGCCGGACTTTAAGGATGTGATCCTATCACTGAGGCCCAACAACGCTGTCTCCATGCCCTTAATTGTAGCTCCATGAACTTTGATGGTCCTGCTGCTGGCTTTCAGAACAAAATGAATGGGAGCCAAGGCCTCCTCAAGCGATCTTTAAAGATCCGCCGACAAACTTCGTCGGTGCTTATCGAGCTGGATTGCCAAGATTTTGGAAAGATCTCCAGCCATTAGTGGAGAAGAAGCTACCTCTGCCATCTGCCATGATCTCATTGAATGGTGAAGCAGACTTGATGGGTCGAGTGGCCTACTTCTGCTTCTACATCTTTTGGTCGGAGTACGTGGGGACATTTGTTAACAGAGGTCCCTCAGCGTACAGATCCTCTGTAACCACTGAAAAAGCTTCAAACAAGTGTGCATAAAATTCCTTGGTGGTTGGTGCTACTCGGCCGCTTTTATATAGTCTCAGGTGCCTCAACTGTTCAACATACCACATAACTAGATGATAACGTGCTTCCTTTGAAGGCCTGGTTCATGATGCGATGCAAACCCAATGACAGATGCAGAGGATTAATATCACCGATACCATGATCCACCATGGCAACCATCGGGTTAGGCCATTAGTCTTCTGAGTGCCTTGATTGCTCTGTATAGTCCTCCAATACAGACCTTCAAGAGTATCGTGAACAGTGGTGGTGTCCTGCACCTTGCACAACATGGCAACACAGCAAAGAGATAAACTGGAGATACCTGAAGAACAGGAGCTGGCCAACCCCAGAGAAGTCAGAAGAGGATGATCATTCGGAGCAGGCAGTCCATGCTGAGGTGACTCTAAGCACCAACAGATGGACCTGCACGGCAGGGACATTCACTTGACATGGATGAGAGTGGACTGAGAAGGGCACCAGTTGCACTGGACGTTTTCATATCTACCACTTTTGACACCATAATCAGACTGTCAGGACTCCCTCAAAACAACCAGTTCACCTGTCAAGACATTTTCCCATTGCTTTCATGAGGTCTATGGCCACACTTAATGCATGCTACTAGATCACCCATACTCCTAAGTGCTCTGAACCAGAAATTATCCATATTACACTTCGGAGATTGTCATTCAAATTAAGCATATAAGATTTACATAGACTTTCAAAAAGCGACTCATGTGTCCCCCCTTAGAGCTACTAAAGCGATTTATGTGCTCCCATCTGTCAACCTCTGTGCAGTGCTTCCCTGTGGTTGACGTTAAAGTGGAGGCAGCCTGATCCATTCCCTGCTTTGGTAAAGGTTCCCTGTGACTGTTGGGTAGAGCGCTCAGCCACAGACTGCGCAATTTGCATTTGAGCAGGGGCAGCCTCGATAATAAGAACAGGAAGCAGTGGGTGTGCCTCTGTCAGAGAAGCTCGGGGGAGCCCAGTGACCATGGGGTAATGAGAGGAGGAGCCCCATCACAAGTAGGTTTTTCAGGGTATGACTGCATTTATGAGTTATAAAGGAGCAGGAGAGCACATGGCAGCATTTCCGTATATCTGTGTGCCGTCACTACAATTGAACTAGCAAATTTACTGAGAATTGCAGCCTGTTGGGAAGGCCGCTTTGTGGCTCCTCTGTCCATTTTGTGGCTTCTTACACCTGAGCCAGCGGCACTCAACAACCCTTCCTGTCACGCACCTGTGAAAATCATGTTACTCACCTTGCCAGACCTCAACAGGTCATTGTGAACCACTTGTGGCACCAAATCAATGTGCTTCTAAAGATGCTGCAACTGGAGACCTCCTGCAGCACCTCCCATCATACCTGCTTTCTCATAGCAGCTGGTCTCCTCCTCCCGTTCGCTGGAAACGATATATGATCCAGGCCCTTACTACCTCCACCCTGATCTCAAGACAGTGAATCTTGGGGATGTCCTTTCACACTGGCCCTCCACTCTGCTACTCTTCTTCTATCCATTCAGTCAGCAATTGAAAGTTAAATGCGGCCAGACTGGTGGGCACCCTTTAAATACGATCCCAACTTTCACATCGCACCTCCCAATCCTGCTTGTTATTTTTAATTGGATGGTGAACGTGAAGGATCACAGGATCATAGAATTTACAGTGCTGAAGGAGGCCATTCGGCCCATTGAGTCTGCACCGTCCCTTGGAAAGAACACCCAACCCAAGCCCACACCTCCACCCTATCTCCGTAACCCAGTAACCCCACTTAACCTTTTTGGATGCTAAGGCCAATTTAGCATAGCCAAACCACCTAACCCGCACATCTTTGGACTGTGAGAGGAAACCAGAGCACCCAGAGAAAACCCACGCAGACACGGGGAGAACGTGCAGACTTGGCACAGACAGTGACCCAAGCCGAGAATCGAACCTGGGACCCTGGAGCTGTGAAACAACTGTGCTAACCACTACGTTCAAAATGGCCCAGAATGCAAACATTTATAATGTAAAAAATACTAAGGCTCTTCTGCAGGAAGTACCTTTGTGCCTTCCACATATGAATTTCCCCTTTAGGATTTCATGTCCTTAAGTTTTCATATTTCCTGCAGCTTAAGTTACAAAGCTATTTTGTTTTGATATATCAGAGGCTTATAATCAGAGCCCATTCTTGAATTATCAGTACTTTGGAGGTTATGCCAGTTTCATTGAAGCTGTCAGCCAGCTTTTGTTAGTTTTCTAGATCCCTTTTATTCTTCCTGGATCACTGACGTCAACATTGGAAGAAGTGAACAAGAGAAGGATTTGTTACACCTGCCACCCATACACAACAGACTTGTGGGCTATTCAGCTCATGGTGCCAGAGTCAAGAGCAAGTCCTGTAAGCTCCTTTTGATTCAAGGTTTCTCTCAGTGCAGAATTTGATATATCATCAACATCATTAATTGACAGCAACAATCTGAATTTATAAGGCACTTTTAATGCACTGTACGACCCCAAGATGTAAAATGGGAGAGTGATGAAATAAAATTTGACACTGAGCTAAATAAGGTGATGATGGAGTCAATGAGCTAAAGCTTGGACAAAGGGGTAAATTTTAAGAAGCATTTTCAAGGAGAAAGGAGAGGAAGGTAAGTGAAGACATATAGGGAGGGAATTCCAGAACTTAGAACCTTGGCAGCTGAAGGAACAAAAACCTTTCATAATTTTAAAGATGTATATTAGATTTATTTTTTCAAGAGAATTGGGAACCAGCCTACCAATTCTTTCCTGATATGTATACTTTTAAAGTAAAATTTCTGATCTTATCCTTGAACATCGTCTCTGCAATTTCTCCACTACCATTATATCTTTTATAGAATATGGCCACCAGAACTGCATGCAGTACTCTAAACGTGATCGAAGCAATGTTTGATACAGCTTTTACATAACTATCCCTCTAGAAATAGAACCTGGTGCTTGGTTTACTTTTCTTATGGCCTTGCCAACTTTTGGCACAGCTTATAGTGATTGATATATTTGCACTCCAAGATCCCTTTGTTCCTCTACCCCACCTAAACTCGGGCCTTCCAAGTAATAAGTGACCTTGCTTTTCTTCCTATCAAGATTTACCGCCTAACGTTTATCTGAGTTGAACTTCATTTAACAATTATTTGCCCATCCTACAAGTTTTTTAATCAGCAATGTTCAAATTGGAATGTTGAAAAGGCTGGAATTAGAGGAGTGCAGGTATATTGGTGGGTTGTGGGGCTCGGGGAGATTACTGAGATATGGATGGATCAGACCACGGTGGAATTTGAAAATTGAGGTGTTGTTTTACTGGGAGCCAGTGTATATCAGCGAGTAGAAGGGTAATGGATGAACAGGTCTTGGTATGAGTAAGGATATGAATGGGCAGCAGAGTTTGAGCATGTCCAGGTTTACGGAGGATAGAATGTGGGAGGCTGGGGAGGAGTTCAGTTCAATACTTAATTCTAGAGGTGGCAAAGGCTTGAATGAAGGTTTCAGTAGCGACAAATTGAGGCAGGGGTGAAATTACGTGATGTTACAGTGGTGAAAATAGGTGGTCATGGTGGTCTGGCCAACATTTTTCATCATATTTGGCCAGAAGCTAATCTTGGGGTCAAATGTGACACAAAGGTTGAAAACAGTTTGGTCATAGTTTACAGGGAAAATAATGGAATCAGTAGCCCAGGTATAGAGATTGGAGTGGGGAGTGAATACAGTGACTTACTATATTTAAATGGAGGACATATTCAGTACTAGATATCAGATAAGCATTCTGATGAATTGGCAACAGTGGAAATCAAGAAAGGTATTATGAGATAGAGCTTTATGTTGGCAGCGTACATACAATATCTTAACCCTGTGGTTTGGGATGATATTGCCAAAGGTCAGCATTTGATGAGAAATAGGCTGGGACCAAAGGAAGATCCTTCGAGGACTCTTGAGGTAACAAGGCAGAAGCAGGAAGATAAGCCATTGCGAGTAATAACTCTGGCTGTAATTAGGTAGATTAAAATAGAACCGGGGAGAGCTAGACAACAATAAAGAGGTGTTGGACGAAGGTGTCAACTATGGATGTCAACTATACCAAAGGCTGAAGACAGGTTGAAAAGAACGAAGAAGGATAGTTAACCTTTGTCACAGTCACTTTGGATCTTATTGGTTGATTTTGATAAGATCCATTTTGGCAACTGGTAAGGGTGGGAAGCTGGTTAGAGAGATTCAAACATGGAGTTCACAGAAAGAAAGGCACACTTTTGGGAGGCAACAATGTGTTCAAGGACCTTGGCGAGGAAAGGGAAGTTGGCGATGGGAAGGTAGTTTGGAAGGATGAATGCGTCAGTGATTGTTTTTTTTTTGAAGAGAGAGGTGATGAAGTAGATTTGAAGGAAAGTGGGATGGTTCCTGAAGAGAAAGAATCATGAACAATTTTGGCTAACATGGGAGGCAAGAAGGGAAGTTAGGTGCTCAGCAGTTTACTTATAGCAGCTTACTATTTCCTCCTCTGTAACATCACTTGATTTCACCCCCGACTCAATTTATCTGCTGCTGAAACCTTCATTCACCCCATTGCTACCTCTAGAATTAATTATTCTAATGGCCTCCTGCCCAGCCTATCATTTTAATTTGAATTAGGTCAAAAGAGATGGAGGTGATCTCATAGACAAATGTAACCAGAAAGAGGACAAATGGAGGGAGGAGAGAAATTAGAGGAAGTTAAAAGTTCATGATTAGGATGGGGGGTGGTTGCTAGAGGTAGTTAAACCTGCAGCACAATGATTCTGGAATAGCATTGACAGGCAAGAGTAGGACATAACATATGACCCGATCTGGTGATGAATGGCTATACCAGTTGTCTGCCATATCTGTTCAAGTTTACATCCCTGGGAGTGGAGGTGAGTTTATGGTCATGGTGGGAGACTGCAATTGTATCTATGGGGACTCATCCATTTCTACAATTGGCACCACATGGAGACAGTTTTACAGCTGGGAAATTTCCTTGGTGCTTCTGCTCCTCTCCAATTTGTTAAATGGGCTTTCTGCCACATTTCTAAAAAATAGTTTTGGCAGAATGGGAACAACTCTGAGAAAATTCTTGGTCACAATCCACTGGAATGGCCACCAAATTTTTTTTTTTTGGAGATCACGTCCCAGATGCACAATATATCCACTTTTAAAATTGATACTGCGTCTCTGACCACTGGCTACCTGGAAGGTTTCCATGGTACAAAGGCTCAGGACAGTTGTAGCCTTCACTACTGTTTTTGAAAACAGGACTTAAAAACCTGATGTCACAGTTTAATCACACCTGAGGCTCCTCATTGAGCATATTTGCCATACTTAGTTACTTGCTTTGATTACTGCACACTCAGTGCTTAGGGATTTATCTGTAGTGATGTCATGGTTGTGTTGTAATTTACCGACTGCCCACTAGGAGTCTCACGAGTATATAAGTGAATGTTAGAGTCAGATGACCCCTCAGACTGGCTAGGAAGCTGGGAGAGAAGTTGCTTGTGCATATTAAGACTGTTATTCATCTGTTGTTTTGTATATATTTGATCCACAGTTAATAATAATAAATTATTTATAGCTTTAGCTACAAGTGCTCTTGTAATATGAATCAGGCCATCTAACAAGAACATTACATGGTACCAGGATTGGATGGTATTAAACACTGAGAAAAAGAACTATCAGCCTGCCATGGCGTTCACAGAGATTGGAAGATTTTGCAGACTGCAATTATGAACCATATGGAATCGTTGAAGCACCAATGAGTCTCATACTTCATGGTAATGTGGACAGCAACTGGCACGTGTTTAAAAAACAATTTAATCTGTTTCTTATTGCAGTAAATTTAGGATATCAATCAGATTCGGGTAAGGTAGTGATGCTCCTAACAGCGACAGGGCCCGAAGCAATTGCTGTGTTTAATACGTCTAAATTTGCAAACGATGAAGATAATACATTTTTAACAAAGTATTTTGAAGATTTAGGGCACATTGCACCCCCAAAAGGAATGATATTTATGAACACTATGTGTTTAGATAACTTTTACAGTAGACAGAAGATTCCATAGATCATTTCATCACTGATTTAAAGTTAAAAGCTAAAACCTGTAATTTTTCTGTGGTGGAACCTTCCATGATTCGGGACCAGATTGTGTTTGGTTTTAATGAAAATAAGCTGAGGGAATGGTTGCTGAGGGAATCGGAGCTGATCTTGGAACAAACAGTTAAGATTTGTTAGGCTCACAAGCCAGCAGTACAGCATTCTAAAATGTTTCTCAGTAATGGCAGCGTCTTCTTGGAGGAATGCACTCTGTTTACCGCCCTTTTTCCAAAAAGGCGGGAACCCGCCAAAAAAAGGAGGAAAAGTTCCTGCAGCTCCTCACACACTAACAAACAAGTTAAAGATCAGGACAAAGTATTTCTGTGTAAAAGATGTGATCAAAGGCACAAATTTAGGCAGCATCAGTGTTTAACAAGTTTTGATCCAGATGCAAAAATAAATACATTTTTCTCAGAGCTGTTACTCTCAGCGCAACCCCAGACCAATCAGCACAATGGAAGACACAGTCTCCAGTGATGAAACATCATTCCTGAAAAAAAAGGAAACTGATACTTCATTTAAAATAAATGCGGTTGATGAGGACAAATGGCTGCTACCAGTTGAAGTGAATGGTTTGGTGGTCCAATTAAAGTTAGACACTGGTGCCAATGCGAATTTAATCAGCATGACTGATTTACAAAATCTAAAAATTCAGCCGATTAGAAGAAATCACAAAATATCTCTGAGGGGTTATAATGGTTCAAACATTAAATGTTACGATGTTTGTGACCTGAGTGTGGTGGTGGAGAACACAGTTTGTTCCGTCCCATTCTGTATTGTATGCTCAGGCTTGGATTCATTATTAGGCGATCAGTCCTGTGAAGAATTAGGTCAAGCGCAGTCATCCACAAAGGATTGAACCAACACTCCAATGATTCTGAGAACATGATCAGCAAATTCAGCGATGTGTTCACTGATTTTAGTGCACTACCATTCGCCAATGAAATACAATTTGAAGAAGAAGCATTATCTAAAGCACCAATACAAGCTATTAATCGTGAAATTGCTGAAGGTGTAGATCTGCATTTCATTTCTACCCTACCGCCCATATCAGATACAAAACCACGAGTTATCAAGAAGGTAGAAGAACCTATCAATGGGATAAATTCCATGGTATGTGTGAAACAAAAAATTAGTGATGCTCGTATAGGTATGGATCCCTAAGATCTTAATGAAAAAAGAGCACATATTGTAAAACAATCATTACAGAAAGCAATGGACAACCAATCTGTTCCATATCTCGCGAAATCACGTTACAAAGCCTTACCATTGTCACATAGTAGATCGCCAGCAGAGTTACTCATGAATAGAAAGTTGTGTCCCACACTTCCATACTTGGAAAAAATGGAGAATGCAGTGGTACTGCAGGAAATGCAAAACATTAAAGCAAAACAAAAGAAGTTCTATGACAAAGTGTCTAGAACGTTTCCACCTCTGAGTAGTGATGACATTGTGAGAATAGAAGATTCAGGCAATTGGTCGAAAAAGCCAATGTAGTTGAAGAAGTAGCACCTCGTTCCTACAATGTACAGACAGAGGAAGGGTTGGTTTTAAGAAGAAATCATCGAGCATGGGTTGGTTTTAAGAAGAAATCGTCGCTTACTCTTGAAAACCAGGGAAGACTTTCACAACGACATGATGGTTGATGAATCTACATCAGAATCAACGTCAGCTGCAGTGTCAGATAGTTCAGCAGTTCCTGAGCATGAGAATGTCATGGGGAACATTGAATCTACAAGTTCTGAGCAGCAAGGTCAAACTTCGAGAAGATCAACCAGAGTCAGAAGAAAACCTGATCCACTCAATTTTTAGGGCTACTTGTACGCACTATGCTTGCTGTTCTTGTATATATATAATATATATATATTTCTCAAACCAGTTTTAAAAATTTTAAAGAAAAAAAATTAATACTGTTAGACTTACAGGCTAATGATATCACATGTAAATATCCTGACGATATTGTATTAATTTATTCTTTCAAAGGAAAGAGGATGTAGTGATATCATGGTTATGTTGTAATTCACTGTCTGACCACTCGGAGTAGATAAATGAATGTTAGAGTCAGATGACCTTGGACTGACGAGGAAGCTGGGAGAGAGGTCACTTGTGCATGCTAATACTGTTATTCTTCTCTTGTTTTATATATATTTGACCCACAGTTAATGTTAATAAATTGTTTATAGCTTTAGCTACAAGTGTTCTTGTAATATAAATCAGGCCATCTGACAAGACATTGCCGTATCTTCTGAGTTTTCTGTCTTCTAACCTTCTAATGCCTTTCTATCCTCCCCTTTTTCACATATACACTAAAGTCACCCAGCTCCACATCACCACTAACCCTCTTGACTCTTCCGCTGTTGCTAAATTGTTAAACTACTTATCTGACATCCAGTGCTTGATGAGAAGAAATTGTCTCCTATTAAATATTGGGAAGACTGAACCCTTTGAACCCTGCTCCAAACTCTGTTCCCTAACTATCGCTTCCATCCCTCTTCCTGGCAATAGTCTGAAATGAAGCCAGTCTGTTCACAACCTTGATATCACATTGGATCTCGGAAAAGGCTTCTGATCTCATATTCATGCTATCTTTATTTTGATCTCTGTAACATTACCCAACTTTGCTCCTGTCTCAGCTCATCTGCTGCTGAAACCATCATTCTTGCCTTTGTTACCTCTCGACTTGACTATTCCAGTGCACTCCTGACTGGCCTCCGAGATCCTGCTCTCTATAAACCTGGGGTCATCTAAAACTCTGATAGTGTCTTAACTCACAGCAAATTCCAATCCCCTATTTCCCCTGTGCTTGCTGACCTACATTGATTCCTGGTCAAGCAACATCTCGATTTAAAAATTCTCCTCCTTAGGGCAGCACGGTGGCGTAGTGGTTATCACTGCAGTCTCTCACTACCGAGGACCCGGGTTCGATCCCGGCCCCGGGTCACTGTTCATGCAGAGTTTGCACATTCTCCCCGTGTCTATGTGGGTCTCACCCCCACCACCCAAATATGTGCAGGGTAGGTCAATCAGCCATGCTAAATTTCCCCTTAATTGGAAAAAGAATTGGGTGCTCTAAATTTTTAAAACATTTCTCCTTCTTATGTTAAATCTTTATTTGTACAGTCTCGTCCAAGCCCACAACAGATTCAATCATGGCACTGTAAAGGAAATTGGATGATTATCTGAAAAGGAAAGATTTGCAGGGCTGTGGAGAAATGTTAGGGGAATTCAACCAGATGAATTGCATTTGCAGTGAACGGGCACAAACACGAGGGGCCGAATGGTCTCCTTCTGTGCTGTAACCATTCTATATGAGATATCTGCCCTCCTTTAATTCTGGCCTGTTTTGCATTCCCAGTCATAATTGCTCCACCTTTGGTAGCCCATGCCTTCAGTTGTCTCGGTCCCCAGCTCTGGAATTCCCTCCTGCCACCTCGGGTTGGATTCTCTGATTCTCAGGCTATGTTCCCAAGCTGATGTGGGAACGGTGTCATTTCACGACAGATAAAATAGCGTAAAACGGCCACCGATCCTCCGTTTGGCTGGGGGTTGTAGGAAGGCAGCGTAGAGCATCTGGCTCTAGATGCCGATATGGCCCGGAGAATTGCCAGGCCCATGGCCGCGCATGTGCACGGCGGCGGCCTGCAGCGGCCGCGCCATGCAACATGGTGCCAGCTGCTCGTGGACCCAGCCTGCGAAATAGTGTCCCCCCCTTTGTCTGGCTCGTGTGCCGCAGACCACCCCCAACAGTGCCCCCAGCCCCTGGCAAAGTCCGCCCAGCCCGCGGATCGGCCCTCCCCTGACTGTGGCGGTGCTGGGCTGAGTCCGCAGTTCCGACGGATGAGACCACACGCGACCGATGGCCAATTGGTATTGGAGCATCGGGGTTGGGCCTCAGGCAATGTCCTGAGGCCATCGATTTGCCGCTTTGGAGGAGGTGGAGCATCGCAAAAGCGTTACTGCCCCCGATTCGGTCTTCAACGGGGATTCTCTGGCCTATCGACGATTTGGGCATTGGCGACTGGAGAATCCCGCCCCTGGTCTCCTTTAAGACACTTCTTAAAACCTACCTCCTTGACCAAGCTTTCAGACATTCTGGCCTAACATCTCAGTTTGTGGCTTAGTGTTATACTTTGGTTTATAGCACTCCTCAGGGGTATTTCATTATCTTGTATAAATATAAGTAATTGTTCTTGCTTTACTGTTTTCTGTTTCACTGCAATGTATGGAGGAATAGCCACAATGATCTCAGGCACCACATGTACTACTTTGATGCCTTCGTAGAAAGCTGCATGAATTTATCATTAATGACCTTTAAAAAGGGCTTAACAAATTTTACTCATTTGTCATAAGCTTTTTTTGAGATTTGGAAGGCTCTGAGCAAAACCAGGGGAATTGCCCTATGGTTCTTACCAGACTTGCACCACTGCTCTTGCATTCATTGTTAATTCCGACTGAGATTAGGAAACAGCAGAACATGGAAATTAGGAGAAGGAGGAGGCCATTCTGCCCTTCGAGCCTGCTCTGTCATTCAATATGATCATGGCTGATCATCCAACTCAATAACCTGTTCCCACCTTCGCCCCATTTACTTTGATTTCCTTCGACCCAAGAGCTATATCTACCTCCTTCTTGAAAACATACACAATGGACAAGATTCTCCGGAATGGGAACAAAGTCCCCTAGTGAGCATGTTTAGCCGTGTGTTTTCCGGTGCTCCCAGTGCTGAGAAACACGTGGCTATTCCATGCCGAGGCCACACATAGACCTGTGTTGTACAGTGGAAGCTCCGCTTGCCGGAACTCCCCGTTATAGGAAGAGATTGGGATGCCATTTAAAAATGGGGTCCTGATCTCCGTGGCCCCCAAAACAATCCCTGACCTCCACCCCCTCGCCCAAAAGTATTATGGGAGGCCCCTGGGATCTGCATATTAGAGCAAGACTTACTGCTTCATTCTAATATATAGATTCGCCCATTGTGGCGAGCCAGGTGGATCCCGGGAGTGGGGGGTCTCCTGCTTCAAACGGCCACGCTGCACCATGGCAAACCGCTTTTCGGGGGCAGCATGGCCGTTGAATTGCGCCAAATGTTTTGGTCTCTATTGCTTCCTGTGGTCGCAAAGACCAGGCTTCCCAACCTCTGGGTGAAGACATTTCTCCTCATCTCAGTCCTGATAGGTTTACTCCGCATCTTTAACCTATGAGCCCTTGTTCTGGATACCCCGACCATTGGGAACATCCTTCCTGCATCTACCTTTACATTTTGTTTTGTGGCAGGTTAAGACTAATTGGAAGTTTTCTCGACAGGCCACGATCAGAGAAAGACAGGAGTTGAAGCCGCGCTGGCAAACTACAGCCTAGTCAAAGCCAGACCCTTCGGAGGTAAATAAAGGAGGCAGAACTGTGCTAGCAAACTAGAATAGCTGAAACCGTGCAGGTGGACTGCTGTCAGGAAACACAGTGAGAGAAGCCGAACTGTGCCTAGTTAAAAACATGCAGCAGGTCAGACCCATAGAGAAATAAACAAAGTTGATAAAAAAAAACCCAGGTTCAAAAACAATGATCAGAACCTTCAGAAATGGACAGAGAAGATGTCGTCAGGATGGAAGAAAGAAAGTATCATAGACCAAGGGCTCCATAGCGAGGTTCAGAGCAGAACGACAATACTGGATTGTAATTAAACGTGTGGTGTAGTTATCAATTGAAGCCAGGCATCACAATGGTGTATGCTGGGAAATAACTCATAAGAGAGTTTGATTGCAAGAACAAATGAGCCTAGAATGGGAGGTTATAAGTGTATTCATGTTGGTAAAGGTTGCAAATAACCTGCTAATAGACAGATCTTCCGGCCTCTGCTGTACACCATCCAAGAGGCTGGTCAGGGTTCCCTCCGTGAAATGCAATGCTCATGGATCTGGAACAAGTGCTGTGGGCAGTGCTGGGGAAATGTTTATATGCAGCTCCCCACTGATTGCAGTGATTAAGTTTCCCCGGGGCAAGCAGATCTGTTGGGGGGGGGGGGGGGGGGGGGCTGCGCCAAGAGCGAGATGTGATTTTCGAGGAGAGAAAACATTTCTTTAAGAAGTGTAAGATTCCATGAGAAATCCGTCAGTGGGATTCATTCCATTTTTCTTGCCGGGACTGACAATGGAGCGAGATTCTCCATTGCCCGACGGCGAAATCGTGTTCGTGATCGGGCGGAGAATGGGCTTTGAAGCTGAAATCGGGGCCGGCGCTGGTTTGACGCCAGTCAGCCATGCGCCACCCCCTCCGGAATGGCGTCGGTCGCAATGCTGTTGCCGTCTCATCGACAGGCCCACCCACGATGCTCTGCCCCTGATGGTCTGAGTTTCCGACGGGGCAGGACATGTGTGCTCACACAAATCATGAACCCGACGTAGCTGCTGTGGACTGTATCCAACGGCGCCACACTCGGCCAGGATCCGTACTGTTGACGGGGGGGGGGGGCTTCTGTGAGGGCTTTGAGATTGGTGGGGGGTGGCCGGGGGTTGGGGCTGTGGGATAATGGATGGCGGGTTGGGTCCGCGCATGGCCGGCGCCATGTTGTACGGCGCGACTGCTGCAAGTCGTCAGCCGTGAGCATATGCGGCCCGGGACCTGGCCATTCTCCAGCCGTTTTCGGCGCCGGGGGGGTCGGGAGTATCAGTCGGCGCCGGTGCTAGCCCCTCACCGATTCTGGAATCGGTGAGGGGTTCGCGCTAGTTGTTTACATGTTCACCTCCCGCGGATTCTCCATTCAAGCCAGCACTTAGCCGCTGAAACGGAGAATCCAGCCCTTTGATTCCACCCAGTATTTCTTTGCACTTTGGTTAAGTAACAAACATTGGAAATTGAAATTGCTTTAAAGAACTGAAGGATAAACAATGGAGTTGGTGGATGGGTCAGAAGAAGGATAAAGAACATAAAGAGGTAATGACTGTCACTACCCGATATTTATAATTGTGTAGACAAGTAAATAGTCAAATTCAGCAAAATAAAGCGGGGAAAGCAATAGGTGTTAGTGGTGGCAGTTACAGTAGGTTAGCTTCCTTTTCAGCAAGATGATGCACTAGCCGCTTATGTGTCTGAACAAAACGTAGAACAGTCTTTTTCCGACCTAGTCACAAGTAAGGTTAAGACAGTGAGGATAAATTAAGAAATTAAGTTTGTAGCCTACAATACCGTTCAGGTACTGTGTGGAAAAGAAAGAGATAAGGGCCTGTTCCTGTGCTGTACTTTTCTTTGTTCTTTGTTATAACTTGAGTATCTGTGCATTTTATTGAAGTACAATTCCTTTTCATGTCTAAATGCGATTGTATGTCTGTAAGTACTGTTTTAATAATTGCTTGCTAACCCCTGTAGTTTGGTTTTGTATGTAGCTTTAAGTTTTGTTCTTGGTGGTCCAAGTGTGTATATATTTATGTCTCATTATAGAAGTTTATATTGCTATGGGCATGGAATTCGGAAAGTCTGAATGTGATTATTACGTGTGCCTATGTTAATTTAATATAGGGTTGAATTGTAGATGTATGGAAACCCAGTGAAACTTTGAGAGTGTGAGCTTGTAGTGTTTTGTCTCTTAAAGAACCTGTAGCTAGAGAGAATTCTGAAATGTAAGAGCTATGAGAATCTGTGTGTTGCTTTTGTTTTATGTGGCTGTTCATAGGTTTGTTTTATTATTGTTTTGGGCTACATATGTTCAGATCGTTTTTTTTAAAAGACAATTTTAATGAGGTATTTTTGGCATTACAAACAGCAACAGTATAAAAACAATGTACAAAATAGTAAGAAGTCTTACAACACCAGGTTAAAGTCCAACATGTTTGTTTCAAACACTAGCTTTCGGAGCACTGCTCCTTCGTCAGGTGAAGGAAGGATTCACCTGAGGAAGGAGCAGTGCTCCGAAAGCTAGTGATTGAAACAAACCTGTTGGACGTTAACCTGGTGTTGTAAGACTTCTTACTGTGCTCACCCCAGTCCAACGCCGGCATCTCTACATCAAAAGAAAATAGACATAGTGCAATCGTCGACTCACATCCCGCCAAGACCCGCCTAATTGACCCCCTATTCTACACGACCCTAAACCACCCCCCCCCCCCCGCCCCCTCACCATCCCCACCCCTCCCCCCTGCTGACAATTAATTCTCTGATGTCGATGAATAGTTGCCACCTCCGGGTGAACCCTAACAGTGACCCTCTCAAGTCGAACTTAATCTTCTCTAGGCTGAGAAAGCGCGCCAGGTCAGTTAAACAGGTCTCCGACTTCGGGGGCTTTGAGTCCCTCCAAGCTAGCAGTATTCGTCTCCGGGCGACCAGGGAAGCAAGGGCCAGAACATCTGCCTCTTTCTCATCCTGGATTCGCGGGTCTTCCGACACCCTGAAAATCGCCACCTCTGGACTCATTGCCACACTTGTTTTCAATACTCTAGACATGACGCCTGCAAACACCTGCCAATACCCCCTAAGTTTTGGACAGGCCCAGAACATGTGGACATGGTTAGCTGGTCCTCCCGCACATTTTACACACCTGTCCTCCATCCCAAAGAATCTGCTCATCTGGGCCACTGTCATGTGGGCGGGGTGGACCACCTTGAATTAGATCAAGCTGAGCCTGGCGCATGTTGCGGTCGCGTTGACCCTATTCAAAGCATCCGCCCATATGCCATCTTCCATCTCTCCCTCAAGCTTCTCCTCCCACTTACGCTTCAGCTCCTCGGTCTGCGTCTCCTCTGCCCCCATGAGTTCTTTGTAGATCTCCCACCCATCTCCTAGACACTACCCTATCCTTGTTCCTCCTTAGTGGCAGGAGTGGGAAGGATGATACCTGCCTGCCTGTGCCTCCGCACCTGTAAATATCTAAATTAATTCCCCCTTGCCAACCCAAACTTCCCCTCCAGCGCCCTCAAGCTAGGGAAGCTCCCCTCTAAAAACAAGTCCCCCAACTTCTCAATTCCCACTCTTCGCCATCCTCAGAACCCCCCATCCAAGCTCCCCGGGGCAAATCGGTGATTGTGACATATTGGGGACCAGACCGATGCTCCCACTGCTCCAACGTACCTCCTCCACTGACCCCAGATTCTCAGGTCTGCCACCACTACGGGGCTGGTGGCGTACCTCACCGGCGGGAACGGCAGAGGTGCCGATATCAATGCCCCCAGACTGGTGCCCCTACATGAAGCTGCCTCCATCCGCTCCCAAACCGACTCCGCCCACCATCCACTTCCTTATCATGGCTATGTTAGCCGCCCAGTAATAATTACTAAAATTCGGCAGAGCAAGCCCCCCCTGCCCCCGATTCCGCTCGATCATCACCTTCTTCACTCGCGGGGACTTACCCGCCCACACAAAGCCCAGAATGATTTTATTAACCCTCTTGAGAAAGGACCGCGTGATGAAAATTGGGAGACACTGAAATACGAACAGAAATCTCAGTAGAACCATCATTTTGACCGTCTGTACTCTCCAAGCTAACGACAGTGGGAGCGCATCCCATCTCCGAAACTCGCCCCTCATCTGTTCAACCAACCAGTACAAGCTCAACTTATGTAACCGGCCCCAGTCACGTGCCATTTGTATGCCTAAGTACCTGAAACTGTCCCCTACCAACCTAAACGGCAACTCCCTCAGCCGACCCTCCTGACCCCTCATCTGGACTACAAACATCTCACTCTTTGCCATGTTCAGTTTATACACCGAAAACCGGCGAAATTCCCCCAAAATCACCATAATTTTGCCCATCCCTGGATCCGATACGTATAAGAGCAGGTCGTCCGCGTACAGCGAGACTCTATGTTCCACCCCTCCCTGAACCAGCCCCTTAAAGCTCTCAGAGAAATTGCCAGCGGCTCTATAGCTAACGCAAACAGCAGTAGGGAAAGGAGGCACCCCTGTCTTATCCCCCGGTACAGTCTAAAATAGTCCAAGGTCGTCCTATTTGTCCTTACAACAGCCTCCGGCGCCTGGTACAACAGCCTGACCCAGCCGATAAAGCCCCTACCAAACCCAAATCATCCCAGCACCTCCCATATATAGTCCCACTCCATCCGGTCAGACGCCTTTTCCGCATCCATTGCCACACCTGCCTCAACCTCCCTACTCTCCGGGGGCATCATAAGCATATTGAGCAGCCTTCTTATATTGGCCACCAACTGCCTGCCCTTGACAAACCCGGTTCGATCCTCCATAATCACTTCTGGCACACAACCTTCAATCCTGGAAGCCAAAAGTTTGGCCAGCAACTTGGCGTCCACATTAAGCAGTGAGATTGGCCTATATGACCCGCATAGCTCCGGGTTCTTGTCCCGCTTCAATATCAACGAAATAGTGGCCTGTAACATCGTCTGGGGAAACACCCCTCTGGCCCTTCCCTCATTGAAAACCTAGACCAGCAATGGTCCCAAAATCCCCGAGAACGTTTTATCAAACTCCACCGGGTACCCGTCCAGGCCCGGGACTTTACCCGACTGCATTGCCTTCAAGCCCTCAACTATTTCTTCGGCCCCCAGTCCATCCACCAGCTCCCTACCTACCCTGGGAAGGTCAGTCTGTCCAAAAATCATCTCATCCCTTCCAGCCACATTGGGGGGGGGGGGGGGGGGGTACCGAGCAATAGTGCCCACTATAAAAGTCCCCGAATGCCCCGTGTCCACCACCCCCGCCAGTAAATCTCTGCTCAAAATGAAAAAGTCAATCCGGGAATAAACCTTGTGAACATGCGAATAAAAAGAAAACTCCTTCCCTGTCACCTCCATGGGTCGCCCTCCACCCCCCACCCCCCCCCCCCCCCCCACCCCCCCCAATCTGCTCCATGAACCCTATCAGTTCCTTTGCCATTTCTGGCACCCTCCCCGTTTTCGAACACGACCGGTCCAGGCCGGGGTCGGTGACTATTAAAATTCCCTCCTATAACCAGCTTGTGTGAGTCCAGGTCAGGTATCTTCCCCAGCAACCTCTTTATAAATTCCACATCATCCCAATTTGGCACGTACACATTAACCAAGACTACCTTCCTCCCCTCCAGCTTACCGCTAACCATGACATAACGATCCCCCCCGACCGAGACTATACTGCCCACCTGAAATTGCACCCGCTTGTTGATCAAAATCGCAACCCCTCTAGTCTTGGTGTCCAGCCCCGAATGAAAGACCTGACTGACCCAAGCCTTCCTTCGCCTGACTTGGTCCGCCACTTTCAGGTGTGTCTCCTGTAACATTACCACGTCCGCCTTCAGAGCCCTCAGATGCGCGAACACACGTGCCCTCTTGACCGGCCCATTCAATCCTCTAACATTCCAGGTGATCAGTCTAGCAGGGGGGCACCGTGCCCCCCCTCCGCTGATCAGCCATCCCCTTTCCTGGGCCCGCCCCCATCCATGCACCACGCCTCCATTGGCCCACCTCCTGGCAGCCCCCACCCCTGACCTCCTCTCTGTCCCAAAACCTAAGTATCTCCCTTAACTCCCCCCCCCCCCAGCAACAATACTTTGTAACCTAACCCCTGCCATAGATTAATCATATACACACTCCCCACTGTGCTTCCGTAGACTAGCTCACCTAGCTAGCCTGGTGACCCTCGCATCAGGCGCCAAGAAGTCTCCCACCTATTGTTCCCTCACTCCCCTCCCGCCCGCCCATCAAAACCACTTCCCTCATGAAACCGACCCCAATCGCCCAATTAATATGAGACAACCCGAAAAAAACACACAGAAACCCCCACAATAATGCAAATCAAAGTAATACAAAGTAAAAAGCCCCACAAGCCACCCCCACCAAAACACCGAAAACCCGCAGAAACGGAATAATCTTTACCTCCCCCATCTTCAATCAAACTCAAATACAGAAGAAAAATGGTAATCGAAACATATAATCATCACTCAAAAAGTTACAACTTAAAACAAAAAGTTCTCAGTTCAGCACCAGGCCCTTTCCTCTTGGCGTACGCTTGGCCCACTGGAGAACACAGTCCTTGTCCAAAAACCTGTGGAACCGGACTACCATCGCCCTTGGGGGGTCCCCCTGCCGTGGCTTCCTCGCCAGTGCTCTGTACGCCCTGTCCACCTCCAATTTTCAGGGAAATGCCCCCTCCCCCAGAAGCTTCTGAAACATACTCGCCACAAATGCGCCAGCATCTGCCCCCTCCGGAAGACCGACAATTCTTAAGTTCTGCCAGCGAGCTCTATTCTCCAGGTCTTCTACCTTCTCCAGCAGCCTCTTTTGCTGATCCTTCAGCATCCCCACCTCCAGTTGAACCACCGTTTGGTGCTCCTCCTGGTACGCCAGCGCTTTCTCAAGCTTCTGAATCATCCAATCCTGGGCATCCAGCTTGGCTCCAGCCGATCGATCGATTCCTTTATCGGATCAAGACAGTCCCGTTTCTGCCTAGCAATGCCCTCTTGAATGACCTGCATCAACTCCTCCGTGGATGGTTGGTCCGTCACAGCAGGGGTCCAAACATCAGCCATATTGTCTTCTGCCGCAACCTCCACCCAGCCTTTGCTTGTCTTCTTATTTCTCCCTTTTCGATCCTTTAGGGTTCTTTGTTCCATACACCAATGTGTGAATCCAGAGCCAAATTGACTTTGCCTTCAAAGCTAGCGCTCAAACCCTGAAAAAGTTGGGGGGGGAAAAGGTCGAAAAGTCCGGCCAGAGCGGGAGCCACCAAATGTGCGACTTACTCCCTCATAGTCGCCACCGGAAGTTCATATGTTCAGATTTTTGAAGTTTACCTTGTCTTGAGTTTTAATTACAGGCATTTCAGAAGTTTAAAGCAAACATCACTCGAGCGATGATGTAATTGGCTTTGGTTGTTGTACTTTTAAAACATGTGCTCTGTTTTTCTTTTTATGTGTGGATGATGTTTATGTGCCTCCCAAACTCTAATGTTTTTTTTGTCGGGCATTGTGATTTTCTTATAGTTGTTCAGAGGAGGAGCATGGCACAGGGGCAGATCCACCCCAATATGGCAGAGTACATTCACTTGCTGCAGTATCGTGCGAGAACCCATCACCTAACCCCACAGCCTCTTCAGCTATGTATTCACCCCCTCCCTCTGAGAAAACACTAACTTCTGTCCCCAGAGTATCTGGAGATGACTGTGAAATGATAAGTGAAAAGAACATAGTGCCCCTCTTTCTCAAGCCGATGGACAAACTTTTATTAGGGAGTTAGAAAGAGTGTAAGACAATTACTCTCTTGAAGTGAATAGGAAATGGGGTGAATCGGGATTGTAAGATACTAATTTTTTTTAAAATTTAGAGTGCCCAATTCATTTGTTCCAATTAAGGGGCAATTTAGAGAGGCCAATCCAGCTATCCTGCACATCTTTGGGTTGTGGGGCGAAGCCCAGGCAAACACGGGAGCATGTGCAAACTCCAAACGGACATTGACCCAGAGTCGGGATGGAACCTGGGACCCCGGCGCCATGAGACAGCAGTGCTAAGCATTTCGCCACCGTGCTGTCCCATAAGATACTAATTTAAGATGGACTTGGAAAGATACTGGATAAGAAAATAAACTGTTAGTGTTTGTGTATGAATGTGATTGCTGTGATAATTGAATTCAGTTAAAGTTGAAACGTGGCAAATGAGTTGGCTGTTTTCTTTTGAGTTAATGCTAGTAAGAGTTTAGTTCCCCAGGCAAAACAAATCCGAGAAAGTAGAATGGGGGAGAGAAAGCATGATGTTGAGAAAGCGGAGTTGTAAAGGCATGGGGCTGGATTCCCCGGTCTCCCACCTGCCTGTTTCTCACCGATACAACATTCACTGGCGGCAGGATTCTCGACTCCCACCGCTTGTCAATGGGATTTGCCATTGAAGCCACCCCCGCTGCCGGGACACACGCGGGGGGGGTGGATACGCTCCTGGTGGGAACGGAGAATCCCAACAGCCGGAGAAATCCGGCCCTGGTGTTTATATCTTGTTAAAGAAAGTCACATGGGTTATGTAACTGCATGCCTCGGCCCACCCCTTTAGTTTCTGTAGGAAATTTAACCCTTTAAGCAGGCAGTTGATTCCTCTTAATAATTTCTCCACACATTTTTTTTTAATGTAACCTCTTACAAATTAAGTTGCAGGGATTTTTTGACAGATTATCCGACCAATACCAATCTCAGCCGACCCGGACGGTCACATATTAAACTGTTGCTGAACAAAATTAAAGCATTTTAGTAATTGATTTTGTTTCACAGAACTAATTTTGACCGACTGGTGATGACTAGGACAGTTTTCTGCTTAATTTGCATTATGTTAACTGCGGTATTAACACTTGAGTGACTGATGATCCTGGCCATAGGAAGAGGAATTGGCACCAACCCTTCAACAGTAGAGGCCAGGGTCTGGTACAGTATGAACAGCGCTGAATGCGTCACACAGTATGGATCGTTGACGTGACAGTGGGACAGCAAGTGACTTAAAAATTTAAACAAAATAATTAGAAAGAGGAGTTTGTGAAAAGGAGAGTTATGCTTATGTAATATGTTTGCAGATATGTGCCCAATATATGAATTCACATCCCAAGAATTCTGGATGGGCATTTGTGGCCTGCACAACAACCACTCATCCTATCAATGTGGGCAAATGGCGATGGTAGGTGGATATGGGTAATACACCTCGAAAGAAGATCATTTCTACCACCTCACCCTCTTCTACAGCAGTACAAATGACCCCGGGTGAGGCAATCAAAGCTTCACACCCCATTTCAACTGACCTATCACATCCAGCCATGTGCCCGGGCTAGAAAATGGTCTTGTATTAGTTTTTAAAAATATTTTTATTAGGGTATTTGCAAGTTTTTACAATAATACCAATAACAGCGACATAAACATGGTACAATAAACATTTCCCCCCCCCATCACAATCTTCACACACCCCAACCATAAAACAACAATCCGCGCTCTCCCCCCACCCTTTGGAATTCTGCTTCTGCTGACATTTTAATTTTCCCCGAGAAAGTCGACAAACGGCTGCCACCTCCGGGTGAACCCAACCATTGACCCTCTTCAGGCGAACTTTATTTTCTCGAGACTGAGAAACCCAGCCATGCCACTAATCCAGGTCTCTACACTCGGGGGCTTTGAGTTCCTCCACATTAATAAGATCTGTCTCCGGGCTAGCAGGGAGGCAAAGGCCAAGACATCGGCCTCTTTCGCCCCCTGAACTCCTGGCTCTTCCGACACTCCAAAGGTCGCCACTCCGGACTCGGCACCACCCGTGTTTTGTGTACCGTGGACATTGCCATAGCGAAACCCTGCCAAAACCCTCTAAGCTTCAGGCATGCCCAAAACATGTGGACATGATTTGCTGGGCTTCCCGTGCACCTTGCACACCTGTCCTCTACCCCAAAAAACTTGCTCATCCGGGCCACCGTCATGTGTGGACTACCTTGAATTGTATCAGACTAAGCCTAGCACATGATGAAGATGTATTAACCCAGCTTAAGGCATCTGCCCACAGACCCGCCTCTATCTCTCCTCCTAGCTCGTCTTCCCACTTGCCCTTAAGCTCCTCCACTGGAGCTTCCTCTGATTCCAAAAGTTCCTGGTAGATATCTGATACCTTCCCCTCTTCCATGTACTGGAGACCACTCTATCCTGTAGCCCCCGTGACGGCAGCAGCGGAAAGGCCGGAACCTGCCTTCTCAAGAAGTCTCGTACCTGCAGATTCCTAAACCCATTCCCTGCTGGCAATTCAAATTTATCCTCCAAGGCTTTCAAGCTGGGAAAGCTACCGTCTATAAACAGATCCCCCATCCTCCTAATTCCTGCCCTTTGCCATCTCCGGAACCCACCATCCAGCCTACCCGAGACAAACCGCTAATTATTATAAATCGGGGTACAAACTGATGCTCCCTCCACTCTCTTATATCTCCTCCACTGTCCCCAGATTCTCAGAGCCGCCACCACCACCAGACTTGTGGAGTATTGGGCCGGCAAAAACGGAAGAGGTGCCGTTATCAGTGCTCCCAAACTTATGTCTTTTGTTATGGGCCAGGATTTAGAGAACCCCAAAGTGTGTCATGGAGTTCACCTGACCCACAACGTTTAATAGATTGTGGTATGGGGAGCACACGGCCCACTCTACAGGTGTGGTACAGCAGAAATGGAAAAGTATTTTTCAAAGCAAAACAATGTTTATTCTATGAACTCAAGTTAACCTTTTTAAAACATACAGTGAACATCTTAGCAACCATTAATTCAAATACAACCCCCAAAGACTACAACACTAAGTAAACCTTTAAGCTTTCCTTTTTAACATCCATACGACTTAAAAACAAAACCTTTATCAGAAGCACATCAGGTTAAAGTCACTACTGAAAACATTTGTAATTCTGAATTCACCAAATGATCAACAGATAGTCTTTTGATGGCAGAGAGAACAGCAGTACACCTGCTTGGTCTGGCTTCAGCTCCAACACTGAAAACTAAATTAAAACACACCCTGCAGCCTGCTCAAAAACGAAAGTAAAAAGCTGACAGACAGCCCAGCTCCACCCACTCTCTGACATCACTGCAGTAGTAAACACCCATTTCTTAAAGGTACTCTCACATGACACACCCATTTATAAACACCCATTTCTTAAAGGTACTCTCACATGACACTTTACATGTCGTCGCCTCCATCCGCTCCCACACCGACCCCTCCCCCACTACCCACTTCCTATGCATGGCTATATTAGCCGCCCAGTAGTAATTACAGAGGTTCGGCAGCGCCAACCCACCCTCCCCCTGACTGGGCTCCAGCAACACTTTCTCCACTCGCGGGGTTTTACCTGCCCACACAAAGCCCAAAATAACCCTATTCACACACTTGAAAAAGGCCTTTGGGATGAAGATGGAGGCACTGAAAGACAAAAAGAAATCTGGGGAGGCCCGTCATTTTCACAGTCTGGAACCTCCCCTCCAGTGATAGCGGGAGCATGTCCCATCTCTTAAAGTCCCCTTTCATTTGTTCTATGAGCTGGGATAGGTTTAACTTGTGCAGCGCCTCCCATTCCTGAGCCACCTGGATTCCCAGATACCGAAAGCTCCTTCCTACCATTCTAAACGGCAGCTCTCCCAATCTCTTCTCCTGCCCTCTTGCCTGGATCGCGAACATCTCGCTTTTCCCCATGTTTAATTTATACCCCGAAAAATTACTAAATTCCCCGAGGATCCGCATAACTTCCCCCATCCCTTCCAACTGGTCTGCAATATACAAGAGCAGGTCATCGGCGTAAATCGAGACCTGGTGCTCCACCCCCCTCCCCCCTGAACCAGCCCTTTCTAGTTCCTAGAGGCTCTTCATGCCATGGCCAACGGCTCAATGGCCAGAGCAAACAGTAGTGGGGAGAGAGGGCACCCTTGCCTCATCCCTCGGTGTAGTTTAAAATACCCCGACCTCAGCACGTTCGGACGCACACTCGCTTCTGGTGCCTGATAGAGCAACCGCACCCCGTCAATGAAGCCCTCACCAAACCCACACCTGCCCAGCACCTCCCACAGGTAATCCCACTCCACCCAATCAAAAGCTTTCTCCGCATTATTGCTACCATCTCCATCTCCCCTCCTTCTGAGGGCATCATAATAACATTTAAAAGCCTTTGAACATTGGCCGTCAGTTGCCTGCCCTTTACAAATCCTGTCTCGTCTTCCCCTATCACCATAGGGACATAATCCTCTATCCTTGTGGCCTCTAAGCCAGCAGTTTGGCGTCCACATTCAGTAGAGAAATTGGCCTGTTTGATCCGCATTGCTCCGGATCCTTCTCCCATTTCAGGATCAATGAAATCGAGGCCTGCGACATTGTTGGGGGGAGGACCCCTTCTCTCTTCCTTCATTAAATGTCCTCACCAGCAGTGGGCTCAATATCTCTGAAAACCTCTTATAGAATTCCACCGGATAGCCGTGCGGCCCCGGGGCCTTGCCCGACTGCATGCCCTCCGGTCCCTCAATTATTTCCTCAATTTCAGTTGGGGCTCCAAGCCCTTCCACCAGATCCTCATCCACCCTCGGGAACCTCAGCTGGCCCAAAAACTGCCTCATCCCCTCCACCCCAGCCGGGGGTTCCGACTCATATAATTTGCTGTAAAAGTCCTTAAACACCTCATTCACCTGCACTGGGTCCAGGACCGTGATCCCACCTCTACTGTTTACTCTCCCTATCTCCGTGGCCGCCTCCCTTTTTCTGAGCTGGTGCGCTAACATTCTGCTTGCCTTTTCCCCACACTCATAGATCGCCACCTCTTGCCTTCCTCAGCTGTTCCACCGATTTCCCTGTAGTCAACAGCCCAAACTCCGCCTGTAACCTCCGCCGCTCCCTCAGTAGGCCCGCATCCGGGGCCTCCGAGTATCTCCTGTCCACCTGGAGTATCTCCTCAATTAGCTTATCCATCTCAGCCCATTCTGTCTTTTATCTGTGGGCCCGTATTAAGATTAATTCCCCTCTGACCACTGCCTTCAAAGCTTCCCAAACCGTTGCTGCAGAGACCTCTCCCGTATCATTTGTTTCCAGGTAGTTTTGGATAGACTTGTTCACCTGCCCACAGATCGCTTCGTCCTCTAACAACCCCACATCCAGCCTCCATAGCGGGCATTGTCCTCTCTCCAAACTAACCCATAGAAACATCCAATGTGGGGCGCGACCCAACACTGCGATTGCCGAGTACTCAGTATTCACCACCCCCGGTATTAGAGCCCTGCTCAGAACAAAAAGGTCAATGTGAGAGTATACCTTGTGTACATGGGAGAAAAAAGAAAACTCCTTCGTTCTTGGCCGTGCAAACCTCCATGGGTCTGCTCGCCCTATCTGTTCCATAAACCCCTTCAATTCCTTTGCCGCGGCCGGCCTCCTCCCTGTCCTGATCAAGTTATGTGACTAAGTCTGGGATCTTACCTAACACCCGCCTCTTGAATTCCACATCGTCCCAATTCGGAGCATATATGTTCACGAGTACCACCTGCTCCGCCTCCAGCTTCTCACTCACCATTATATACCTACCCCCCTTGTCTGACACGATTCTCCCTGCCTCGAACGCCACTCGTTTATTGATCAAGATCGCTACCCCCCTGGTCTTTGAGTCCAGCCCTGAGTGGAATACTTGGTCAACTCACCCCTTTCTCAATCTAGTCTGGTCTATAGCCTTTAGGTGTGTCTCTTGTAACATTGCCACATCCGCCTTCAGCTCCCTCAATGTGCAAACACGCACGCCCTCTTGACCGGCCCATTCAACCCTCTAACGTTCCATGTAGTCAGCCTGGTCGGGGGGCTTCCCCCCCCCCCCCCTGCTGACTAGCCATCAACCTTTTCAGGCCAACCTCCAGCTCGCGCCTCGGCTTCCTCGAGCCCCCCCTCAGGCATTCGCCGTCTCCGACCTCCCATTTGTCCCCTAGTAACAGTTCCTCCTCTGTCAGCAAAGCAGCTCCCCACCCCCCTGCTCCCTCCCCCCCTGGTAACAGCACCAGAACCCAACCCCCCATATCAAGCTCTAGCTTACCACCTGTTCGCCCCCCACTGTGCTTCCGTGAGTCAGCTGACCAAGCTGACTTGATATCCCACCCATGGCACCAAACAGTCTGTCTCCCCATTGTTCTCTCCCCCCATTTGGACAAACATATTCAAAGCATCACATTCCCCAGTAAACAAACACCAGAAAAAACAGTGGAAAAACAACCACAGAAAACCAGCCCCCTTCAACCAGCTCCCAGTAAGACAAAGTTAACTTTAGCCATCGCATCAGCCACTTATTGCACATAATACTACTTATTCAAACCAGCACAAATCGCCACTACAATACTCTCCAAGGATTCAGTGTCTTTAGTTCACATCCAGTGCGGAATTCTCCGACCCCCCGCAGGGTCGGAGAATCGCCCGGGGCTGGCGTAAATCCTGCCCCCACCATGGCCGGAATTCTCCGCCACCCTGGAATCGGCGGGAATGGAATCACGCCGCGCTGGTTGGCGGGTCCCCCGTGCCGGTCAGCAGGCCCCCCGCGGCGATTCTCCAGCCCACGATAGGCCGAAGTCCCGCTACTGTCAGGCCTCTCCCGCCGAAGTGGTTTAAACCACCTCTGGTGCTGGTGGGAGAAGGCAGCGCGAGCGGGCCCCGGGGTCCTGGGGGGGGGGGGGGCGCGGGGCAATCTGACCCCGGGGGGTGCCCCCACGGTGGTCTGGCCCGCGATCAGGGCCCACCGATCGGCGGGCGGGCCTGTGCCATGGGGGCACTCTTTTTCTTCCGCCGCCGCAGCCACAGCCTCCACCATGGCGGAGACGGAAGAGACCCCCTCCACTGCGCATGCGCCGGGGTGATGTCAGCAGCCGCTGACGCTCCGGCGCATGCGCGGACTCACGCCGGCCTGCAAAGGCCTTTCAGCCAGCCGTTCGCGCCGGCTGGCGGGGCGCCAAAGGTCGTTCGTGTTGTTCGGCGGGGTGCCAACCACTCCGGCTTGGGCCTAGACCCTAAAGGTGCGGAGAATTCCGCACCTTTGGGGAGGCCCGATGCCGGAGTGGTTCTTGCCACACCGGTATGCTGGGACCCCCTGCCCCTCTGGGTAGGGGAGATACCCGGCCCCAGTCCTTTTTCCTTGATGAAAGTCAATACATCGTCTGGTGTTTCGAAGTAAAAATCCCGTTCCTCATATGTGACCCACAGACAGGATGAGGACAACATCCCGAACTTCACCTCCTTCTTAAAGAGGGCTGCTTTTGCCCATTTAAACCCAGCTCGCCTCTTGGCCAAATCCATGCCCAGGTCATGATAAATGCGCAGCTCACAATCTCCCACCTGCTGCTCAGTTCTTTCTTGGCCCACCGCAGAATATGTTCCTTGTCCAGGAATCGGTGCAAACGTACCACCATCGCCCTCGGTGGCCTGTTCGCTCGGGGCTTCTTCGTGAGGGCTCTGTGCGCTCTATCCACTTCCAGGGGCCGAGCAAACACCTCAGCCCCCATCAACTTCTCCAACATGTTCGTCACAAAGGCCCTCGCATCCGATCCCTCACTGCCTTCAGGGAGGCCGACGATTCTCAGGTTCTGCCTCCTAGACCTATTCTCCAGGTCCTCCAGCTTCTCCTGCATTCTTTTCTGGCGGTCGTTCATTATCTTCACCTTGGTCTCCAGCATGGTTATGTATTCCTCGTGATCAGACACCTTTTTCTCCACCTCCTGGATCGCATGTCCGTGGGTTTCTTGATTCTGCACCACCTGATCAATCAAAGCCTTGATCTTGTCCAACGTGTCCTTCTTAAGCTTGGCGAAGCAATCTTCAAAAAATTCACCAGCTGCCCCATCGACCACTGTGCCATCTCCCCGCGGCCCTGCTTCTCCGCCATGTTTTCCTGTGTTGCCAGCTGTGCGCGCGTCTTCCTTGTAGGACTTTGTCTGCCCACACGGCCACTTCTGCTCCAAATCGCCATACACTGGAGGGGGGTTTCTCCTCACTGTCTCACTCTTCACCGATTTATTCAATAAAATCTGAAAAAAAACAGGAGAAAAAGGTCCAAAAGTCAAATCAGGTGGTGCTATCAAATGTGCGACCTACTCCTTCATGGCCGCCACCGGAAGTCGGTCTTGTATTTGTTAATAATGATGCTACTATACCCTGAGCAAGTGCGTGGTCAATTCCAACCCCACTTGAACTGGAGTCACAACACACATTGTAGCAGTAAGGCCCTGTTTGTGCTAAAATGACTGATTGCAGGCATGATGGGAAGTTTTGGTCAACTTTTTGGACCAATGACCTATTTAGAGTCTGCAAGGCACAGATGGAAATTTTGCGCGATGCCAAGCAGAACCTGAGTTGACACCTTTAACCATAATGTCTGAACCGATGTGTGAAGAATAGATCTGTGGTTCGAAGAAAGATGTCATTTGACAGTTTGAAATAGGGCACAAATCTGACCTCTCTGGGTCACGGGTCAGAAAGAGTATAAGAACCAACATCAAAGCAGTTTGCTTCAGCGATGACCTAGGAACAACTTTGTGTATACAGTACCCTGATTGAATTCTCAGACAACGGAACAGATCTCCGAGTAAATTTGGTCAATTCAATTCAGAGGGTAATATCTAATTATGTCCGAAGCTGTGAATCTTGAGACAAATTGTGATCAGTTGTATAGCATAAGATTTGAATACATGATGAATTTGATATAAGTTTAGTGAATAAATCATGTTGAATCATAAGTTCAGTGTAGGTTGTTCGTTTGATACTTGACTGTTTGACCTCTTGTGAGGATACAGAGACCAGAGTCTCAACAATGTGAATTAACCATTAATTAATAGAAAAATACCCAAAGTCTTTGTCCCTTGGCTGTCCAATCATTTCAGTCACCAGGTTTGTTAGTTTGAACACAATTACTGTTTATTTATAACAAGAACTATAATTAAATATGCAGTAAAACAACTAGTTATCTATTACCTAATTCCTAATTCCCCACTTCCACTTGCCCACCCCCCGTCCCCTACACACACAAGGCAAACAAACACAGATGGGAAGAAAGAGGGTAAAATAAACAGCGCCAGGGTCCCAGGTTCGATTGCCTGCTGTCTGTGCGGAGTCTGCACGTTCTCCCCATGTCTGCGTGGGTTTCCTCCGGGCGCTCCGGTTTCCTCCCACAGTCCAAAGATGTGCAAGTTAGGTGGATTGGCCATGCTAAATTGCCCTTAGTGTCCAAATAAGGTTAGGGCGGGTTATTGGGTTATGGGGATAGGGTGGAAGTGAGGGCTTAAGTGGGTCGGTGCAGACTTGATGGGCCGAATGGCCTCCTTCTGTACTTTATGTTCTATGTAAAAGAGAAAAAGAGCCTTTGTTTCAAATGGGTGTTTTTAGCACGTTACTCCTCTTCAGGCTTTGCTTTCAGTTTGAGGTTTTTACTGTAGATTCATTCAGGCCTCTGTAGTTTCAGGAATGCAGCACTCAGAGCCTTTCTACAGAAAGAGAGAGAATCCTGGTCTTTGTTTTCAGCCTGAAAGGGTTTTCCTGTGAATTAAATCATTCAGGTTCTCTGCAGATTCAGGAATACAGCACTTACAGTCTTTATGGAGAGCGAGAGAAAACCAGGTCCCTAGCCTTGCAGTGTCTAGGGTGCAACTTCTCCCTCAGGTCTCTGAGAACCATCCCACTGGGATAGGATCCAATCACCAATTGTTACTGGGCAGAGTTCAGCATTTGGGCCAATTCGTTGGCTTCAACTAATCAATCAAACCAAGTCCCAGCCCATCTCTCTCTCTGGTGCTAAAAAGTCTGAGGCTCCTGTTCAAATTAGCAGAGTTCTCTCCTGTAACTGCTTTATACTGCTTGGCTTAATGATACATGCCCATTAATCATCCATGGATCAAAATAAAAGTGTCAGAATAAAAGAAAGGGGAAATAAGGGAATAAATAGGAAGGATCCTTACAATAATAAGATTTTGGGCGCGATTCTGTGATCCCCCTTGTGCCTGGCATGGATCAGGGCACAACGGGTGAATCATGTCCGAGCCCCAAATCAAGCTCCGTGCCGTGTGACGGGTGCCGGGCTGATCGCGAGTCATTCGACTTGCTCTGTCCGGCACAATCTGGATCTCGCCCGTACTGGTTGGCACTGCCAATGTTCTGGCCCAGGGAGATCTTGCCAATTGATGGGGTGGGGGTGGGTGTTCTCAGGGGCCTTGACAAGTTTTGGTAAAAGAGTTGTTGATAGAGCGGGGTGATCAATTCGCCAGTAGGAAATCACTTTAAGAGTGGCCTTGGCAACGAGAACCTCCATCGGCCAAAAGGACAGCAAAGTGCCATTCAATCGTGGGGTGATTCTCAACGCTGCAGCTAAACACATCAAAAAGCGGACTTTAACATTTGTCCATTGAATCGTGCCCTTGTATGACAATGTACACTATGAGCTGGTACCTGTAGCCTTAAAGATATCTGCTATAACCCTGCCTCAATGATAGTTCATTCATACTTGGACACGGTACATGGCCCTGATGGACCATTGTAGACATCCCCAGTTCTGGAAAAAGATAAGAACACAGCTCAATAAATTATGCAGCCATTGCATTCAACGCAGGGACATCAACGATTAATTCTATTGATTTGGCAGCCGTAGACCAGACAGTTCGGATCTTGAGCTCACAACTTAAAGAAATTCTGACAAAGGGACAAGGGATTTAGAACACCCAACTAAACATGGACCAAGGCATGACACAATTAATTCAGAATTTGGCCACCGTGCCAGAAAACCAGGCGGGATCTTTTAATGAACTGATTGGGAGGGGAAACATTTCAGATGACACGAGTAGGAATGATGTCTGCAGTACATGTGAATCAAGGGTGCTTGAACAGACATTTGAGGCAGATTAGTGATGGGGTATTAGTGATCCGTTATGGGTAACAAACACAATATGTTCAACCTTTCATGATGTAAGGATCATGAGTTGACCGGCTGCCAGCTCAAGGGCTTAACATGTGCATATAGGACTGATGTTGAATGTTGAAGTTAAAACTCACCACTATTCTTAGAATTCCCCCTGTACCAAAAAAGGGTCGATATTCTAAATGGTGAACAGGGATTCTCACTCCCTGACTCTGATGCAGGCTTCGGTGGGTGCTATTCAGGTCAAACTATGTTTTCAAGTTATCCCCCGGTATAACCCATACCTTCACCGAAGATTTTATCTACTTACCACTTAGTAGCATTGATGTCCTGGGTCCTGCATTGCTAGGTAAGTAAAGTAGACTTAGGAATAACCACTGTTTCAGGTTAAATTAAGTTATTTTATTATTATATTTTTTCTTTTAAAAGCTGAAATCACTTTCTTTACAGAAATGTAAAACGATCTTGCTTCTGAATCCTTCTGGTTGGTTGAAGGAACTTTCAGGCCTAACTTGACAATCAATCTTCTTTAAAGTCTGGTCTTCTTGAGAGCTGGTTAGCTCCGTTGCTGTGTCTTGTCGATCCCATGTACTGAGCTATAAGAGCTGGCTCTGCTAGCTATCTCTCAGCTGACTCTGACTCCTGTTTAAATTCTAGTCTTCCTTAGATGTATAGCTGTTTAAGCTCGGCTGCCTGTCTTGTCTTTCCCAAGACCGAGCTGTGAGAGCTGAATATGCTTCTCTCCTCTCTCCTCTCTCCTCTCTCTGAGTTCTCTGAGTTCTGATCTGCTTCTGCTCTCTGGGTTTATGTTCTCTTTCTTACCGTTATTCAGTTTTTATGACCTTATTGTCAATTAACTTATTTCACTTTGATTGTTAAAAAGTATCTTTGATCTAAACAGTCTAATACAACTAAGTATTCATTTTGGGCATGGCCTCACCTCTCAGATCTGATTATATTGTCCTTTGTGATGTTCAAAGTTCCTTTGTGATATTCAAAAAATGCTTTGGTTTCAGTAGAGGTGTTACTTTTAATTTCTGTCATTTGTATAGTATTATTTTTCCAATTATGTCCCAGCTCATAACTTTGCCTTTGATTTTGACTTTAAATTATGTTTCTCCTAGACTGATTGTCTCCAATTTTCTTGAATTGACTTGATGTTAGTAGAATTTCACACTTAGAATTGATACCAAATTCAACTGAACATCATCCTTTCCTTTCCAGCTGTTTACTAAGAGAGTTAATTTCAATGAAGGTGTGAAACCTTTGCCATTAGCTGTATGCTAAAATTTTTCTTTGTTGTGACTTGAAAGACCTGCCTGTTTTAAACATTCATCACTTAATTCAATTGAAACACTCACCCATGCTTTTCCAGATGCTTCCTAAGATAGTGGGCGGAATTCTCCGCTCCCGCGATAAATCGGGAAGGCCGTCGTGAACTCAGCCGAGTTTCACGACGGCCTCGGAGGCCGCTCCTCGCACCTAATTCACCCCCACCCGGGGGGCTAGGAGCGGCGCTCCGTAAATCTCGGCTGCCGGGCCTTGATGCTTGCGTCAAGGTGGTGCGCCGAGAATGACTCGACGGCGGCGCCTATGTGACGTCAGACACGCATGCGCAGGTTGGCCGGCTCCAACCCACGCATGCGCGGCTGACATCACGAGGGCTGACGTCTCCAACCCACGCATGCGCTGTTGCCGTCTTCCCCTCCGCTGCCCCGCAAGATGTGGCGGCTTGACCTTGCGGGGCAGCGGAAGGGAAAGGGTGCGTCGCTTTGAGATGCCGGCCCGACAATCGGTGGGCACCGATCGTGGGCCAGTCCCCTCCCGAGCACGGCCGTAGTGCTCACTCCCCTCTCCGCCCCCCACAAGCTTCAATCGAGCATTTGGCGCCCATGTTCACGACGGCAGCGACCAGGTGTGGTTGCCGCCGTCGTGAACTGGTCGGGAACGGCAGGCCGCTCGGTGAAAAACGGCGAGCGGCGACTCTTCCGAGCGGGGGGGGGGGGGGGTGGTGGGGGGGGGGGGAGAATCGTGGGGGGCGCGAGGGGGTCGTGTCGTGAGTCGCCCGGCCCTCCCACAATTCTCCCACCCGGCGTGGGGGGCGGAGAATCGTACCCAGTTACTTTCAATGAAGGTGTGAGCCATTGTTTTAGCTTAATACAAGAATTCTGTGTTTGCTAAGCCTGCTTGTGAGAAAGAATTTGCATTTTATAATCCTGCTCTTTGCAGCTGCTATTAACCTTTCGTGGGATGTTTCCCTGTATCCTCTCATGTTTCTCTCAGACCAGATATTGCCAGACTTCCATGTTTCAAATTACACATTTTTCTGTATTTTCAACAACAATGTGTTACAGATAGTAATATGTTAATAGGTATTGTATCAATTATACCCATGTTAACACCCTGCGGGGCACTATATATGGGTAGAAAATAGTGGGGTCATTGGGGAAAGTCATTATGTTAAATATCATTAGCAGAATGTTTGATATGGGAATAATCGACTTTGGCCCATAACTAACCATATGGTGTGTTTTAACCCACAAGTACTGGCAAGTCTTAGACAGCATAACCCAATACTTGAGCCAGCTCGCTTATGCAATCTACTTCTTGCCGGGACAGCTGATTACGATTCGGGAACAGGCTCAGAGAATGTACAAAACAAACTACACATTTCAACAGCAAACTAGAGACATGGTAGATGATATTGAGCACATAGTGGGAGGACATATGGAATTGGGGCTTGAATACTGTATACAGATACACCCATGGATTTGGATGTTCTCTTCAATTGGTATTGATTATCTATCTGACAAGCCTAATTTACCGCACCGGAAGGTCGCACAAGGTGGCGTTGGGAATTTAAATCTCGTTGTTGGAATACTAGGGCAGTAGAGCAGAAGCAATTTAATATAGATGGTCTATGAAGTGCCTACACAACCCTAAGCTGGATACCTGGCCAAAATCAATGAGACAGTACAGGGAACAGACAGTATGATGAAAGTTGGTTACCTTGAGCTAATCCAAAGGCCAGAATGGGGAAATGTTAGGGGGATTTTAAAATAAAATAAATGTATTTAAAGGAGTATAGCTGACATATGTATCAGAAATGGTTATAGCCAACATTCCAAGAAAACTAAAATGCTTACGTGGATAGTAAGCCACAAGCCACAAGTCATCTGAACTTTTTACGCCTCCAGGACTCTTATCAATAGGATGAGTTACCTAAATAAACCTTCTGCCCACCATATTATGGATGAACTTGGTAAATACAGATGCAAAGTGTTCAATTAATACCTCCCCATGCCCCTTGCCTCCATGCCTAAATCCTCTTTTTGCTAATCAGTCCCACCTTCTGTAACTACCCTTTTACTATGTACATGCCTATAGAATACTTTTACTTCCCCCTCATGTTAGCTGCCAATCCCTTCTCATGATATTTCTTTGTTTTTTTATTTGCTTTTTTCTTTCGCCTCAAATGTTCTATATTCAGCTTGGTTCTCAATTGTATTATCTAGCTGTGTAAGTGTCCTCCATGTTTTGTTCCGGTTTAAGACCTGTTTATTCCCTTATTTCCCCTTTTTTTCATTTTTGCTGTTACATTTTTGATCCATAGATGTTTAATGGAGCAGTGACTTTAAGGCAAAGCAGCCTGTACCTTTAATTCAAACAGATGGATCCAGAAGGCTGTGCTATTTTAGACAGGTAATTGCATATTGGCCAGTGTGAGTGATGACTTTGTTTGATTGATTTGGCTGGTGGCCAGTGAATGGGCCCAAACGGCTGAGCTCTGCCTGGTTACAGATGGTGATCGGATTTGATGCCACTGGAATGTCTCAGAGCTTCAAGGGTTGAGTTTTGGTTTCAGTTTGACTCATGGCTGCTGGAAGGAAGGACTGCTGTCTTCTTCCCTTTCTGTTTTCTTCAGAAATGCTGTGCTTTTGATCTGGCAAGGGGCCTGGATGAATCTATATACAGGATAACTATTACAGGCTGTGCAAGTATGGGAGAACCGACAAACTCTCTTTACAGAAAAGGCTGATGTAAACTGATCAATTCTCACCAGAAAAGGCAGCGATCTGGAAATAAACCACAAACTGAAAACAGAGTTTGATGTGAAGGAAAGGGGCCTCTCCTGTGAGTAATACATTTCTAAACTACAGAGAAAATCATTACAGGCTGAAAACCAAGGACTTTAATCAAGCAGCATGCTGTGAGGAAAGCGTACTAACGGACCACTGTTTGAAGCAAAGACTCTTATCCTTTGATCATCACCCTTATTACTTCTACCCCTTTCCTTCTCTGTGTTTGTCTGTCTTGTGTGTGTGTGGGTAGAGGGTGGGACAGTTAAAGGGGGGTAGTAGGTTAGCTTGTCATTATTCAGTTGCATTTACTGCATATCTCATCATTATTCTTGTTATAAATAAAGTAATTGTGTTTAAACTTACATACCTGGTGACTGTAATTATTGCACATCCAAGGGCCAAAGACTTCAGGAATGAAAAAAAAGTTTTGTTTATTTATTTTTCCCAATTAAGAGGTAATTTAGCATGGCCAATCCACCTACCCTCCACATCCTTGTGCTGTGGGGGTGAGAACCATGCGGACACAGGTCCACACGGTCAGTGACCGGGGGCCAGGATCTAACCCAGGTCCTTGGCACCACCCTCAGAATTTTTGGAAGAATTATTGATTAATTCACTTGTGTTGTCATTCCAGGGCACATGGGACTGGAATCAACCACGCATTTGAGTAACACCTGACATATGTCATAAGCACACTTTTCCTGCTTAATCTTAACCTCGATCTTTTACAGCATTCAAGGAACTCTGGATTTGTTAGGCCTAACCTTCCCCATGATGGGGTAATACCGTGGCTGTGCCCAGTTATAGCTTTGCTTGCTAATCTTTGATTTCAGGAGCTCTGGACTAGATCCATTTTCAACTGCTTGAAATTGGCTTGCCTCCATTAATTATTTTTACTCTGTTCTTGTCCTTTCCCTCACCTAAACTTGAAGATGCAACGATCATGTCCTTTAAATGCTCCCCAACTGACACTTGCCCCACCTGGCCCACTTCACTCCCCAAAACATGGTCCAACAATGTCTCCTTTCTTGTTGGATTGGGAACATGCGGCTGTGGAAAACTCTCCTGAACACAATCTAGGAATTCTTGCCCCTCTCCGTTTCTCTAAAAAATAACCTTTTGTAATCTATTTTTTGTTTAGCATCTCATAATTTACCATTTGATACCCTCTGATGAGGTTGACTGACTCACTAATCAATTGTATCATGTCAGAACTATTTTCTCATAATCACTACATGTATTGATGTATCTGTGACACAGAACCTTCATTGAAATGTGTAATTTAAATGGTTTTTAAGAATATATATGTATCTATTTCCATATTGTATGGCTTTGTCATTTTGTGTGTTGTTCTTACTAATTCTGCAATTTGTCCTTTAAATATCAACAAAAAGGTCATAGAGAAATTCTGGAACAGGTAAAGCATCATGTGAAAGTATAATCGGCTGGATTCTCCATTCCTGAGACCAAGTGTTGATGCCGGGGCAGGTTTTGGAGAGTTTGGGCTGCACGGTGGCCCAGTGGTTAGCACTGCTGCCTATGGCGCTGAGGACCCCCATCCCACACAACTGTAAACCCCCCCCCCATCTATACAGAGGGCAGCCGAACCCCCACCCTGCACAACATGCCTGCAACCATACTGGCTGCCATAGCCTGGTGCCCTGGCCACTAAAGCCAGCAGCTACCCACCCCCTGGGCTGCATGCGTCGAACTGTCCAACACTGTGCGGTTTCTATTTCCACCCACCTCCGAAGAAAGCCGCCCATAACTGCTGGGAGCGGGAGCAAAATGGAAGGGGATCGCCGGACCTGCGGCCTCTAACCATGGCAGAGCAGTGGGCCCTGGATATGGTTGGCGGGCTTGAGGAAAGGGAAGTAGCCGGGGTGGAGATCGGCCACGGACGAGGAAGTGAGACCCTGCTTAGTTGCGGTTCCCCGTTACACGTGAGTCAACTCCCCAAACATCGCCCCCATCACCCTCACACCCACACCACCCTCACACCACCCTCACCTCCACACCACCCTCACCCCCACATCACCCTCACCCCCACCTTACAGCACACCACCCTCACCCCCAACACCCTACTCACCCCTGACCCACAGTCTAATTATTCATCTTGTCTTGTGTCTTGCAGGAGCTGCTGTGGGCGAGTCCATCTAGTGTCCCCTGCCCCCAGCCATAGCCAGTGCCACAACCAGAGCCCTCCCTGTGCCAAGCAGCGCCGACAACACCAACACGGAGTTGACACATGTGCCTGAAACCGAGGACATCCCGGAGCTCGATTCCGATGTGGACACTGACTTCCCGCACAGCTGTCTCCAACATCCTCCACCATCTCAGAGACACTTGGTCGGGCACTTTAGTGAAGAGGCTCCTGGGACACCCTCTGGCGCGCACGACACAGCTGCTCTGGTACATCAGGTGGAGGTAGGAACACCCGAGGGGACGGACGGTCAGAGGGATGGCTCACCCAGGAGACCAGCTGCCGGTTTTGGGCTTCTGGAATGGACAGTCCATCTATAATGGAGATGCAGTCGCAGAGCTAGGGACAGCATGCGGGCTTCTTAGTGAGCATCCATCAATTGCAGGCACAGGTGGAGGAGTCCAACTGCCATGCGTGTCACCCAGGCGAACACCACAAGCGCTGCGTTTGCGGTGGAGGCCCTGGCAGCGAGGGTTTTGTCTATGGATCAGCATGGCCAAAGCCTGGGGCACTCTGTGCAGGCGCTGGACAAAGCCCAGGACAGGGCTGCCCTCTCACAAGCAGCCGTGTGCCAGAGCCACCTGGACATCTCAGTGGTACTCTTGAGTGTGGCCCAGTCACAGCGGGCCATGGCTGAGAGCGACGACGGTATTGCCCAGGTGCTGGCCACGAGGCGCAGATGCAGAGGGAGGTGGCCCAGTCCCAGAGAGAGATGGCACAGTCACTTGTTGATGTGGCACAGACCCAGAAGGCGGTGGCACTGTCATAGCATGATATGGTGCAGTCCCAGGTGGAGGTGGTCTATTCACTGTGCTCCATGGCCACGAGCCTGCAGACCCTTCCCAAGATGAAAGTGGGCCTCCAGGACTGGCAGTGGCAGGTGGCAGGGTGCCTCAGGGGATAGCTCTGCTCACACTCCTGTCCCATGGAGTAGCCCGAGGGCTATTGTGCACCCCGAGGCTGGAGGAGGTAATGGAGCCCAGGGCGGTGACTCCCGCAAGGAACACCACAGCACCTCGGACTCCCCTCTCCTGTCCTTGGCACATCTGGCAGCGGGCAGAACAAGTCAGCATCACCCCACCTGGGCACCCGAGCAGCAGCCAGGCCCATCCAGGCCCGGTCACCCCAGAAGACGGGAATCACAGCAGGTCGCTGGTACTCTTGATGTACCATCTGGGGACCCACTTAGACCTAATATTAGGACCTGTAAAGTTAGAAAGTTAGGCACCAGTTAAGTTGGCACGGGTGCAGGGCACAGTTTAATTATAGGGGCTAGGGCACATATATGTGTATATGTTGTCACATTAAACACATGTTCACACTGTTACAACCAGCCTCCATGCACTGTTGGATGTGTGTGATGGGTGGGCTAGTCTGGGCTGGCCAGAGAGGAGGGTTGGGGGGAAAAGACGGACATTGTTGGTGGTCTGGGCTCCCCCCTCCCTCCCCCAACCGACCCCACCGTTGCTGCCCCAGGGATCCGATGGGATCGTGTAATGGAATGGCCAGCTCACATGCAGGGATCACCCAGGTGGACGGTGGAAAGTGTTACCGTGGGCAGGAGTCAGACGTTGTGAAACGATGCAGAGCAGCAGAGCTCATCGCAGAGCTGGTTGTCATCATTCTCCTGCCAAACCAGGGCCCACACCCCTATTGCATGGCAGGTATGTACCACGGAGGGCGTTGCGGGGGTGTTGGGGGGACGGGGGGAGAGGGGGGGTTTGGCCGGGGGTCCGTGTTGGTGAGGGTATGGGGAGGTGGGATGCAGTGTCCGTGTCCCTGACCAATTTCTCCCCCTTCCAAGTCGGTGAACCTGGAGGCATTCAGAGCATCACGTATGCGTTGGCCCTAGTGCACATGTCGTGCGACCTCCCATGGCTGCCTGGGCTCCATGTCCTGCCCATCCTCCCCCACATCCTCCTCATCGGAGGTCGCCTGACATTCATCCTCCTCCTCCAGCATTTCACCCCTCTGCTGCGTGAGGTTGTCGAGGACACAGCAGGCTACCATGATGCGGGCGAGCCTCTCAGCTTCATACTGGAGGGCCTGTTCAAATTGGTCAAGGCACCTGAACCGCATCTTCAGGATGTTGAAGCACCGCTCGATCACACCCCTGGTCGCTGAATGGGTGTCGTTGTAGCGGATCTCCGCGTCGGTGTGCGGCATTTGGTGACTCTGATGGCCCAGCCTTATCAGCTGCTGATCCTGCAAGACAACGGGCATGTGGTCAAGGAAAGGGAAGGATAATTTTGTGGGACATCAACAACTCACTTGAGACAGGCCATCTGGGTGAAGGGACAGTGGATCCTCACATCTCTGGTGCAGGTTACCTCACTTTCGGTCGCTGCTCTCTCCTTGGCAACCCTGCGATCTCCTGGGCCCATTCCTCAAAAGGGGGTGAGGGCTCGGATCTCTGGAAATCTTTCCCCCCACCGTCTTCACCCTTTCCCTCTTATGGGTGATCATCTCTTGCTGGGACAAAGAAAGGACATTGTAAGCCACACACTTGATGGGTCGGGGGTCTATAGCAAGTAGCATGTGTGGGTACCACAGCTAGACATGAAGGAGTTGTGCTGGTGGGTGCCAGGGGTTTCTGAGGAACAAGCTTGAAGATTGGATGTTGAGAGGGTGCGTGGTGTCAGCTAGTGAATTGTGAAGTGTGAGCCAGTGAATTGAGGGGGAGGAGCAGGGAGTGTAGGAAACTGAGGTGTGGCAGGAGGGACTTGAAGTGTTGGCTAGTGTAGACTTGAGAGATGAACAGACACTTCCAACACTGATGAAGGTTCAACTCAACTTTATTAACTACTTCTAACTAACACACGATGACTGTGGGTCTAAATGATGCTAACTTAAACTAGAGACCTAAGCCTTGTCCGAACCAGTTGATTCTCTCAGCACGTGTTGTGAGTCCGTGCTGGGCTGGATGAGTTCTTGTTACACTCAGAGGCAGCACCCAGAATGAACGGGAACCGCAGTGCCCTCTGCCTTTATAGTGTGTGTATTCTAACTGGTGATTGGCTGCGGTGTTTGTACATGTTGATTGGTCCCTGTGTGTGTCCATCAGTGTGTGTCTGCACCATGATGTACTGGTGTATATTATGACAGGACTGATGCTATGAGAGAGATGATAACTTACTCTTGCAGCTCATTGTGTTCGTTCGTCTTCTTTGGTGGTCGTCCTGGTCATGCTGCCCGCACTCACTGCAGCTCCTGGGCAGCATTGCTGACCCCCTCGGGGGAACAGAGAGCCCCACCTCTCATCCATGGCGTCAAGAAGCCTGGTGAAGTCGGCATCTCCAAAGCGAGGGGTGGGTCTCGGTGTTGCCATCCTCGTTTCTTGACTGGAAGTAAGTGCAGAGTGAGCATTTAAAAGCATCTCCCCCCTTATTAGCAGTGAGCAGCTGAAGCGTGGATCGGCCGAATCAGACAGCGAGGGAGCCAGGCATGTTGAGATCATGACTGCACTTTTGCTCATGGGAATAAAAATAAATTAGCTAATCATGTAGTAACAATCATTAATCACTTTTAAATCTCCTGTTTCCTTGATCTCCTTTTGATTCATTCACCTACCCAAGCTTGGAATTGCTTTAAAAAAACCTGCATCCTACCCTGACTGTCTGCCTTCAACCCTACAACCTCTCCAGCTGCTAGTCCATTGCCAATCTGTTTCTCTCTAAGGCTTTGGGATATGCCATTTCCATCCAATTCCTCCCCTACTTTTCCCACTTTTCTCAGTCTGGCTTCTGCCTTGCCTCGGTGGCCATTTGGGTCAGTCATCAATAATATTCATAATAATGAATTATTAAATATTTAATAATTAATTCTTCTTTGTTCTCTGAACCATAGTCGGGCAGTCTTCAATCATCTTTCCCTAATATGGAACTCCTTCATCCCTCTAGTTTGAATTTCAGCAGCAGTCTTCTTCCTCCAGCACTGAAGAGTATCTCTGTGCTGGGCCTTGCAGCACCGCGTTTAGGGAGGCATCACAAAACCAGGTGCAGCCTTTAAATATCCGGGGCTGGATTCTCCAAAAATGGGTCTATGTCCGCATGCCGACGTAAAAACGCTGGTGTTTCACTCTTGCCTTTTCTTAAAAAAGCCAAGAGTGATTGTCCTACCTGCAGGGGGCTGGCAGGGCCCAGGAGTGCTTCTCGCAGCTCTGGCTGCGGATACGGACCCCCGCACTTCCGGCCGGGAGTCCGCGCATGTGCACGGTGGCGGCCTGCAGTGACCACGCCGTACGCCATGGCAGACTCGGACCCCTGACCGACATCAACAATGCAGGCCCCACCGAGATGGCGCGCGCCTGCGGATCCGAGCTGTCCGATCGCTACCCCGGCCGCCCATGAGGCCCCCCCGCTGCTCAATCCTCCCGCCCCCCCACCAGGGTGGCCACGGACTGAGTTTGCAGCCGCCACCTGAGCTTCCCGACTGGCGATACGTGATTAGAACCACACTGTCGGGAACTCGGCCAGTGTTGCACGGAGAATTGCGGGGGGGGGGGGGGGGGGTTAGGAGGGGGGCCTCTGTCAATGGCATAATCCACACCTGAGTGATTCTCCGGAGACCCGAGAATCGCAGGAGAGGCGCCGGGCACCAAACGCGATTTAGGCATGGGGCTGCAGAGAATCCAGCTGCTGGACTCAATTCTATCAATTGTTTTTTGTGCCCCTGAATCGAAACTCTATCAAATTGCATATTGTAAGAGCCCTTCCTATTTATTTCCTTTGTTCCCATTTTATTATTTTTAGTCCATGGACCCATAATTGGAACATGCCTTTAAGGCAGAGGACTCAAGCTGCTGCAACCTGTTCATCAGGACATTGTGGGCTAGATTCTCTGATTCTGAGACTAAATGCTGCTGCCGGTGTGGGAATGGTGGCGAGATACGACCGAAAAAATGGCGCAAAACGGCCACCGATTCTCCGTCTGGTGGGGGGCTTGCAGGCACTCAGCGTGGAGCACCCAGCTTGAGCTGCTGATTCAGCTGGAAAATTGCCGGGTCCGTGGCCGCTCATGTGCACGGCGGCGGTCTGCAGTGGCCGCGCTGTACAATATGGCACCGACCGCACGCGGACCTGGCCTGCCAATTAGTGTCCCCCTTTGGCCTGGCCCTGCCAAAGCCCCCACTGCCCGTGGATCGGCTCTCCCCCAACCGTGGCAGCTCTGGACTCAGTCTGCAGCCGCCATGTCGAGTTCCCGGAAAAAATTGCATGAGTGACCCACCCCGTCGGGAACCCGGTCCATCGGGGGCGGAGCTTCGGCGGTAGGGCCTCAGGTTAACGTGCAGCGTACTCCTAGAGTTTTGGAGGGGGTGGAGCATTGCAAAAGCGGCACCGTCCCCAATTTTGGCGGCAATGTGGATTCTGGGCCAATCGCTGAATGCGATTTTGGCATTGGGAACCGGGAAATCCCGCCCCATGTTCCTAGGTTTTGTATTTTGGAGAGGAGAAACAGACTCGTTGTTTCAATTGGTTGGCTGTCAATCTGTGGGTTGACCAGGGACAGTGTTCTACCTGACAACAGTCAGTGATTTGTTCCTGCGTGATTCTTTCTGAGAGAGCTTGGCAGAAGTGATTAGGTCTTAGAAGGAGAAGGAATATTTTCTCTCTTTCTCTCCCTCTCTCTTGTTGAAAGAACTGCTTTATTGTTCTAAAGCCAGTCAGTGCCTGGCACATCTTTGCTGTAATTGTTAAATGTGCCTGAATCTACAGGGAAAGTAGACAATGTTTCCAGAGAAAACCATCCCAAGCCTAGAAAGAAGAAGCACTGAAACGAAAACAGAACCTCAGAATGATACGAACTAGAAATCATCTGAGCACCTTTTTCCTTTTATTTTTATTAATATTTTCTTTACCTTTCACTCACCCTTTCCCCTCTGTATTATTTGTCTATGTTTGTGTGTGTGTGTGCATGTGTGGTTGTGTGTAGTGAGTTGGGGTACTTAGTAAGTGGCGGTTGGGAGAGGGGTATTAGATAGTTACATTTTCTGTCAGTTTAATTATAATACTGTAGGTAATAAAAGTTACTTGTGTTAAAGTTACAAACCTGGTGACTGCAGCTTATTGGGCTCAGCAAAGGACCCCAGATATTTTAAATAGCATCTAATTTTACTTGTGTTGTGACTCCGGGCCAAGTGGGTCTGGAATTGGCTGCGCACTAGCCCAGGGTGTCGTGACAACGTTTAAATACTGGAATTAAAATTGGTTCATGTAGGTCATCATTGCATCCTCGCAAGCTAATTGGTGGGGAAACCCTAATGCAATAGCTGGATTAAAGAGGTTCAATTTGACCTCGGGTGACTTTCTGTGTGGAGTTTGCATATTCTCCCCGTGACTGTGTGGGTTTCCTCCGGGTGCTCCGGTTTCCTCCCACAGTCCAAATATGTGCAGGTTATGTGGACTGGCCATGATAAATTGCCCCTTAGTGTCCAAAGGTTAGGTGGAGTTACGGGGATAGGGCGGGGCATTTGGCCTATGTCGGGTGCTCTTTCAGAGGGACAGTGAGACTCGATATGCCAAATGACCTCCTTCTGCACTGTCGGGATTCTATAACTCTGTGATTCTATGATGTGTGTTCTCTGCTAAAATGAAGAAATGTGAGTTCGGTAGTAATAGGTTTGTTAAGAATTTAGAGGCAGCTTCACCAGCACTTCGGGTTGGGGGCAGGGTCAAGGGAAATGCCGATTCTGGGGAACCATAGATTTGAGCCAGGAAGTGGGATGGAAATTTTCGGAGATGGGAGGAAAAAGGAATTCAGACACTAAAAGATTTGTTTCTTAGGGGTTGGTTTGCAGGATTGAAAGAGCTGGGAGCGAAGTATGGGTAGGGAGAGGGGGAAATGTTTAGATACATGCATGTTCGAGATTTTGCCAGAAAGGAGATACAGAGCTTCCCAGTAGAGCCAGCTTCCATATTGCTGGAGGAGGTGCTGACGACAGGGGGACTGGAGAAAGGGGTCGTTTCAGCGGTTTACGGGGCTATTTTGGAAGAGGAGAAGGCGCCACTGGAAGGGATCAAAGCAAAGTGGGAGGAAGAGTTGGGAGAGGGTATGGAGGAGGGGTTCTGGTGTGAGGTGCTCCGGAGGGTGAACGCCTCCACCTTGTGTGCGAGGTTGGGGCTGAAGCAGCTGAAGCCTGTGTAAACAGCACACCTTACAAAGGTGAGGAGGAGACGGCTCTTCGAGGGGGTAGAAGATGTGTGTGAATGCTGCGGAGGAGGGTGGGGGCGCTAACCATGTTCATATGTTTTGGTCCTGTCCAAAGCTGGAGGATGACTGGAAGGAGGTGTTTAGGGTAATCTCTAAAGTGGTGCACGTGAAACTGGACCCGGGCCCTCGGAAGGCCATATTCAGGGCGTCGGACCAGCCGGGTTTGGAAATGGGTGCGGAGGCAGATGCTGTAGCCTTCACCTCGTTGATCGCCCAAAGGCGGATCCTGTTAGGGTGGAGATCAACCTCTCCACACTGTACCCGGGCATGCGGGGGGACCTGCTGGAATTCTTGACTCTTGAGTAGGTCAAATTTGAACTGAGGGGAAGGATGGAGGGATTCTACAATTCATGGGTGTTATTCATCATGCTCTTTCGAGAATTGGATTACATTGAACATTAGGGGTGGGGGGGCTGGGAGGGTTGGGGGGAGGGGGACTGTATGTGTTAATGGCGACTATGGGTGATTTCTGATTCCTATTTGTCATTAGTTTGTGTGAACATGCGGGCTAATGTTTGGGGGTTTGGTGGGAGGTTGGGATCGTTGTTATTGATATGGGGGTTGACATTACATTCGTTACTGATTATTGTTTATTGTTGGGTGTAAATTTGGGAGAAAACGTGAAAAAGGAGGAGAATAAATTTTTTTTAAAGTGAAGAAATGTAAACATACCTTTGATAGGGAGAGGTGATCTTTAAATTTCCAAATTGTGCATTAATTGTGGCATTATCTGAAAAGAAATGAGTCAGTGGAGTGACAATGATTGATAAGACCTGACAGAGGCTCTGGAAGAAGTTGTGTTACTTAAAGAATAACTAAAGTCTAAGGCTAAATGTTATTGAAAATGTATTAGCACAAGGCGCATACAAACATGAAGCAAAATAATTAATAAGGAAGTGAAATTAACACTGGACAGACATTGGAAAATGCTATGGTGAATGTGCAAGTAAAGGAGTTGAAAGAGAAACTGGAGAATATTCAAATTATTTTAAATGCAACATGATGAAAGAGAAAATGCACTGGGTGAAGGATTCAAGCTTTTGCGGATGTGCTTTCCAAACACGATTGGTACAACAGCACATGAGAAATATTTGTCTCCTTGTTAAGTAACATAGGATAGTTCGTTGCCTAATAAGGAGTTACTGTTTCGGACTTTAGTGACATTATGGTGCAATAACTGTCTGCATTACAGTCTGGTATTGAAAAGAAAGGAAGACCAGTTACATTACTTATACATAGAGCAACGGCACTATTAGAACATTGGTGGAGATGCAGTAGCCAGCAGCTATTATGGATGGTTTGATTTCAATGTCCAAGAGCAGTGATAGCTGGAATCAGTTCACTTGGATGATGGCTACCAGGAGGCATGTGACAGGGATTCAGTCTTTTTGGTGGGCCTGATCAGCTGTTCATTAAACTCACTCACAGCAGGACTGGCCTGAAGTTAAACACTAACCACACTTTAAGCAAACGTAATCTCCCTCTGCTGCACCATACTGATAAATTAATGCAACATCTAAAGCTACATCTAAGTGTGAGTATTTATTGACAGCACTAGAGGCAGCAGGACAACATGGACAGGCTGACAGCAAGAGGCAGAGCAACAGTCAACTTTGGGGAGTCAGTTCTGGATGATTTTACCTTAGGCATATACGAAGCAGGAGTGATTGGCTGTTGTGGGCCAGAGAAAGTGATGCACGCTGTTTGGAGGGAAATATCTATGCCACAGAGTGCCATGTCCTTGACTCTACCACGCCTTTGCAATGCAGGAAAAAGTTGAACAACTTTACAAAGCAGCCAGGGTAATATAACTGTTCCCCTGACCTATCCCTGCAATCTTTTTATCTGTGTGGCATTGCTTCATTCATTACTTTATTGTGCTCTAGAGTTCTATTATGGGATAATGGGCCCCGACAAATATCTACCCATTAAGTTTGAAATAATTTTTAAATTCTTCCTCGACATCACATACCCTTCAGCCTACCAACCCACGGAAAGAAAAAATGCTCACTGATATCAAAGATAGCCAATCGTTTGTGCAGCAACAGTGACATTCTGCATTTTTATACATTCCCTGCTCCCTTTCCAGCTCACCATTGACGGGATACCCTCCAGCCACTCAGCTTTGTTCTCTGAAGCCCTCTGCCACTGTATTTCTCTCTCCATCAGTGAAAGCTTTCGCAAAGCCCACCTTTTCATCTCACCTTCAAATGTACCTCCAACCTCTCACCCTCGGCTTAGTGCCCATTCCTTTTATGATCTCCTTGGTGTTCTCCCTTCTATGAAGCATCTTGGAACATTTTTTAATGTCAAAAGCATGCATCGATGCAAGTTATTATAACGCAGTACTGAACATTGTGTGCAATTTAGCTTCAATGCTAAAAATAATGTCTGCTCACTGAGCAATTTTTCTGAGAAGTCTAAATATATTCCAGCCTCCAAAGCTAACACTGTCAAGTCAACAGGAAGAAATTAATAAGATTACCAGAAATGGACTGTGTCAACTACTTTTAGTTTGGGAAAAGGAAAGTTAATATTTTGGAGAGAAAAGGGCAACAGATTAGTTCTGATTTGCACACAGAATCTTCTGTTACCACATTGTCAGGGACTCCAGGGTCAGTGAGGCATTTTCAGCACCTGTGACTTATTTGCTTAAGTATAGTTAATATAGCAGTACATGCACACGGAAAGGAAAGCTGCTCACTTTCAGACAGACGGAAAAGAGAGTCATTCATTTGTGCATTCACAGTGGCACATCTGTGATTTTTCTGACATATAGGTTTTTAGCTGTCCCTCTGCCTGACTTGCTCAGAGATGCAGCTGCTTTAACTTTGCACGTTAAACCCTATTCTTGGCAGTAACATGTGCTGAAAAATCGGTTATATTTCGCATTTTAGCGGAAACTGTCTGCAAAACATTAGCAATTGTGTTATTTAACATCAGCAATTTTATTGATTTGTGAGTAATTTGTACAGGGTCAGGAGGTAGCCTGATTGTATGTAAAGTGTTCATCTAGGGGATTCCGGGACCGGTGAGGGGCTCGCAGCGGCACCGGGTGAAACTCCCGGCTCCTGTGCCGAAAATGGATGGGGAATGACCGGGTCCCTGGCCGCACATGGGCACGGCGAAGACCTGCAGCGGTCGCGCCATGTAACATGGTGCCGGCCATGCGCGGACCCAACCCGCCATCCGCGACCCCACAGGCCATCCCCTGGCCATCTCCTGGCCACCCCCCACAAGTTCCCCCAGTCCTTGCACAAGCTTCCCCCCCCCCCCAACCAGCAGCACAGATCCCAGCCGAGTGTGGCGGCGCTGGACATAGTCCGCAGCCACCCCGCCGGATTCCTGACCGCTGAGACCACACATGTCCGCGCGGTCCAGAACTTGGCCCATCAGGGGCAGGGCATCGCGGGAGGGCATACCGATGGCATGCCAACGCCATTGCAATGGCCTGTGGCGTGAGGCGCGATTCCGCCATTTTGGAGGGGGCGGAGCATGGCTGACCAGTGTCAAACCGGCGGCAGCCCCGAGTTGGGGGTCGGAGTGGATTCTCCGCCCGATTGCCGATTATGATATCAGCATCGGGCAATGGAGAATCCCGCCCAATGTATTTTAGAAAACAAATGTTTAAACCCTAAAATCAAAGAGAAGACACAAAAAGGCTGTCTTGTAACTTTAAATCAAAATAAAGAATTAACGTTTATTTCTCACAACAACCAAAATGTAAAAACAACACACACATGCACACACACACACACAAGAACAGATGATTTCTAAAGATGTTTAAAGGGTTAAAAAAAGTCACTTCTAATCAGTCTTCAAGATGGTAGTTGAAACATTGCAAGCCTGAAGGATTCCATCTTGATGCACTGAAGAAAAATGAAGGTCAGAGGTTTCTGATAATCAATTCACACTGGTTCAGCCCAAACAACAGCAAACCCCCTGGATATTCAGCCAACGTTGGTTGATCCCCTGTATTAAAACGAATTCCCGTTCTAACGTGACTTTTAAGAGAGAGTCCTCCCTTGTGCTCGACAAGAGATGGCTTCCCTCTAGACCTTGTATCCCAGACTGACGTTTTGGGCTGTACTTGTGGATTAATAAATTATTTTAAATATTTCTTGTCCCAAGCCAGTTTCTGTCATGTGACATTAGTATCAATGTTTTCCATTGTCCATACAACACGTTGACAGCTAGGAAATTCATTGCACAATTAAGGGTGTTTGGTACTTCATCAACATTCCAGCTATGATTAGCCCCAGAAATGCCTTTATTTGAAATTCTATCTTTATGAGGCTGGCAAGTCTAGCAGTCATTGTTAATTTAAATCTCTCTCCTTGAAACGGTGAGGGGTAATCAGTGAGTGCCCAGGGAGACCACTTGCATTTTAACTAACTTTCCAGAGACATATTCAGTTATGCCTGTCTCTCTACAGATTTGACAAAAGCCACCTGACTTTCTGGAGTCAGTTTTGTGAAGGTACGGTATTCATCTCCACTGCTTTTTAGAAATAAGTGCCCATCTTCCAATAAGCTTTATGGGCATATAATGTGACTGCAACAGAAACCAGAATATTAAAGAAAGCACTGGTATTGTCACGTGCTCGCTGTACAGTCTGGAGAAGGCATGAAATTGGAGTGAATTTGGAGAATCAGATACAGTTCAAAGGTTTAATTATAAAGAAATGCATGAAATTACAAGGAGTGGCACATATACCTATGATAGGAGATATGGAACACCTATGCAGAGAAGGGAATAAAGTCTGAATAGCCAAAGCCTTATCTCGTAATGGGAAACCATGTGTAGGCAGAGAAGGACTGCAAGTCAGAATATTATTAAGCATGTGATGTTACAGGTAGAGATAGTACTTCTTGTAGTTAAGTTCACCATAATGGTTGCCATTAGATAGTGCCACGTGAGTGAAGTATTGATAATAAATTCTTTAGTTAATCAATTGTCGGTGTGGAATTATCACAAATTTGACACATAGACCCATTGAAACAAATGCATTATTCTATACATGATGCTGCATATGTAATAGAAGCCTTGGAGTGGTAGCTAAGCAGCAATAATGAATTGTGACGTTCTCTGTCTTATACTTTCAGTCTTTCTATTCTTTGTTTTTTCCCCCCTATTCTCCTTCATTCACTCTTCCAGGTCCAAAGAAACAGCAAAGAGATAGAACTCAGCATTCATAACTGTGACAAAGGTCGAGCACCAAAAGGATAGATGCAATGGTTTTAATAATGAAATTTCATTACCACCACGGATTCCAGGATTGTCATCTCTTTAGCTTTCAGCGGCCCTGGAATGAAAGAAAGCAAGTGGAATGTCAGTATCACTTGCGAATTCAAAGCAAGCAGGAGATCACAGTTGGGAACAGAAACTGCACCACGAAACTCCTGTCAATTGCAGAAAGGGGTGGTGGATCCGACAATAGCTTTTCTCACTGCTTCGTGAATGTTTACCAAATAAAATGCTCTGAGAACAGAAAGCATTGCCAGAAAATATTGCTTATTAGTTTGATCCTGTTTGGAACCCCCTGGATAAAAATGGGGGTGTGAATGAAGACCTAGCTATTGTATTTTAGTTATTGAAAATCAATGGATGTAACAGTGTGGGAGACAGTTCAGCAAAATGTTATACATACATGCCGAATTTATATTGGAGGTGCATGAGTAAACCAATTGGAAATCAATATGTTGCAATGATATTGATTATTTACTGGAATCCAAAAGGGCACAGCCGGGTAGATTTTTTTCAGGGAAAATTGCATGCCCAGGACAGATTTACATTCATTAATTTATGTGCTCAGGTTAGAAGCATTTTTTTTCTCTTGAATAGTCAAATTATGGGTTCAAATGTCAAGCCAGATTTTGAGTACAATATCTAGGCGGACCAGCCCATGCAGTATTGAGAGATGCTACATTATTAGAGATATATCATTAAACCTTAGCCACAGCTACCCGTTCAGCTAGATACAAAAAACAGATCAATATTATTATTCAAAGCAGGGGAGAGAATTCCCCAGATATCCTGGCCAACGTTCCTCACATGACAACAGCCACCCAAACCGAATTTTGTAAAAGCGACGAACACGATTACGCTTCAAAAAAGTAATTCGCTGGTTGAGAAGCTTGGAGATAACTGCACGTCGATTCTGCTATTATTTGACTGATAAAGAGTTTTGCCATATCAACCTATTGCCAGCAGGTGGGGTAGTGTCAGAGAGGATGATGTATGAGGCTAACATTCAGAGACAGGAAAAGACACAGCTGCTGTTCAGCTGAAAGGATAATCGATGAGAGGGAGTATGATCTCAATTTTTATTCAATTAGTGAGAAAGATTGCATAACTTACAAGAATGATAGGCACCAATATGTTGTACTATTCTTTTAACATGAATTAAGTTAACATTAATGTACTTGCCGTCCTCTTTGGTCCTATTTTTCACTGGTATGTTATTTAAATAGCAAAACTATACCAGGGATGGAACATTGAGAATACACTCACACAAGTGCAAAGGTCTCACATGAGCCCGTTACACATGCACAGGAACACCCCCAAAGTAATTATCTCCAATGTGACACTCAAATGTTAATGAGCATTTTTCAAACTTACTGAAGAAAAATAGAACCAAACATGCTTTAGGAAACAGTGCACAGAATGGAATCCAGTTACTCGCCAAATTAAATGAGCATCTTATAATATATTTTGACTGTGCTTAATTTGGGTAAACTGCAATTAAATAACATTTGTCAGTACTAATTTCTCAATGTCACAAAATAATAATACCCTTCTGTGAATTTCATGCAGGATGCATGACAACCTCTAATTAACACTTCTGGCACAACGCACTTTAACCAGAATACAACCTTCACAAACAAATGAAACGTCCCCTATCTGACTCGTGTATCCTTTTATATATGTCATCAATATATATTAGGGAGGAGGATGAACTAAAGAAATAGCATCTGTGAAATACTGTAGACCCATAAAATCCCGAGGTTTATGTTCTCAACTTTGAATACATGCACAGTATATTATGGATATTATGGGCACAATTTAGAGGCTGCGTTGCGCCCTGTGCAGATCAATACGTGCCAATTAAGATACCCAGGTAGCAGGATTCTCCATTATCGTCGGGATGCCCCAGGGGGTAATTGATGCAAGCATGCCCTCTTGCGTGCACCAGGGCATCAGGGAGTGCCCTTCATTAACAGAAAAGAGTTCCACACCATGAATGTTCAATTCATGTATGACCACCACCTCCGGATCATGCACATGTGTGCACGCTTCCGAGGGAATGTGCATGCCCGCTACCTCCTGACACACCCGGAGATCCCCAGCGTCTTTGAGGATCACCCCGGGCTGATGGGTTGGCTCTTGGTGGAATAAGGGGTATTTACTGAAGTCTTGGTTGATGGGGCCAGTGCGGAGGCTGGAGACCAATGCGGAGACCCAATATAGCGAGGCCCATGTTGGCACCCATGTTGTCATTGAGCGGTGGTGCACTGGACTGATGAAAATGTGGTTCCAATGACTGAACCGCTCTGATAACACTGCAATACACCCCCAGAGTGTCTCCCACTTTGTGGTGGTCTGTTGTGCCCTCTAAACCTGGCACAGCAGTGGGGCAATATGCTGGAGGAGGAGGGATATGTGGCCTCCTCTGAGGAGGATGATGAGGGGTTGGACTAGGAGGATGACCTTAGGGGAGTCCTGTGGGAGCAGCAGGAGGAAGGATGGCAGGCGGCAGTGAGGGTCCGGCATGCTCGGAGGGCCAGAGAGGCCCTCATTTTCGTTTCTCATAGGATGAAGTTTTGTCCATCAACTCATCCCCTCTCCCTTACCCCAATTCCCCCTACCCCCAAATCTGCCCTCCCCCAAACCCTCCTTTTCCCCAGAATCCTCCTTTCCCTCCTCATCAACTCCCTCCTATTACTCCCACCCTCCCCACCTATTTCCCATCTCCCTCCCCAGCCCCCATTACGTGACGCTCCCATATACACACTCCCACCCCCACCCTCCCCACCTATTTCCCATCTCCCTCCCCAGCCCCATTACGTGACGCTCCCATATACGCACTCCCACTCCCCGACTATGGACGGCACAGTAGCACAGTGGTTAGCACTGTTGCTTCACAGCGCTAGGGACCCGGGTTCGATTCGCAGCTTGGGTCACTGTCTGTGCGGAGTCTGCACATTCTCCCCCTGTCTACATGGGTTTCCTCCGGGCACTCCAGTTTCCTCCCACAAGTCCCGAAAGACGTGCTTGTTAGGTGAATTGAACATTCTGTATTCTCCCTCTGTGTACCCGAACAGGCGCCGGAATGTGGCGGCTAGGGGATTTTCATTGCAGTGTTAATGTAGGCCTACTTGTGACACAAATAAAGATTAGTACTATCCTGTTCCACCCTCTCAGGGTCTGTGTAGCATTATCTGAGGGCGATGGACCTGTGTCAGCACTATCAGCGGGTCATTATACAAGGCAGGAGAGTGATGGTAACTTACTTTGAGGTTAGCTCTGGTGTTCCTCTGTCTATCCCATAGTCTGACTTGTGTCTTTTTACTGGCAGCGTGCTTACACCCATCACCTGCATGTGGTCTGCATCGGGGGCTCTTGCTGTAGGGTTCCTGTGCTACATAGGACCCTGGAGGACTCCATGGGATGGCGTGGCAGCTGGAGTGAGCGCCAGAGGCCTCTGCAATATCCAGCCCTGTCTCCCCTGGCGCCTCCCCATTGTCTGCATCATGGTGTTGACGCCCACGGCAAAGCCCCTCAGTAACTGAGATATGCTGTTGATGCCCTCAGCCATGGTCGTCACTGACTGAGCAATGCCTTGGACACCACCACTCAAGACGCTGATCTTGTGCTGCAGGCTTTCCACTGCGGTCACCACCCTAGCAGTGTTGGCCTCGGTGCATCACATTATCGGCATCATCTGCTGTGCCCGTAGCCTTTGGGACTCCTCCAATCGGATATGCACTCACTGGAGTGTTGATGACATGCCCTCCTGAATCACACGGTCGCACCCTTGCATCTGGATCAGCTCCAGGATAACCTTGTCCAGAGGCTCGGCATCTGACTGGGACTCAGTTGAATCCTGGGATCCAGCAGAGCTCTGATTGCTGACTCCCTTGAATGTTCCTGCCTCTGCCTGATGTGCATCAGCAACTGTGTGGTGCTCACCAGATTGTGCCCAGAAACCTGTCCACTAAGATCGCCCACCGAGGTGTGTGTCTCTGTGCTGGCGAGAGTGGGGATGATAGCTGGGTCACCTCAATGGTGGCATCCTCCGAGGTGTTCTCTTGGGTGGCAGAGCGGGGACATCTCCGGCTGGCCTGGCCTCATCAGATGGTCATCCTGTGAGAGAATGGTCAGGTGGTCAGTGAGAGGGGAGGATCATTTTACCTGATATGAACAACACACTTGAGACGGGTCACCTGGGTGAATGGGCAGTGGATCCTCACCTCTGTGGTGCAGGCCAACCTCGCTGTCGATGATGCTCTATCTTTGGCCAACCCCGCTATCTCCAGGACCCATTCCTCATGAGGGGTGAGAAATCTGATCTCTGGAACTGCCGCCCGCCTGGGCCCTTTCCCGCCTATTATGGGCTAATTTCTCCTGCAGGGACAAAGAGAGATCATTGTGAGGCCCCATGCTTGATGCATCGGGAGGGTCTATGGTAGGTGGCACGTGTGGGCACCACTCCTGGGCACGGAGGAGTTGTGCTGGTGGCTGTCAGGGTGTGCTGGGGCACAGGTGCGGTAATATTCCGGAGGTGCGATGTGCCAGCTGCTGACTTGTTGGGGGGGGGGTGAGGATGTGGAGGTCAAGGTGGTGGCAGGCGCAACCGGAGGGGGCCAGTGTTAACTTACCTTTCTGGAATGGTGGAGGTCACTGGTCTTCTTCCTGCACTAGATAATAATAATTATTTTTATTGTCACAAGTAGGCTTACATTAACATTGCAATGAGGTTACTGTGAAAAGCCCCAAGTCACCACATTCCGGCGCTTGTACAAGTACACGAGGGAGAATTCAGAATGTCCAAATTACCTAACAGCACGTCTTTCGGGACTTGTGGAAGAAAATTGGAGCACCCGGAGGAAACCCACACAGACACGGGGAGAACGTGCAGACTCCGCACAGAGGAGCTGGGAATCGAACCTTGGATCCTAGCGCTGTTAAGCAACAGTGCTACCCATTGTGCTACCATGCTGCCCATAAAGTGCAGTACAATTCAGTACAGATGAAAAATGAAAATCGCTTATTGTCACGAGTAGGCTTCAATGAAGTCATCCTGGTCATGCTGCCCAAATTGCCTCCCAGGCAGCATTGGCAGCTGGTCCTCCAAACCCCTTGAGGGAGCAGAGGGCGGGATTCTTCAGTCGCTGACACCAAAATCGCGTTCGGTGATCAACCGGAGGATCCCTGTTTTGGACAACATCGGGGGCGGCGCTGCTTTCGCGTACTGCCTCCTCCAAAGCAGCGTATTCTAGGTGTATCGGCGGCCTCAGGACATTGGCTGAGTCCCACCAGCCAATGCTCCGCCCCCGACCGGCCAAGTTCCCGACGGCATGGGTCTCTCATGGTATTAGCTGTCGGGAACTTGCCGTGGTAGCTGCGGATTCAGTCCAGCGCCGTCACAGTCAGGGGACAGCCAATCTAGCAGGGCGGACTTTGGCAGGGGCTGGGAGGACGTTGGGGGGTGGTCCGGAGCTCGCGAGCCGGCCAAAGGGGGGGGCACTATTTTGCAGGCCAGGTCCGTGCATGGCCGGCACCATGTTGCACGGCACGGCCGCAGCAGGCCGCCACCATGCACATGCGCGGCCACGGACCCAGCAATTCTTTGGGCCATATCGGCAGCTAGAGCCGGGCGCTCTGCTCTGCTTTCCTGCTAGCCTCCAGCCAAGTTTCGGTCGTAAAAGGCCACCGTTCCCACGCTGGCGTCAGGACATAGCTTGAGAATCGGAGAATCCAGCCCAGGGGGTTCCGTCTCGCCACCATGGCATCCAAAGCTTGGCCAGGCCGGCATCCCTAAAGCTCGGGGCAGGTCTATGTGGTGGCAGGGCTGTGTGCCGATCTGAGTATGTTCGGAGGGAGCATTTATGAGCAGCTCCCTCTTGTTAGCCGGGCGCAGTCCAGGCCAATCAGCTGGCAGGACAACCATTTCTGCCATGATGCTCGTGGGGGATCATTTCTGGCACTAAGTGATGTTCAATATGGGCCATGGTCTCGCCGGCTCAGCTGTCTGGAAGCACCTGGGAAGTTGCGCCTGAAACGGCGCTTAGAACTTTTCCCGTTAAATCGTGACCTATATATAAAATATACATATTATGGAATTTATATGAGAAGAGTTTGTTTGCAAGAGAAAAATTAGATGTCCGTTATATTTCTCCCCTCTTTCTTTAGGTTATCCAAAGCTAATCATATACTGGAAAGTAAGGAGATTATGCTTTCTGATGCCTCTATTAATGCTAGTCTATTACTGGCCATAAGGGGTGCACAATAGCATTCCTTTGGTGTGATAGCCTTCCTTTCCCATTCTGACGCACGATGACCTGGATAAAATTTGGAACCCAATTTACTGTTCTGAATCTATGTTCTGTGTCTTTGTGAATCACCTGTTGTTTTAGACGGATGTTCTGCCCTTTGAGAATACCACTATTTATTGAAATGAATTTAATGCTGGGCTACCTAAAATTTAATTACTATTTAATTACTGTCTTAAAATATAGCGCATTTCAACAGCTTATATATTATTGAGATTACCAGACATAACTTTGAAACGTACTTGCAGATTGAATTGTACTGCACTTTTCGATTGGTCAAGAAACCTGAGGTAGGTTTTCAATGAGTATGATTAACAAGACAGTATTTGTTAGGAACCCGAAGCTTGAAAATTGGAATCATTAGTCTCGGCGGGAATTCTCCGGCACTCAGGATTTTCTTTTCCCGCTGTCAGTATACCCCCGCCGGTGGCGTGTGGTGGCTTTAATGGGAAATCCCATTGATAAGCGGTGGAAAGAGAGAATACCGCCACCAGTGAAAGGTGCATCGTCGAGAAACACACGGCTGAGACCACCCCATTGGAAACCCCTGTCTGAAAGTTGAGGAGTTGTCCAGGCAGTAGAGTGAAAAATCATGGCATTTTCACTTACCCTTTCCTAATATCTGCTGCCTCAGACAAAACTGTTTAAAGCAGCAACTGTTACAAGTGCTGGAGGCTTCCTCATAATCAAAGTGCACTTCAAAGGGCTTAAAATCCCTTGACACCTTTGAAATGCAGATCTATCATTCAATTTCACACAGCAAGACATTGCATTAGCCAGTGATTGACAGTTTTATTACTCCATAGACAGCTGCTTGTTGATTGTTGATATAACTTTGACAGAGAGAGAGATGGCAGAGGGATCTGGGGTGTCGTTGACTGCCCTGTGGTCTACTGAGAAATTGGTGGACTTTGTGACCACCATGGGTGGGATTCTCCTTTGCCCAATGCTGATATTGGGTCACTGTCTGTGCGGAGTCTGGACGTTCTCCCTGTGTCTGCGTGGGTTTCCTCCGGGTGCTCAGGGTTTCCTCCCACAATTCCCGAAAGACATGCTTGCTAGGCGAATTTGAGATTCTGAATTCTCCCTCAGTGTACCCGAACAGGCGCCTGAATGTGGCGACTAGGGGCTTTTCACAGTAAATTCATTGCAGTGTTAATATAAGCCTACTTGTGACAATAATAAACATTATTATTATCATATTGTAATCGGCGTTCGGGCGGAGAATCCCTTCCGATGCCAAAATTGGGGGCGGTGGTAGTTTGACTCCGATTTTCAAGTCTCCGCCCCCTCTGAAATGGCGTCATCACGTTGTGTGCCGCAAGTCGTTGAAATGGCGTTGGTGCGTCGTCGGAAGGCTTTTCCCGATGCCCCGCCCCCGATGGGCCGAGTTCCCGACCGCGTGGTTGACTTGAGATCTGAGTGGTCGGGAACCCAGCGTGGCAGCCGCAGACTGTGTCCAGCACCGTCACAGTCGGCCGGGAGCCGTGCCACTGGCAGGGGGACTTCTGCGAGGGCTGGGGGTCTGGTGGGGGGGTGGACTATGGGATCGTACTTGGCAGGTCGGGTCCGTGCACGGCCAGCGCCATGTTGTACGGCGCAACCACTGCAGGTCTTCGCCGTGCGCATGCGCGGCCACGGACCCTGCCATTCTACGGCCGTTTTTGGACAGGGAGCCATGGGTTTCACCCGACACTGCTGCTAGTCCCTCACCAGTCCCGGAATCGCTGAGGGTTCAGCATGGATTTTTGCATCGTAAAGCGCCCGGGAATTCTCCATTTTAGCTGACATTTAGCCGAATGTTCCAGCAGCAGAGGCAAGAGACCTTGGAGATCTGGCTAAGGTGGCGGATCCAATCAAGGCGGCTATTGAAAGAGTGGAGCAAAGGCTGGAGGTGCAGTGTTCGCTGCTCCAGAAGGTGGAGGAGTCATGAGGATGGCTTGGCCTCGTTGGAGGCAGAGATGGTGTTCATAGTGGAGGGCCAGAAGTGGCTGAGGGAGAAAATGGAGGACCTGGAGAATCACTCCAGGAGGCAGAATCTCTGGATTGTGGGGCTGCTTGAGGGATTGAGGGAATGTAGGCCACAAAGAATGTTGTGAACATGTTTGAGAAGTTGGTGGGGGAGGGGTCTTTGACCGTCCTCCGAGGTGGATCGAACACACAGGGTGTTGAGGAGGAGGCCGAAGGCTGGGGAGCAGCTGAGGCCGATGATGGTGCGGTTGCTTCATTTTCTGGACAAAGAGAAGATGTTGCGGTGGGTGAAGGAGAGAATGTACGTGGAAAGGAAATGTGGTGCGTATCTACCAGGTCTTGGATGCGGAGTTGGCCAAGCAACAGGCTGGGTTCAACGTGGTCACAGTGGTCCACTACAAGAAAGGAGTGAAGTTAGGGGTTTAGCCATCTGGGATGGTCACTTACAAAGGATCCCGTAAAATATGGCCACCTGCAAAGGACCATGCGAAATATGGTCAACCCAGGACTCAGACGCTCAGAGCTTATGTATATTGGCAACTCAGATAACTAGACGCTATCGAAACCCCCAGCTACTTTGCATTTTTATGGCCCAGTTCCCCAGAACAAAAGATCTGTACTCAGGTAACATGGACAGAAACAGACTCATCGGCGCCACTCCGTTTGCTCAGGGAGCCTAAAAAGACAAGGTCAATGACCACTCAGGACACACCCGCCATCAAGGCACCCGCCCCTTTATTGGCTAAAATCAAAGGCAGTAATCAAAGCCTGCCGAATTATTGGGTCCAAAGCTAAGGACCGCCCAGAAGAGCGCAAAACCCCAGAAGGATAAAGAGAGACACTGCCATGTGTTCAGTCTCTCTTGGCCCTGGCACTCGGTCTCGCTTGGCCCCGACCTACGCCTAAAACCAAATGTAGCACCACGACCAGAAGACAAGTGCAAGACCAACAATCGCTACCAGACAGATGAGCCCAGCAGAAACAAAGTCACTTCTCCAGACCCAGCCACACAAGATCCGAACAAAGGTCTTGTTCCTCTGCATAAAGCCGGGTGCCTGAAGTTAAGTACAGGTTGTTGTAGTGTTAGGTGTAGTTTAGCTTGTAGTGTTTTATGTTGCATTTAGAAGTAATTCTTGTGTGTAAATAAACCATCATTGAACTTGAACTAACTAACTGGTTGGTCTTTGATTGATATCTGGTAAAACATTGTGGTGGTATCATTTGATACCTGGCGACTCTGAAAAGCAATATCATTATTAATAACCGTCATATCAGTATCCAGTTAAAAAGAGCAACAGGTGTTCTATTTAGGGGTGCTGTGTCTTACTCGCTTATTGGTCACAAACCAGAATCAGGAATTTTATTTTGATACGGCGGAGGAGGCAAGTACTTTTATGAGAGACCATGGACTGGGAGGCTTGTTTCGGCCACTGAACATTGGAGATGCCAGTATGGGGAATGTGAATGTGTATGCCATGTGGATTGTTGTATTTACTATGTGTGGGTGTGAATTGGTTAAGTGTGTTCAACTGTTTTTGTGGAATTGCGGGTGAGGGGCTATAGGAGGAACGGGGGGGTTGGCGGTTGCGTCGAGTGAGGGCACTAGCAGGTACACTAGTTAATGGGAGTGCACTGGGGGGGCGGCAAGCCATGGAGGGAGTAGGGGAGGGAGGGTGGGGTGGGTTGGCTTTCTTTTTCTTTGCTTATGTTGGGGGAGGGAGAGGAGATGCTACTGTTGGTGGAGTTGGTGTGGCGGAGTTGGTTGAGGGGAGATGGCAGCAGACATCTTGGTGAGGCCCAGGGGCTATGGCTGGTCAAGAGGCGGGGAGAGGGGGGGGGGGCGGGGAGGCCCCCCTCCCCCCCCAACACGGTTGATTATATGGAACTTTCGGGGGTTGATTGGGCCGATTAATTGGGTCTCGTGTTTTCTCACATTTCAGGAGCTTGAAGGCAGACACGGTGTTTCTTCAGGAAACACATTTGAAGGTGGGTGACCAGACAAGGTTGCTGAAGGGCTGGTGGGGCAGATATTCCATTCAGGGTTGGATATGAAGATGAAGGGGGGGGTATCAGTGTTGATCAACAAGAGGGTGGCTTTTGAGGTGAGTACTAGAGTGATGGACCCTGGGGTAGATATGTGATGGTGAGTGGGTGGTTGGAGGCTGGTGAATGTGTATGCCCTAAATTGAGACAACATAGAGTTTTTGGCACGGGCTTAGGCAAACATTCCGGACCTGGGCATGCACCGGCTGATTATGGGAGGGGGGATTTTAATACGGGATGCACCCTAGGCTGAACCGTTCGTGTCCCAGGTCCCTTAAAGTGTCAGCCATGGCAAAGGAGCTGTTGGGGTTTGTGGAATGCATGGGAGGGGCAGACCTGTGTCGGTTTGAGAGGCTGAGGGCGAAGGAATTTTCATACTTCCCGTATGTCCACCCGGTGTACCCACGGATTGACTTTGTTCGTGACAAGGCGCTCTTGGCGGGGTTGGTTGGATTGGAGTATTTGGTGATTGTGGTGCCTGACCATTGGGTGGATTTGCGGGTGGCAAAGGGGAGTCCCCAACTGCTGCAGTGGAGGTTGGATGTGGGGTTATTGGCGGCTAAGGAGGTTTGTGAAAAGATAGGGGTGGCTATCCGGAACTATGTGAAGCAGAATAAGAACGGGGAGGTTTCTTCCCCCACGATGTGAGTAGCGCTGAGAGCGGTGATAAGGGGAGTGTTTATCTCGATCCGGGCGCAGTAGGAGAGGGTAGAGCGGGCTGAGAGATTGAGGATGTTGGAGGCCATTAACAGGGTTGACTGGAAGTATTCGGCGGTGCCTGAGGGGGGCGCTATTGAAGGAGAGACAGAAGGTCCAGTTAGAAGTTGGGCTTGTGTCCACGGTAAAAGCGGTGGGGCAACTGTGCAGGGCCAGGGGGGCAGTTTCTGAATATGCGGAGAAAGACAGCAAAATGCTTGCACATCAGTTGAGGAGGCAGGCGGCGATGAAGGAAATTGGGAGGATGAGAGATGGTGGGGGTATGATGGTAACGGAGCCGGAGGAGGTGAATGGGGCTTTTGAGGCTTTTTACCAGAAATTGTATAGCTTGGAGTCTCCGGTGAAGGATGAGGTTATGAACCTGTTTTTGGATGGGCTAGAGTTTCCGAGGGTGGCGGAGGCGATGGTGCAGGGTCTGAGGTCCCGATCGGCGGAAGGAGGTAATGGATTGCATAGGGTCAATGCAGACAGGGAAGGCCCCGGGTCCAGATAGGTCCCCAGCCGTGTTCTACAAGAAGTTTGGGACGGAGCTGGGGCCCCTGTTAGTTGAGATGTATAACGATTTGATGGTGAATAGAGAGCTCCCCCTCAATTTGTCTCAGGCTTCGATATCGCTCATTTCAAAGAATACAAGGACCCGGAGCAGTGTGGATTGTACTGCCTGATTTTGTTGTTAAATGTAGATGCAAAGTTGTTGGTGAAGGTATTGGCGACACGGATAGAGGATTGTGTGCCGGGGATGATAGGTGAGGACCATTTGGGGTTTGTGAAGGGGCGGCAGCTGTCGGCAAATGTCCGGAGGTTTCTTTATGTGAGGGCCACGAAGAATCCAGCACGAGTTGTAGGATAGAAAGAAATAACATTTATTTACAATAACATATATATATATATACAACATATAACAATATATAACAGCAGCAGTAACTCCCTTGCTGCTCACTCCTCTCTAGCTGGTTCCAAACTGGCCAGCTCTATTTATGCAAGGAATCTGCTAATGATTTCTCCGCCCCCCCTTATTGAGGAAGCTCATACTCCCGAAGGATTGTGGGATTGCCATTAGTCCCCAGCAAGTGGTAAGCAGGCAGGTTATAACATTACTGAATCTAATTATGATGACCTTGAAGCATCGAGAATTAGAAGTAGTTGTGGCAATGGGCACGGAGAAAGGTTTCGATCGGATGAATGGGGCATACTTATTCAATGTGGTTAGGATTATGGAGACATGGCTCCAAGGTGACCAAGGACAGACAGAAAGAAAAAGATGGTAGAGTTGCATTTTTGATTAAAGAATATATTGATACAACATTGAGGAAAGATATTAGTACAGATGATGTGGAATCTGTTTGGGTCGAGTTAAGAAACATCAAGGGGTAAAAAACATCCATGGGGTGGTATAAAGACCACCAAACTGCAGTGGTAATGTTGGGAATAGCATTAGACAGGAAATCAGAGATGCATGTGATAAAGGAACATCTGTCATTATGGGGGACTTTAATCTGCAAATAAATTGGGTGACTCAAATTAGCCACAGTACAATAGAGGAGGAATTTCTGGAGTGTATATGGAATGGCTTTCTACACCAGTTGAGGAACTAATAAGGGAACAGGCCATCTTAGACTGGGTGTTGTGCAATGAGAAAGGATTAGTTAGCAATCCAGTTGTGAGAGAACCCTTGGGGAAGAGTGACCATAATATGATAGAATTCCTTATCAAGACGAATAGCGAGGTAGTTGATTCTGAGACCAGGGTCTTGAACCTCAAGAAAGGTAAGTTTGATGGCATGAGGCATGAGCTGGCTATGACAGACTGGGAAACATTACTGAAAGGAAGGACAGCGGACAGGCAATGGCAGGCATTCAAGGAACGAATAGATGAACTCAAAAAATTGTTTATTCCTGTGTACTGCAAGAGTAGAAAAGGAACTGTGGCCAAACCATGGTTTACAAGGGAAATTAGACATAGTATTAGATTCAAAGACGAGGCATACAAATTAGCAAGAAAAAGCAATAGACCTGAGGATTGTGAACAGTTTAACATTCAGAAAAGGCAGACCAAGAGATAGATTAAGAAGGAAAATACAATTTGAAAGTAAACTAACAGGCAACATGAAAACCTTTTTTTTCTTTTTTAGAATAACCAATTATTTTCTTTTTCAATTAAGGTGCAGTTTAGCATGGCCAATCCACCTACCCTGTACAACTTTGGGTTGGTGGGGGTGAGATCAAGCAGACACGGGGAGAATGTGCAAACTCCACATGGACAGTGAACTAGGACCGGGATCGAACCCGAGTCCTCAGCGCCGCAGGCAGCAGTGCTAACCACTGTGCCACCGTGCTGTCCGGCAGGGAACTTAAAACTGATGGCAAAAATTTATATAGTTATGTAAAGAGAAATAGATTAACAAAAACTAATAAAGGCCCCTTACAGTCAGAAATGGAGGAATTCACAAAGGGGAACAAAGAAATGGATGAGGAACTAAATTCGTACTTACTTCTGTCTTCACAAAGAAAGACACAAATAATGTACCTGAAGTTCTGAGAAACATAGGTTTCAATGAGGAGCTGAAGGAAATTAGTATTAGTAAAGAAATGGTTTTAGGGAAATTAATGGATTGAATGTAGACAAATCTCCAGGGCCTGATAATTTTTATCCCAGAGTACTAAAGGAAGTAGTCCTAGAAATAGATCCATTGGTGGTAATTTTTCAAATTCTTTGGACTCTGGAATGCTTCCTACAGATTGGAGGGTATCTACTGTAAGCCCACTATTCAAAAAGGGAGGTAGAGAGAAAACAGGGACCTATAGCCGAATGTCGGTAGTAGGGAAATTGCTGGAGTCCATTGTCAAGGATTTCATAACATACCATATGGAAAGCATTGGTGTAATCAGACAAAGTCAGCATGGATTTATGAAAGGAAAATCATGCTTGACAAATCTACTAGAATTCTTTGAAGTTTAATTAGTAGAGTTGACCAGGGCGAACAAGTGGATGTGATTTATTTCCACTTGCAGAAGGTTTTCGGCAAGGTCTCACATAGCAGGGTAATATGTAAAGTTAAAGTGCATGGGATTATGGGTAGTGTCTTGAGATGGATAGAAAGCTGGTTTGCAGTCAGGTAGAAAAATGTTGTAATGAATGGGTCTTTTTCTGATTGGCAGGCAGTAACTAGTGGGGTACCACAACTGTTCACATTATATATTAATGATTTGGATGAGAGAACTAAATGTAGTATTTCCAGATTTACAGATGATACAAAGGTTGGTGTGGGGGCGGATAGGGGTGGGCTTTGTGTAAAGTTTGAGGGCGCTATTGCTGGCACTCCATCTGTTCTTGACGGCTGGGTACTCCACAAGCCCGGCGGTGATATCAGTGTTAAGGATGTGGAACCAGTGCCGGCAGCATTTTAGAATCAAAGGCGCCTGGGGCGCCGATTTGCAACAATCATAGGTTTGCCCTAGCGGGGTTGGATGGAAGATTCCTGCGATGGCGGTAAGTGGGGATAGAATACTTTCGGGATTTATTTGTTGGAGGGAAGTTTGCAGACCTGGAGGATCTGGAGGGGGCAGAACATTTGCTGAAGGGTAATGGATTCAGGTATCTGTAGGTTAAGGACTTTATGAGGAAGTAGGTGCCTTTGTTTCTGAAGCCGCCACCCCCGGGTGCTGCAGGACAAACACCTGACCGAGGAGGAAATAGGAGACAGCATGGTCTCGAATATATACGGGAAGCTGTTGAAGAAAGAGAGTGCCCCATAGGAGGAGTTTAGGCGTACATGGGAGGAGGAGCTGGGAGGGGGGATGGAGGATGCTGGGGCCTTGAGTATGGAATGAGCTTTGCGGTGGGTTAATGTGTCCTAGTCATGTGCAAAACTAAGCCTCATCCAGTTTAAAGTGGTACACAGGGCCCACATGACGGTGTCCAGGATGAGTCGGTTCTTTCCAGGGGTGGAGGATAGGTGTGGGCAGTGTGCAGGGCGGCCAGCGAACCATGACAATATGTTTTGGGTGTGTCCGAGGTTGAGGGGGTTTCGCACGGGATTTGCAGACATAATGTTGAATATTTTGGGGATAACAGTAGCTCCGAGTCCAGAAATGGCAATATTTGGAGTGTTCAAGGATCTGGGGGTGCAGATGGGGAGAGAGGCAGATGTATTGGCCTTTGCTTCTCTGATAGCCCAGAGACAGGTTTTGTTGTGCTGATGGACTCGGGGCCGCCAAGCTTAGGGGATGTGGGTGAGCAATTTGGCGAGTTCCAGAGTTAGAGAAAATCAAGTTTGCCATTAAGAGTGCAGAGGAGGGGACTTCTGGTGGAGGCTATGAAGGAGTAAGTCTCACATTTGGTGGCTCCCGCTTGGGTCGGACTTTTGACCTTTTCTCCCGATTTTCTACCTGACTTGAATTGTAAGACTGATGACTGGGAATTGTGTACTGAATTCCCACATCAGTGCATGGAGAGAAGGACTAGAAGTGTTCGTAGAGGCAGAAACAGAAAGACAGAGAAGGCTTGGGCTGAAGTTGCAGCGGGAGACAGCATGGCGGAGGACCGGACCTCTGGTTTGTTGACCCAGCGGTCAACGGAGCAGCTGATGCAAGTTATTCAGGAAAGCTTTGCTTAGCAGAAACGGGACTGCTTGGACCCGATAAAAGAGTCAATTGAACGGCTGGAGCTTAGATTGGACGCCCAAGATCGGGCGATCCAGAAGGAAGAGAAGGCGCTGGCTCAGCAGGAGGAACATCAAACTGTGGTAGAGTTGGAGATGGGGATGCTAAGAGACCAGCAGAAGAAGCTCCTGGAGAAGGTGGAGGACCTAGAGAATAGGTCCCGCCGGCAGAACTTGAGAATCGTTGGACTCCCGGAGGGATCCGAAGGAGCGGATGCTGGGGCATACATCGCAGACATGTTTGAGAAGCTGCTGGGGGATGGGGCATTCTCCCGACCCTTGGAGGTGGACAGGGCTCACAGAGCACTCGCGAGGAAGCCGCGAATGGGAGACCCCCCAAAGGCAATGGTGGTGAGATTCCACAGGTACGCATACCTGTTTGGATTTGGATAAGGAACGCATTCTACAGTGGGCCAAGCAGACACGGAGCTGTAAGTGGGACAACAGTATCCTGCGAGTCTAGCAAGACCTGAGTGTGGAGGTGGCCAGGAGAAGAGCAGGCTTCAACCAGATTAGGTCGATCCTTTTTAAGAAAAAGGTGAAGTTCGGACTGTTGTATCCGGCCCATCTCTGGGTCACGTACGAAGAACAGCACTTTTATTTCAAGTCGCCTGAGGACACGCTGGACTTCGTTGAAAGGAAAGGACTGGTGGTGGACTGAGAACTTTTGAACTTTGCTGCAACGTTCATGTGGGTTTTGTTTTTGTTTTTCTGTTCTTTTAAAAAAAAGTTTCCCCTTTTTCATTTTGTGGAGGCTGTTTGTAATGCCTTCTGTATTGATTTGGGGCCAGTGGCAGAGCTGAGTGAGTTATGGTTTTCATTTGTTGGGGGATGGAGGTGTGCTTATTTAGATATTGTTGTTTTTCTGCCGGGCAATTATGTGGGGATTGTTTGATGATGGAGTATGTTTGTACGAGCGGGGGGGGGGGGGGGGGGGGGGGGAAACAATAGGTGGGAGACTATCCGGCACCTGGGATGATGGGGGCCACCAAGCTAGCTGGGCGGGCTAGATCACGGAACCGTAGTGGGTGATGTGCATATGTTCGGTTTATAGTCATGTGCTAGTCATAGTTGGGTTACAGAGTGTTATTACTAGTGGGGGGGAGGGGGGGAAATGTTCTGCTGACGAGGAGGGACTTGGGCTAAGGGACAGAGAGGAGGTTGGGGGCGGAGGCTACCTGGGGACGGGCCGCTGGAGGTGGGCCCAAAAAAGGGGATGGTTAATTGGCGAAAGCGGAGGGGGGGGGGGCAATTAGCCCCCCAACTATGCTGATCACCTGGAATGTTCGAGAGTTAAATGGGCCGGTCAAGAGGGCACGTGTGTTTGCGCATCTTAGGGGACTGAAGGCGGACGTGGTAATGTTGCATAGACGCACCTTAGAGTAACTGACCAGATTAGATTGAGGCAAGGCTGGGTCAGTCAGGTCTTTCACTAGGAACTAGGGGTCGCGATCCTGATCAATAAGCGGGTGGTCTTTGAGGCGGGTAGAATAGTTTTGGATGTGGGAGGTCGGTACATTATGGTCAGTGGGAAACTGGAGGGGGTGCAGGTGGTATTAGTAAATGTGTATGCGCCAAATTGGGATGATGTGGAGTTTATAAAGAGGATACTGGGGAAGATACCGGACCTGGACTCACACAGGTTGGTCATGAGAGGGGACTTCAACAACACAGTTATTGACCCTGGTTTAGACCGGGCAAGCTCAAAAACGGGCAGGGTGCCAACAATGGCAAAGGAACTAAAAGGGTTCATGGAGCAGATGGGGTGGGGGTGGGGGTGTGTGGATTCATGGAGATTTGGGCAGCCAAGGGTGAAGGTGCTCTCCTTCCACTCACACGTGCATAAAGTGTACTCCCAGATCGATTTCTTTATTTTTGAGCAGGGCCTTACTGACAGGGGTGGTGGGTATGGGGTACTCAGCGATCACAATCTCAGACCATGCTCCGCACTGGGTTGACCTGCATGTTAGTAAAGACAGTAACCAGCGCCCACACTGGAGGTTAGATGTGGGACTTTTGGCTGACGAAGGGGTGCACGAGCGGCTGAGGAAATGTATTCAGAACTACCTGCAGGTCAATGACATGGGGGAAATTTCAGCAGCGATGGTCTGGGAAGCACTGAAGGCGGTGGTTAGAGGGGAGCTGATCTCGATACGGGCCCATAGGGAGAAGATGGACAGGGCAGAGATGAACCGACTGGTTAAGGAGATACTACAGATAGATAGGAGGTATGCGGAGACCCCGGAGGCAGGGCTTTTCAGGGAACGGCGGAGGCTACAGGCAGAGTTCGGCTTGTTAACCACAGGGAGGGCAGGGGAGCAGCTGAGAAAGGGGAGGGGGGCGATCTATGAATATGGAGAGAAGGCCAGCAGAATGCTTGCACAGCAGCTTAGAAAGAGGGAGGCAGCCAGGGAGATGGGGAAAGTAAATGACGGAGGTGGGAACCTGGTTGGAGATTCAGCAGGGGTGAATAAGGCGTTTAGGGATTTCTACAGTAGGCTGTATAGGTCGGAACCCCCTACGGGGCCGGAGGGGATGAGGCACTTCTTGGGGGGGCTGAATTTCCCAAAGGTGGATGGGGAGCTGGTAGATGGGCTAGGGGCCCCGATCGGGCTGGAAGAGATAGCGGTGGGTCTGAAGGCCATGCAGTTGGGTAAAACCCCGAGGCCGGAAGGGTACCCAGTGGAGTTTTATAAAACGTTCTCTGGGATATTGGGGCCGGTGTTGATGAGGATGTTCAATGAGGCAAGGGAGAGCGGGGTGCTGCCCCCGACGATGTCACAGGCTACGATTTCGCTGATTCTGAAGCGGGACAAGAACCTGGAGCTGTGTGGGTCCAACAGGCCGATATTCATGTTGAATGTGGACGCCAAATTGCTGGCCAAAAGTTTGTCCTCCTGGATTGAGGGTTATGTTCCGGACGTTATTGGGGAGGACCAGATGGGGTTTGTTAAGTGTAGGCAGTTGGTGGCCAATGTAAGAATGTTGTTAAACGTGATCATGAAGGTAGGGAGGTGGAGGTAGTGATTGCAATGGATGCAGAAAAGGCTTTTGATCGAGTAGAGTGGGAATATCTGTGGGAGGTACTGGGGCGGTTCGGATTTGGGCGGGGCTTTATTGACTGGGTCAGGTTGCTGTATCAGGCTCCTGTGGCGAGCGTACGGATGAATAGAACAACATTGGACTATTTTAGACTGCACCGGGGACGAGACAGGATGCCCCCTCTCCCCACTGTTGTTCACGCTAGCTATAGAGCTGTTGGCAATTGCTCTGAGAGCTTCAAGGAGCTAAAAGGGGCTGGTCCGGGGGGGTGGAGCTCCGAGTCTCGCTCAATGCAGATAACCTGCTTCTATATGTATCGGATCCAATAGAGGGGATGGAAGAAATCATGAGGATTCGAGGAGAATTTGGCCGGTTTTGGGGCATAAGATAAATATGGGGGAAAGTGAGATGTTTGTGGTCCAGGCGAGGGGACAGGGGAGGCGATTGAGGGAGCTGCCGTTTAGATTAGTAGGGGGAAGCTTTAGGTACCTAGGCATTCAAGTGTCGCGGGAATAGGACCGGCTGCATAAATTAAATCTGGCTCGACTAGTAGACCAAATGAAGGATGATTTTCGGAGTTGGGACGCGCTCCTGTTGTCATTAGCTGGGAGGGTGCAAACGGTGAAGATGACGGTCCTCCCGAGATTCCTGTTCATGTTTCAATGCCTCCCCATCTTTATTCCGCGGTCATTTTTTAAACGAGTCAACAAAGTGATCTCTGGCTTTGTCTGGGCGGGTAAGACCCCGCAGGTAAGGAAGGTAATACTTGAGCGGAGTCGGGGAGAGGGCGGACTGGCGCTGCCACATTTTAGTAACTATTACTGGGTGGCGAATATAGCCATGATCAGGAAGTGGGTGGTGGGGGAGGGATCGGCATGGGAGCGTATAGAGGCGGCTTCATGCAAGGGCACCAGTTTGTGAGGGTTGATAACTGTGCCTCTGCCGTTCCCGCCGGCACGATACTCCACCAGCCCCGTGGTGGTGGCGGCCCTGAGACTCTGGGGGCAATGGAGGAGACATATGGGAGCAGAGGGAGCATCGGTCTGGTCACAATCTGTAATAATCACCAGTTTCCCCAAGAAGTATGGATTGGGGGGTTGCGGATATGGCGATAGCAGGGATTGAGAGGATGGGGGATATGTTTATAGAGGGGGCTTTCCGTGTATGAGGGCATTGGAGGATAAGTTTGGTTTGGCGAGGGGAAACAAATTCAGGGGAAAACTGCAGATGCGGGGCTTCCTTCGTAAACAGGTGTCAACCTTCCCGCTCCTACCACTAAGGGGGATTCAGGACAGGGTAGTTTCCAGAGGGTGGGGAGGAGAAGGGAGCGTCTCGGACATTTACAAAGAACTTTTCGGGTCAGAGGAGAAACAGACCGAGGAGCTGAAGCGCAAGTGAGAGGAGGAGCTGGTGGGAGAGATGGAGGATGGTCTATGGGTGGACGCATGGAGTAGAGTTAACGCATCCGCAACATGTGCCAGGCTCAGCCTGATACAATTTAAGGTTGTTCACTGGGCTCACATGACAGTGGCCCGGATGAGCAGATTCTTTGGGGTGGAAGACAGGTGTGCAAAATGTGCGGGAGGGCCAAACCATGTCCACATGTTTTGGACATGCCCGAAGCTTCAGGGATTCTGGCAGGGGTTTGCAGATGTCATGTCCATGGTGTTAAAAACAAGGGTGGCGCTGAGTCCAGTGGTGGCGATTTTCAGGCTGTCGGAAGACCCGGGAATCCAGGAGGAGAAAGAGGCAGACGTTCTAGCCTTTGTAGCCCGGAGATGGATACTATTAGCTTGGAGGGACTCAAAGCCCCCGAAGTTGGAGACCTGGCTGTCTGACATGGCTAGCTTTCTCTGTTTGGAGAATATCAAGTTCGCCTTGAGAGGGTCACTGTTAGGGTTCACCCGGAGGTGGCAACCGTTCGTTGACTTCTTCGCGGAAAATTAATCGTCAGCAGAAGGGGAGGCGGTTTAGTTTAACTTAGAGTAGGGGATTAATAAAGGTGGGACCTCTAAGGGAGGGAGATGGCTTTTGCACTATGTTTATAGTTTCATGTACATTGTTTATTTTGTTGTTGTTACAATACGAAAAATACCTCAATAAAATGTTTATTAAAAAAAAAAGAGTGCAGAGGAGGGGTTCACCTTGAGGTGGAAGCTGTTCACCAACTTCTTTAAGGAGTATTAAGATGTCAGCGAGGTGGGAGGTGGGTTCTTTTCCTGTTTGGTTTGGTTGAAAGTTAAAAAAGGGAGGGCTGTTTGCTGTTGCCGTGGTTGACGTTTGTCATTTTTTTTCTTCGTTATGTATATTTTTGAAAATGCCTCCAAATAAAAGGTGGGATTCTCCGATTCTGAGGCTATGTCCTGACGCTGGCATGGGAATGGTGGCGTTTTACGACCGAACATGCGGCGCAAAACAGCCACCGATCCTCCGTTTGGCTGGGGGCTAGCTTGAAGGCAGTGTAGGGCACCTGGCACTAGCTGCCGATACAGCCCGGAGAATTGCTGGGTCCGTGGCCGTGCATGCGCATGGCTGCAGCCTGCAGTGGCCCCGCCGTACAACGTGGCAACGGCCGAACGCAGACCCGGCCTGCAAAATAGTGCCCCCCCCCCGGCCGGCTCATGAGCACCGGATCACCCCCCAACAGTGCCCTCAGCCCCTGTCGATTTCCGCGTCGGCGACCGGTGAATCCTACCCAGAATGTTTCTTTTAAAAGAAGAGTGATCCACCCTTGCTATGTATCATGGAGGCCAGACCAGGTAAGTATGGCAGATTTCCTTCCCTAAAAAAATTAATGAACTAAATGTTTTGTTTTTTGATAATCAACAATGATTTCATGGTCATTGGTAGACTTTTAAATCAAATGTTTATTGAATTCAAATTTTGCCTCCTGCCGTGGTGGGATTCGAACCAAGGTCCCCAGAGCATTACCCCGTGTCTCTGGATTACTAACTTCGCCTCCCCCAAACTCAGCAGCTGCCTGTCTACACAACAGACTGTGACGGAAATGAAGTATAGCACTTGTTCTGCACAAAAATGTGGTAATAGCTAACCTTCTAGAAGGTCCCTTCTTGAAGCCAGATCCACGATCATTCAGGCGGCAGCAGAGAAATAAAGCAAAGGAAGAAAGTCCTGCTCTCCAGTTCCCATTATTCCATGGCATGTCATGCCCTATGTGTCCAAAGATCTGCGGGTCAGGAATTGGCCTTTTCAGTCACGTCAAGAACTTGTGACCCTTAGTAGAACTCATAATCAAATTGAGGTACAGCCGCCAATGATAAATATCTACTCTCATATACGCCTGTAAGTCATAGATTACCTATTCCAGACAACTTAAGCAGTTGGCAGGTTCCATGAGATGCATTCAGAACACCATGGACTTCAAATGGATAGACACGGTGCCTAACACTGAGGTACTTCAAAGAGCAGAAATGTCTACAATTGAAGCACTCATCATTAGAGCCCTAGTCCATGTCTGGGACTAGACATGTAGTACCTATGACTGATGATAAAATTCCTAAGGCGGTCATGTATTCACAACTTAAACTGGGACACCGTCTGCGAGGTAGGTAGATATTTAAGCTCAAGGACTCCTTGAAGTTGTACCTCAAGAAATGGGGCATATCATACACAGACTGGGAGAAAATGCACAAAAGAGAACCAGTCAGGGAGAAATCTCAAGTCGTGTTTTTATTTCCTTCAAGCAGCAAAGAACACAGGCAGCGAAGGACAAAAGGAAAGCTGGAAAGGTTGGGCAGTCCCAACAAATTCAGACAATTCTCCCTTGCCCACACTGTGGAAAACCATACAGGTTTGCAACTGAGCTCCAGAGCCGCATTAGAATGCGAAACAGATCATCCTATGTGCACTGAAATGGCCATCTTCAACAACGAAGGGAAACTGAGATAATGTGGTCACAAATTATCTCCTGGCTGTCAAACTTCTGTTAGGACTGAGTTATTAAAACACACAAACCACCCTGAATTTGTGACCAATTTACGCTCAGCAAAGTTCTACAAATAGCAAATGAATGGCCCCTGATGATCTACTTTTGGTTGACGCAGTAGTGTTAGAATGTCAGAATACTCTGCATTTCTTCAAATATTGTCATGGGTTGGAAGGAAATAAAATGTTTTCATGCCAATAGCACAAATTAGCAGCCTGTCTTACACCAGACTTGATTTTATTTTCCATAAAATAAACCTGAAAGGGAATCAATGAATTTGACTGTCACCTAATTGGTAAATGCCCCTGAATGTCAATGGTCAACAGCCCAACCCCCTTTCAGTTCATTGCACACATTTGACATTGTTTACTTTTCAAAGTGATAATGATATATGCCTTATACCTTTAAACAATCCATACAAGTATCTGGCTTTGTATTGACGATTGACCTGTTTATGTAAAACTGCATGTTCCACGTCCTTACTTTTAGAGGAGATAGGGCCAGTTTTCACAGAGCTTAGTGGATTCTTGCTCGGATTTTCTTTCTGCATTGCACCTGATTGATGATAGTGTAAAACCAAGGCAAGTCTGAAAATGGATGGGATGCAGGACAAGGCTTTCTGGAAACACCAGCAGGAAGATTTATACGGGAATGATCAATAAATGGTGTGAATGCCAAAAATCTGCACAAAATGCAACTAATGCTAAACTAGGATGGAAAATTTCCACCCACCATCTTTGCCTAGTTTGAGAAACAAAGCAACCTAGCCATTACATTTATCTTATAGTCGCCAACCTTTCATACTTTGTGCTTTTGTGCCACATCTAATTCTTCCTGGTCGCTTGAAGCTTTCCTCTACTGATTTAGAAACAGAACAAAGGAATGTACAATTAAAAAAAAACTCAGGTATAATTTGAGTAATAGGTTTGGTGATACTAAACAGAATCTAGATTTCAAAAAAAGAAATCCTACTCTACATGAACTGTGTCAAATAATTCAGTTGAAACAATGCCGTTAAACAACAAAATAAAGTAGACACCACTGTTTATTCATTCATGAGTATATTTCCAGTATAGCTACTGCATACTGAAAGCTAAAACAATATCTGAGTGACAAGAACGCAATAGCTGATTGACAGGCCTGTGGTAACCCACTGATCCTGTTATAATTTACACTGTATGGTTCTACACACAGTTAAACTTGTTATGCACACACACCATTTCTTGTTACCTGATTAGATGAAATGTCAATGCTGTAGCGCCCCTCAATCTTTTGTGTTGCAGGGGTTAACTTAAGGTCAGTCCAAATTAATGTCTAATTTCTTAGGCAGAACTAATGAAATGATGAGAAGCTAGGCTCCTGTATTTGTTTAAGTGCCCTGGCCTGCAAATCTTCACTTCGCTATACTAATCCTCACTTTTATAATACAAGAAAGAGATGTATGTTTACATAATTCTAGATATTGCGAGATTGCGCACCAAATGGTGACAAAAAACAGTTGTCATTGTGCGTGATTTTCAAATGGAAAACAGGGATAAAACTGAACAATTTTGCTGGATTGCAGATGCAGCTCAAAGATGCCCAAAAAATCTTTGACGTCACATCGGTCTGTGATGATTTTCAGGAATTGCCCCTATATATGTCCTCTCCCCATCTCTAGGAAACACCGAGGGGAGCATCTGATGAGACAAGATAGGGGCCTCGTGGTAATGTCACTAGTAATCCAGATGCACAGGCTACTCATCTGGGCACATGAGTGCAAATCACACCATGACAGACTGTGGAATTTAAATTTAGTTAATAAATCTGGAATAGTGAGTTATTCTCAATGATGGGGACCATGGCAGCTATCATTGATTGTTGTAAAAACCCATCTGGTACACGAATGTGCTTGAGGGAAGGAAATCTCCCATCCATACCTGGCTTTGCCTACATATGACTCCAGAATTACAGCTATGTGGTTAACTGTTGTATGCCCTCTGAAATAGCCTGGCAAGCTAATCAGTTCAAGGGCAATTAAGGATAGGCACAAATGTTGGCCTTGCCAGCGATGCCCACATTCCATGAAAGAATAAAAATGAAGCGACTCAGAATTCATCTCCTGGAGTAGATGAGTTGCCTGTGGAGGTGCGGCATGCAACTCATCTACATTATTGAAATGGAGCCCGAGGCCCAATTTCAGGTCAGCTTTGACCTCCTGGTTGGGAAGGAGGTCTCCCCTTTGCTGCCTTTGCAATGCTTCTACTGGGCCACCAAGAAACGTAAATTTAAAACAAATTGTTTATGGGATGTTGGCGTCGCAGGCTGTGCCAGCATTTATTGTCCATTCCTAATTGCTCTTGAGGGGGCAGTTAAGAGTCAACCACCTTACATTGCTGTGGGTAGGGAGTAACATGTAGGCCAGACCAGATACGGACGGCAGATTTTCTTCCCTATGGGACATTAGTGAAGCAGATGGGTTTTTACGACAATCGACAATGGTTTAATGGTCATCATTGGACTTTTAATTTTATTGAATTAAAATTTCACCATCTGCAGTGGCGGGATTTGAACTTGGGTCCCCAGAGCATTACTCAGGGTCTCTGGTTAACTAGTCCAGTGACAATACCACTATGTCACTGCCTCCCCTAAATGTGAAATTATGTTCCATGGTCAGCTTCTCCTCACTCAGGCATCAGCTCTGTACTCTAAAGATCACCCCCCCCTCCCCCCAAAAGCCAAAAAATAAGCGTTAAGCATCAATTCAAGAGAAAGCTTGAATGATTAATTTTAACAAATTGAACAAATGACCATCGATGATAAACAGTCACATTTTCAATAGGTATGTTTTCCTCTTCAATTCTCCATGCTGCTGGATGTGTGCTTTCCAAATTAACATTCGTATAGCCAGGGCAGTCTGTGCCTTGCACAGGCTTTCCAAGTCATTTTTCTCCTTGTAGCAATCTCAAGGAGCACTAAATTACAAACGTACAATTCTGGTGCATCCTACTGCATGATAGTGACAGCTAGCCAACAGCTAAATTAATCAGTTGCAGACTAGATGCTTTTGCGACGCATAATTTATGACACTTAGAGTATCTTCAATGGCCTGACTTTATCAGAAATGACAACACCCGTTAATGCACGCAACTCCCTGTATCTACCTGCTGGCCTGGCTTCCTATAATGATTAAGCCATCTCATGCTTATGAAATGCCTTTTTTCCTTCAAGGCTAATATATAATTTCAACCCCCTCTTTTGATGACTGGAGTCTCATACGCAGTTGAGCGTGACGTTAAGGTCAAAATTGTATCAGACAAGATGTCAATATCCTATGGGATACAAGAAATATATCATCCATCTCGTGCACAACAGAACAGTTTGGGGCCATCCTATCAGTCAGCTTCACGTTGCAAATATTGCAGCTGCCTTACATACAGACTTAGAAAAGATGTACAGATGGGTTCACGTTTTGAAATAAAAGGTAAGACTATAAATGCTGCAAATCTGAAGCTAAAATGGACAATGGGCCAGTCCACATCTGAAAGAGAGAGAAAGGTACACAAGCATTTCATTGAATGCTTGTCAACTCTTGTTCAATTATAGATTGCGGCAGAAAATTCCAAATTCTAACCAGCCTTTAGTAAAAAAAAATGTCACTTTTATTTCTTCACATTTTTCAAATTTGTATCCTCTTGATATTGTCACACAAATCACGAATCACTAATCAACTCTATAACTCTTCATAATTTTGAAGATCTCTATTAGATCATTTCATAACTTTCTCAGCCCCAGTGAAAAAAACAATACGGTTTCTCAAACCTGTTTTTATAACTGTAACATCCCTGTTAACATCATTGTGAACCTCTCACCGTGTTTGTGTGGGTCTCACTCCCACAACCCAAAGATGTACAGGGTAAGTGGATTGGCCATGCTAAATTGCCCCTTAATTGGAAAAAAATAATTGAGTACTTTAAATTTTTAAAAACATCATTGCGAACCCGCACTGCATATTTTCCATTGTTTTCCTAAATATCAGCAACCAAAACTGTGCATATCTCCTTCACATCTCTCGCCACTTGCTGCTCAATTCTAATAGTTATTATACTTTTTTTTTACCGTTTAAATCACTGGGCACAAAAGAGTTGTATAATTAATATTATCCAGCCTAATACAAAATTATTATATCTAATCGATTCTTGACTATACTTGGCATTGTCTCTGAATTTGCTCCTGAATTTGGTTTGGAGGTTTTTCCTCCTTGGTATTCTCTAGCATTAAAAAAAAACTGCTACTCAATCCAAACATATGCAAGAACAGATTCTTTTGATAATAAATTCAAATTTATGCACATATCAATGCCAAAACTACAGATAGCAAAAGTCATTTTTTGGAATTGAAGGGTGGAGATCTTATTGTGAAAAGGTTTTCTGTGAAAAAGACAAAAGACAAATCTGGAATTCCAAATAGGCTAAAATCTAAACAGGAGAAAGCTGAAGTAGTGTGCAACCAGTAACATAACTCTACCCTGATCTTCACTGGTTTGGAATCATTGTCTGCTGGGGAAAACTTCAGATCGAAATATCATCATATCATTAAATGCAGCATTGGGAAAAGGAAAAATAAAATGAATATACAAGGTTTCTGGAGAGCTGTGCTAAGGCTGCATGGGTCATAATGAACAGAATAAATAGAAAAATAGATGGAGGTCAAAAATGAGCATGAATGGAATGCTTCTTAAGACATATGGCAGGGCAAGTTAAATAGAAAGACAAGATTAATGTGAAAATGCGATCATCATTGGTTAGTAAATAGATTAGATTAATACTATATAAAAGAAAAATAAGGATTTTAAAAACATTGCAAGGATATTTAGATGTGAAAAGTATGTAAAAGCAAAAGTTACAAAAATAAAAAATAATAAAGACAGAAAAGACACAATTGGAGAAACAAAACGGGACATTAGAAAATGAAATTGTACTCCTTGGGCTTATACAGGAAGCAAAGTATTGAAGGATAAGAGATATTGGGTTCAATTTTATTCTATCCCACCAATTGAGGAACTGACTGGATTGGTTTTATATCCAACCCATTGAAACCAGTGGAGAATAATATTAGGGTTGGGTGTGAAACGAGCATTCTGCCCATTCAGTGGCTTTCCCGTTTGATAAGTTAGGTTAAAATTGCCCTCAATACAGCACTGGATTTAGATGTCTAGAACAGGTGGCCGGCATATCACAAGCTGTTTTTCACAGATTTTGTTCAGCATTCCGAAAGCATATGTTCATCCTATAGCTGGTGAGGAAACACTGAGGCTTGGCAAATGGATTGCTTAAAGGTGTTACCTGGAAACTGAGTGAGAGACCACATGCTTATTGTCATATTTTGAGATTTCTTTCCTGTTTGGCCTAGAATGGATTTTAGTCTAATTTATATTCATGATGTTGCCATGACATTAATAGGCCTCCATGGGTTAACTTACAGGAACAGACAAGTTACTCAGGGTGTGATTTAGGTCTATTGGTGGAGGACCAAATATGTTAGTTAATAAAATTTTGCATTTTCATATTAATACATGAATTTGAGGGAATGGGGTGGTTATTAGTACAATTTACAGAGGTTTGTACCTATAATGTTGAATTAGTTTAATTCAGTAAGCAAAACATGGGATCTAACTGGTCAGACAATATAGTTTTTAGACAAGTGGACTCTGTTTGGTAGAAGCGTTGCATTGGAGAATGCACCAGAGGACAGTTAACTGCCAAGCCTTTGTTTGAATTCAAACCAGGCAGGTTGACTCTGATTGGTCAAGCCATTGCCCTGGGGAATAAACTGGAATTAACCACGCTAAACGATCCTGTCTGTGCTAAGCATGACACTAAAAAAACAATTTAAGATTATCAGCAAGGCTCACAGTGTGGCTCGCTTAACACGTGCTGGAGGCTACATATGTTCACACACAAGGTCCTGTCCTTTGCAAACAGAAGAAGAATGTCCATGCATTGAGCTTTTTTCAATTAAACAAAAGCTTCGGGGTCAGCTATTCCAAGGTTCATTCCCCAAATTTTAGTAACAATGGAAACTTTCATTTCAACATCAATCAAAACTGCTGTATCCCACTTTCCTTATGTTTTCTCTGTTTTGGTTTTGTTTGAATCACTATTGTGCAAGACATGTGTTACCATAAAAAGGCGTTACTTTGCAAAATAACATTTTAATCTAGCATTGACACATTGTTAGCATGCTATTTTGATCTGATTAACCCTTGGCTTATGATTACATTAGTTGCTATACAACATAGAATCTTTCTGTTTAGTATTGGGGCTAATGTGTTTATCCAAAGAAAGAAAAATATTCAACACAAATACAGAGGGTAATGTTACGATGTAATTGCATCACCTAATAAAAAAGTTACTCAGAATGAGTAAGAGGCCCTCAGAAATCAATAAGTAGCCCTTGAGAAAATCTCAAAAGAAACCCCCAAAAAATATTATTTTGGCCCCTGCAATACACCTGCATGCACTTTATGGGAGACTGTTTATGTCGACTGTTGCCAACATATAGCCCTGCTCTCTGGTGAATGTAGAGTGCTCCTACTGAGAGATAATAAACACTCCATGATAGGCAAAGAGAAATAGTGGCTGGTAACTTCCTCAGAGTGTTAATCTCCGGCAGATTTCTACTCTCATTGGAACTGCCCACACTGGGATTCCAAAGCCCCTGTCTTGCCCAACCTTCCTCCTCAAGTTGTGTGAGACAGGAGAGCGAAGCATGCCCCCACTGCATCGGCATGGATTAACTTGGGTACAGTTTTTATGGCACCAGCTGCCGCAAAGGAAATGATGGACAGGGGCAATTAACAGGTATGTGGTTCTTACAATGGGGAGGGGGGGGGTCACGGGTGAGATCTGGGATGGGGAGGCAGAATGGGGAGGATCAGGCTAGATGGAGGAGACTGGAGTTGGGGTGTCCAGGTCAGGTCGGACCGGAGAGGGTGTTTGAGTTAGACCGGATTGGGGGATAGAGGCCGCATTGGAGAAGGGAGGGCTTGTCATACAGGAGTGGGGGCATGGGGTTGGATAGGAAGGGGAGTCAGACTAGAGAGGGGGGCGGTGAACAGACCGGAGGGAGGTGTCAGTCCAGAGGGGTGGGCATGTACTGGAGGTGGGAGGCTAGTCCGGGTGGGACCGGTCAGTCCGGGAGGGGATTAGGGTCCAACTGGGAGTGGCCGGTGTGTTGAACCGCAGATGGGGGTCAGCTTGGGAAGGGATGGGGTTGGACTGGAGGTGAGGGTTTTTTTGGGGGGGGGGCAGTCTAGGGGAGGTTGGGGGGGAGGGGGTGGATTGCAGGTGGGGGTCAGTTTGGGAAGGGTTGGGGATCGGGTTGTGTTCTGCCCACTTCTGGTCAATTGCCGGGTAAAACCTTCTGTAAATCCCAGAGGGATTCTCCAGCACATCATTGGGGTACCCTCTAAATGTGACACTGGGTAATAAGAAAGTTAAGGGCCAGTATGTGTTTGGATTTCACCACATTTGGAAACAATCTGATTGGTTTCCATATGAGTCACAGACCACCTCGCATAACAAAAACATTTATAATAATAATAATCTTTTATTGTCACAAGTATGAAGTTACTGTGAAAAGCCCCTAGTCGCCACATTCCGGCGCCTGTTCGAGTAAGCCGGTACGAGAATTGAACCCGAGCTGCTGGCCTTGTTCTGCATTACAGCCAGCTGTCTAGCCCACTGAGCTAAACCGGCCCAGTGATCTGGTAATAGCGGTCTCTGAATTTCTGATTACGATGTTGCACTAATCCATATACTTGTATATGCACAATACTTTATGCAAGCATTATTTGTGCTAATATATTAGGTACAGAGTGCACCTGAAGGGTACAAAATATATTTAGACTGATGAAGTTTCAGACCTAATTCAAGGACATGCAATACTCAAACTGATACATGAACAGTATTAGCATCCCCAATTATTGGACTGAAATATATCGCTTTTTTAACATTTTCTTTTCATGCCTCAGCCAACACTTACATTCCATTAATCAATGTCCATTTAGTGAATTGTGAGAACTGACATTCAAGTTTAATAGCCAGTCTCTTAAATAATTGCAGATGATAGAAAAGGTGGTAATTGGAGGGGGCTCATTTCAATCAATGCGCATAGAGATAAGGTGGAGCAGTTCGAAAGGCAGAGGTTGGTGGAGGCCATTTTAGCATGGTACTGAGTGGATCCCTGAGGGGAGGTTGCTGAAGGAGAGGTCGAAACTCCACGGGGAGTTTGCACTTTTGTCTGCGGGGAAGGTGGTGGGGCAGGTATGGTGGGTTAGGGGAACGTTTTACGAGCACGGAGAGGTGGCCAGTAGGCTGTTTGTGCATCAGTTGAGGCGGCAGGTGGTAGCGAGGGAGATTGGGCAGATAAGGGATTCGGGGGGGGGGGGGGGGGGGGCAGGGTGGCCACTGAGTCAAGGAAAGTGGTTTGAGCGTTTGAGGCCTTCTACCGGGGACTGTACAGGCCAGAGCCCCTGGAGGGGGGGGGGGGGGGGGGGGGGGGGATAGACTTGGAGATGAGGTGATTTTTGGATGGCTTGATTTCCCGGGGGTTGAGGAGGAAAAGGTACAGGGGTTGGGTGCTCCAGTTGGACTGGAGGAGGTGATGAGGTGTATTGGGTCGATGCAGTTTGAGAAGGCCCCGAGTCCGGGTGGATTCCCAACGGAATTTTATAAATCGTTTGCGGCAGAGTTGGGGTCTGTCCTAGTGCAAATATTTAATGATTCGGTTAATAAGGAGGAGCTTCCACCCATGCTGGCACCAGCATCAATTTTGCTTATTTTAAATAAGGGTAATGACCCATTGAGGTGTGGGTCGCATCGCCCAAAATCACTTCTGAATGTAGATACAAAGTTGTTGGCAAGGTGCTGACAACACATTTGGCGGATTGAGTGCCGGGGGTGATAGGGGAGGACCAAACGGGGTTCTTGAAGATGCAACAGTAATCATCAAATATTAGAAGGTTATTAAATGTGGTGATGATGCCCCGAGGGGTCAGGAAACGGAATGATAATATCCATGGACACGGAAAAGGCGTTTCACCGTTTGAGTGGGAATACCTGTTTAAAATGTTAGGGCGGTTTGGTTTTGGGCCGGGGTTGGTGGATTGGATTAGAATGTTGTATCGGCTTCCCACAGCCAGTGTACTTATGAATAATGCATGTTTGGAGTATTTACATTTGCACCGGGGAATGAGGCAGGGGTGTCTGATGTCCCCATTGCTCTTGCATAGGCGATTGAAGCTTTGCTGATGGTGCTTAGGGCTTCAACAGGGTGGTGGCTATATAGAGAGAGGGAGGTAATTTGGTAGTGGAGATGAAGGAGGACTTCAAGAGGTGGTATATTCTTCTGCTGTCATTAGCAGAGAGGGCCCAGGCAGTGAAGGTGACTATTCTACCCAAGTTTCAGTTTTTCTTTCAGATTTTTGTGCTTAAGTCTTTTTTTGGGAGGTTGAATGGGTTGTTTTCAGATTTTATATGGGTGGGGAAGGTACCTTGGATTAGGAGGGTGTTTCTGGAGAGGGTCAGGTGGAGGGTAGGATTAGCTTTGCCAAATTTGTTGAAGTATTACTGGGCGGCGAACATGGAGAAAGTTTGGAAGTGGAGGAAGGGTCGGTTTCAGGGCAGATGGAGGAGGCTTCATGTAGGGGGGTGAGTTTGAGGACACTGGTCCTGGTGCCTCTTCCATTCTTGCCGGCTAAATACTCCACGTGCCCGGTGATATTTGCATCGCTAAGAGTCTGGAATCGGTGCTGGCAACATTTTAAGATTGAGGGCATGTCACTGTGGACGCCGATTTGTGATGATCATAGATTTATTCCAGCAGAGAATCAACATTCAGGGTGTGGGAGCGGGAGGGGATAGAGAGGTTCAGTAATTTGTTTGTGGAAGGTGGATTTGCAGAGTTGGGTTGTTGGAGAAGTTTCAGTTGCCAAGAGGTAATGGGTTTCAGTGTGTGCAAATCAGGGACTTTGTGAGGAAGGAGCTGGCCACATTTCCGAGGTTGCCCATTGTTGCTTGAAAAGATTGTGTTTGAGGATGAGATAGGGAGGGTAGCATCTCTGATATTTATAGGGAGTTAATGGAGAGGGAGAGGACCTCGGTGGAGGAGGTAAAACGGAAGTGGGAGGAGGAGCTCAGGGGGTGTATTCAAAGCCGGGGATATGGAGCGAGATCCTGCGGAGGATAAATTTGACCTCCTCGTGTGCGAGGTTGAGCCTAATTTAATTCAAAGTAGTGCATAGAGCGCACACAAGAGTATCATGGGTGAATTATTTTTTTCCTGAGTTTGAGGATAAATGTGGGCGGTGTTCAAGGGGGGCAGCAAACCTCACTCACATGTTTTGGTCCTGCCCAAAATTGATAAAGTTTTGGAACGTCTTTTCGGGGGTTATGTCGGAGATTTTGGGGGTGACGGTGGCCTCGAGCTCATGGGTTGCAATATTTGGAGTGTCAGAGGATCCGGGATTGCAGGTGGTGAAAGAGGTTGACCTGTTGGCCTTTGCCTCCCTGATAGCCCAGAGGCGGATCGTGTTCGGGTGGCAGGCTGAGGGCTGGCACCTAAGGCAGCAGTGTTGGTGACTGACTATACCTGGAAAAGGTAAAGTTTTCCATTAGGGGGTCAGAGGAGGTGTTCTTCTCAAGGTGGAGGTTGTTCATCGTCTTCTTTAAGGAGTGTTAGACATCAGTAAGGGGAGGGAGGGGGGTTTGTTTGTTATGGGGTCTCTTTGTTTTACATTATAATTATAAGGTGTGGCATGCAGGGTGTTCAAGGGAATGGAAAGTTTTTTCTATGGTGGCAAGTGTATAAGGATGATTGTTTTGTCTGCTTTGTATATAAATTGAAAATGCCTTGAATAAAAATATTATTAAAAAAGGCTTATTAGCAAAAGGCATTTATGATTACTAATTAAAATGATCATCTTAATGACATTTAAGACATAAACAGCATGACATATAAGGATTGCTTTTGATACATTCCAATAAAACCACAAATTCTTTGATGTCACAATTCCACTTTAACGTCATCTGCACCTAGTTTTATCATCTGTAATTTTTTAAGTATCCTGGATGTTCTCCTTCATATCCACAATGATAACAGCAAATCTATTTGGAAATTATATTTATTTCAGACGAATTGTAACTTCCTCCAGCTTAATGTTGGTAAGGCCAAAGCCTTCCATTTGGCTCCTGCCAGTACCTCTGAGCTTAAGACCTGGGTTCCATCTGTCACCTCAAATTTAGCCTGGAGATGCAAAACACAGGCATTTGGTTCTGCCTCAGGTTGAGAGGTTGAGCTCCTTCCATAAATCTGACTCACTACAAAGACTACTTTGAAGCATTGCCCACTTCTATTCATACTTCTAATCCTGCTTGAGCACAGTCCAACCCTTTATCAACTTGAGACTTCATTTCTACAATGTTCCTCTTGCTGGCTTCCACATCTTCCCATTAACAAACTCTGATCACTGCAAGGCACAAAAGTGCCTGTGCTCTCCCATACTCCAGGAAGAATAGAGGATCTAGCAGCTAAATGTGGATGCTCTCATTAAACTTCCTTCTGTAGGGAGCTGTGGGAATCAAGGAGCTGGAATCCTCTGCTACAGCCTCTTCCATCCACAAAGTACATATTATATTCTTGATGGGTCTTTGGCCATCGACCTGAAGTAAACCGTTCGACCCTCTTGCTCCATATTTCTGTCATCGCAATATTCTCAAGCGCCATGAAGGTTGGCACTGATTTCTTTGATCTAGCATCATTCTTTGAAGCTGGTTTGATCTCCTGTTGCTTTTGCCCCTCGTCCAGGCACTTTCTGACCTCTACCCTTATTCACCTGCCTATTAGCCTTCTCGGGTATTTTCCAGCCCTCCTATTTTGTCTCCATTTATGACCCAATTTGGATCTAATTCTCGTCTAGGGGCTGTTTCGCACAGGGCTAAATTGCTGGCTTTGAAAGCAGACCAAGCAGGCCAGCAGCACGGTTCGATTCCCGTAACAGCCTCCCCGAACAGGCGCTGGAATGTGGCGACTAGGGGCTTTTCACAGTAACTTCATTTGAAGCCTACTCGTGACAATAAGCGATTTTCAATTTCAATTTTTCAATTCATTTGATTATATTTCATGCTCCCTTTTAGTTTACCTGACATACATGCATTTACACTGCTTGCAATGTCTCTGCCTGTGTACGTTGCTGATTCTACAACGTAAGACAGGATTACCCCAATACTTTAAAGTGGGTGGAAGTCCCACTCTGTCATAGTGCCAGTGATAATATTGCTCTGTTGGTAATTTAGGCCCTTCATGTTTCTAACTTGGGTTTGTCTGCTCGTGGTGGATATATCATGCATCCTTCTGCACTGTAAATTCTATGAAATCTATGAAATCCTTTACAAGATTATGCTCCACTTGGAGAAACATTTGGCTCCAATGTTTGCCATTGTGCAGGCAACGGGGTATGTGGAGCTGGGGCCACAATCAGATCAGCCATGGTCTTATTGAATGAAAGAGCAGGCTCGAGGGGCTGATTGGCCTACTCCTGTCCCTAGTTTGTATGCTTGTAGTTCATAAACACTTAACGGTCTTGACATTGCAATATAGCAGGCACATTTTCATTATTTTGACTTCTTGTTTTGATATTTATTGCCAACTACTGATGAAATTTAATCTCTGATTTCACAATTTACCTCTGTGGAATCATTACTTTTAAACTGGACACCTCATTTATTTCTGTCTTGTTTTTGATCAGTCCCTCTACTTTCCTGCTGTATTTTCCCTTTCTTCCAGCTGTATTTTCCCTTTCTTCCTGCTGTATTTTCCCTTTCTTCCTGCTTTATTTTCCCTTTCTTCTTGCTTTTTCCATCTTTAATTCTGCCTCTGTCTCTAAACAGACTGTACAGATGGCCACATGTTTATGCATTCATTGTCTAACCCAGACTGAATGAAAAGTGTTCTGGGTATTAATTTGTACATTTAAAGGCTGCTGTGGTTTTATGTGTATACCAGTTGTGTGTTTAAAGACATTATAGAGACAGCAATGCCATTGTCCATATTTCTGTGGCTTGTGTACATTGAGACTCTACTGTCTGATATGTAACCTTGTAAATTAATTTCTTCCCTTTCCTTGCCCCTTGCTCCAATCTCTTCTTTCAGTTGCCTTCTTTGTCTCAGTTCCTTTATTTATCGTTATATCTTTGAAAATATCTCTTGGTTTCTGCCTCTTCCTCTCTGTTTCTCTTCCATCTCGTTCATTCTCTCCTTGCCTTATGCTTTTTGTTGCTCTCTCTTTGTTTGTCTGTTGATCTGTCTCTCTGTAGACTGGGTACAGATGGTCACATATTCCTGTATTCACTGTCTGATAGAGAGCGCATGAGAAGGGACTGACTCTTTTTTTCTCCATTAATCGGCAACATCTGTGCAAACAAAGGGCTGAGAGTGACAGAGGGCTGGGTCCCTGCTGCTCAAGGGGCGCTTCCTAATGAACTCCATCCTGGACCAGCATTTCACCACACCCCACTAACAGAGAACAGAAAGTGGAAAGCCAATAGACTCCATACACATCAATACACAGCTATAGACATCAATGCCCATTAATATACAGCCTTACAGAGTGATATTCAGCCACACACAGTCACCGACTGGGATTAAAGGACACTTAATGGACTTTCAGTCTCAGTGACGAAGATGGAGCCTGGAGATTGTGTAAAACAAAATCTAACAGCGTGCAAGAAAAACAAAGAGAGGTGCAGCACAGGGAACTAGCTGGAGAGAGATTTTACTAGCAATTAGTGAAAAAAGGATCAAATATATATGTGGATAAAGCGGTGCATATAAATGATTGAGACAAAGTGCACTGGCGTATCAAATAGAGATCAACTACATAAATTAACTGACAAGAGATAAGTAACAACATTCGCTATTTCACAGTGAGATCTGTCAAACTTTTACTGTTTTACTATTAAACTTGCACAGATGACACAATTCACAAGTTGAAAATGAGCCAATGTTTCATCAGTCTGTACAAATTCATTGTAATTTTCACCAATACTGTTATCCTTCTAAAAAATTACAACTATTTTTTCAGAATTCAGATGTATTCAGTCTTTTCCATGATCACTGCAGAGGTAGAAAGGAAGCAATGGTTGAATGTGTCATTAGTACAGTGCTCATTTTAAATTGTACGTGTCTCTGAATAGATTAGAATCCCTCTCAGGTTTGCGAATAAAACTTTAATTATAATATGGACAGAGCACAGTAGAGACTGAGTTGAACAAAATTAGATGAAGTACTATGGTGATTGATAGAAAAGTCCTTTCAAAGTTATTCAACAATTGATCAGGAAGGCGGACTGATTGCATAAGACTATTTTTTGATTTCTTCTTGGCTAAAGCATCCTGGCACTAACCAAAATCTGTGAAAGGAACTTAAATTGCAAAAATAAATCTTTAAAGGGATTAAAATAAAGGCTCACATTTGTATGGTCTCAAAGTACCTTAGATAGAATGAATTACTTTGAAATGGAGTGATTGTTGTTGTGAGAGCAAATGTGTAACTAAATACCACAAACAGCAGTGAAATGAATGATCTGATTTTTTGGTGACGTTGGACTCCAGGGAGAAAGGGTGATTCGATGTGCAGCATTAGGGCCTACCTACTCTAAGAGTAGCAAGCGCACGTCTCACATAAACTTCACTGTGTTTGTTTGCTGGAAGCACAAAATTACTTGGAGAAATTATGCAGGGGGAAGTGATTTTTCCAATGTGGTTCTTTTCAGCAAGTAATGAGGTTAGCTCTGCATTTAAATTTCCATGTACCATGGGAAGTTTTCTCAGCAATGGCACTGTCAGGGAAGGACTTTCTCAGGCATAATGTCAAATTTTGTGTTTGACACTCTGTCCTGGTTTTATCATATTTTTACTGTTTTCCATGAAATGGTAAAATGGATTTTTCCCAATCAGGTCAGTCTAATTTAAGGGAGCAATTGAGGAAGATCTAATCAGAAAAGTGGACCATACTTCATGATGCCAAATTTCTGTTCACTTTAGTGCCCATCTCATCTTCCCACATTTATTTCTGGGGACTACAAGAAGTACAGATTACGGCATGATATTTTTCATCATTTCCCCATCATTTGCGACTCTCTCACTTGTCACCAATTAAAACAATGTCCAATATTAGTCGGCAGTGAAAAACAAAAATGGTGACATGGTTAAAGCTTATTTCTGACTTTCTTTTGGAGGTTTTTCTGTTGCTGTTGTCAGTTGTTTTGTCAACACATCCCATGCCATTTTCTGCTAACACACTATTTTGCATAAGAATAGACGTCTCATTAGGAATAAACTGGGTGTAATTTTCTGATAAAATGGCAAAGTGTCAGGTTCTGATTCCCGTGTTTCTCCCCAGATAAACAGCCAAGTTGTCTGCCCAGATCTTCTGACACTTGGTCAGAAAATAATTGGTGGGCATGTTTTGCGCCATCGCTGTGGTAGGGCAGCGCCTCATAGAGTTGGCATGCACGACTACACAGAGATTGGGGCACCTCATTCAAAGGGTGCCCCAATCTACCCTAAAAATGGCCGAGGAGGACCCTCCGCCACAAGCTGCGGGCGACTACCCCCCACCACGGAAGTATCGGTTTACTCTTCCCCATTGCCCATTCTCCAGTGCTCGTGTGACATCCCGCTGGTGTGTGGGAAGATTCAATGAGGTCAGAAGAATTGACTAAAACCTGACTAATTGAAATTGATTCAATTTGATGCAAATCAGGTTCTTGTCCTTCCTGCGTATAGACCTAATTGCATCATGGGGGAGGGTCCGGAAACATCACAATGGGAATCCTTGCTGGCACAAATTGTTTTTGGCCTCTCGCGTGAGATTGCGGCCATTACAAGTTTGGCACCCACGGCTAAAGGCCCTGCAAAATCGCATCCATATCTTCGATTTTTGGAAGAATTGGAGGGGCACAATAGGGATGCGATACTGGTCACGAAGTACCGACTCATTGGCATCCACATATTAGAGCAGGGGTGGGCAAACTACGGCCCGCGTAAAGGTATTTCTGCGGCCCTCCAAGTCATTTAAAATTTATTTATTTATTTATTTATTTATTTATTTATTTAAAAAAAAAAAAAATTTTTTTAAGGTTAATGGGGGGGGGGGGGGGGGGGGGGGGGGGGGGGGGGGGGGGGGCTGTTGGGTTACTTACTGGTATAGGGTGGATACGTTGACTTGAGTAGGATGATCATTGCTCGGCACAACATCGAGGGCCGAAGGGCCTGTTCTGTGCTGTACTGTTCTATGTTCTATATGATGCGCCCAGAATCATAACCGGGTGAAGTAATTATTTTACTTAATATACTATGCGGCCCTTTGTGAATTGTGAATTTCTGAATGTGGCCCTTGCACAGAAAAGTTTGCCCACCCCTGTATTAGAGTATAAAGAGAGTAGTGCACGTAGAAGAACTGGTACTTGCAGAGGCTTCACGTTCCTGAGTATCCACATATTGGAACCCACATAAGACACCATAGAGAAAAGTTGCTGTTTAGGGAATACTGTCCCTAACCTTTATGACCAGAAGACCATAAGACATAGGAGCAGAATTAGGCCATTCGGCCCATCGAGTCTGCTCCGCCATTCAATCATGGCTGATATTTTTCTCATCCCCATTCTCCTGCCTTCTCCCCATAACCCCTCATCTCCTTACTAATCAAAAACCTATCTATCTCTGTCTTAAAGACACTCAGTGATTTGGCCTCCATAGCCTTCTGCGGCAGAGTTCCACAGATTCACCACCCTCTGGCTGAAGAAATTCCTCCTCATCTCAGTTTTAAAGGATCGTCCCTTCAGTCTGAGGCTGTACCCTTGGGTTCTAATTTTTTCTACTAGTGGAAACTTCCTCTCCACATCCACTCTATCTAGGCCTCTCAGTATCATGTAAGTTTCAATAAGATCCCCGCTCATCCTTTTAAACTCCAGCGAGTACAGACCCAGAGTCCTAAACTGTTCTTCATATGACAAGCTGTTCATTCGAGGGATCATTCTTGTGAACCTCCTCTGGACCCTTTCCAAGGCCAGCACATCCTTCCTTATATATGGGGCCCCAAACTACTCACAGTACTCCAAATGGGGTCTGATCAGAGCCTTATACAGTCTCAGAAGTACATCCCTGGCCTTGTATTGTAGCCCTCTCGACGTGAATGCTCACATTGCATTTGCTTCCCTAACTGCTGACTGAACCTGTACATTAACCTTAAGAGAATCTTAAACTTGAACTCCTAAATCCCTTTGTGCTTCTGATCTCATCAGTCTTTTCCCATTTAGAAAATAGTCTATGCCTCCGTTCTTCCTGCCAAAGTGCATAACCTCACACTTTTCCACATTGTATTTCATCTGCCACTTCTTTGCCCACTCTCCTAGCCTGTCCAAGCCTTTCAGCAGCCCCCTTGCTTCCTCAATACTACCTGCCCCTCTGCATATCTTTGTGTCATCTGAAAACTTAGCAACAGTGCCCCTCAGTTCCTTCTTCCAGATTGTTAATGTATATTGTGAAAGGTTGTGGCCCCAACACCGACCCCCGAGGCACATTATGCTATCACCCCATCCGAGTAATCTCCTCCAACCTCACAACCGTCTGAAGTATCTCTGCTCCTCTAATTCTGGCCTCCTGTGCTTCCCTGATTTTAGATGCTCTACTGGCAGCTCCTTCAGTTGCCTTGACCCCAATCCTGGATTACCCTCCCGACACCTCTCAGACTCTCTACCTCACTTTCCTCTTTGAAGACCTGCCTTAAAACCTACCTGTTTGACCAAGCTTTCGGTCACCTGACCTAATATCTGCTCATGTGGCTTGATGTCACACTTTATTTTATGATGTTTTTGTCCCTTGGGATATTTTATTACATTAAATTTGCCAGAGATATATAAGTTGTTATTGTTGTTGTTGTTATATGATCATTGCAGGCTACCACTGGAAAGATTGCTAACATTGACCTAGTTAGCTATACACAAATGCACAAAATAAGTCATAGCTATAGTGAGCTAACACTACTTTATTCATCCACATCTCCAAGGACAACCAGCACAGCATGATGCAGAACTGCAACTATACAACGTGACAGGATTACTAATAGTTCAATGAGTCATAGATTGCATTTGTGGCTGGCAGATTGGTGAGGATGAGGTGAAGTATGTTTTTCCCTCAAGTCTAGCAGCTATATCCTTTAAGACTCAGCCAGTTTGTCAGTAGTGGTGCTGCTGAGCCACCCTTGATGATGGACATTGGAGACCCCACCCAGAGCATATTCTGCATCCTTGCCACAGCAGTGCTTCCTCCAAGTGGTGTTCAACATGAAGGAATATTGATTCATTAGCTGAGGCAGAGTGGTACGTGGAAATCAGCAGTTTAAGATGCCCAACACCTCCTCTTTATTAATATCAAAATGACTCAGAATATCTGCACACTCTACCCTGTACTCCACATCCACCAGGACCTTTGGTGAATACTGAGGCAAAGTATTCATTTACTATCTCTCTCATTTCCTGTGGTTCCATACATAGATTTTCTCCAATATCCTTGAATGGACCAACCCTTTCTCTGGCTACCCTCTTGCTCTTTACATATTCTTCCCAATCAAAGACATTCTTGGCATCAGGAACAAAATGTTAAAATGGGGTTGATCCAAGAAATTGAAGCAGGATCCACAATTATGACACAGGACAGACGTGCAATTCCACTCTGCAGTACTTCCAATTGGACTGGAGATTCCATCCACATGTCAAATAATCCGTCACTCAAAGGCACCTGGTCTCAAGGAGGACAGAGAAAACATTGTAAGGACAGTCTGAAGGCCTCATTGAAAAGGGGACAATTTAATAAAAGAATTTTAAGTACCCAATTAATTTTTTCCCCAATTAAGGGGCAATTTAGAGTGGCCAGTCCGCTGACCCTGCACATCTTTGGGTTCTGGGGTTGAGACCCATGCAGACATGGGGAGAATGTGCAATCTCCACATGGACAGTGACCAAACCCGGGTCCTCGGCATTGTGAGGCAGCAGTGCTAACCACTGTGCCACCGTGTCACGCTGAAAGGGGACAAATTGACTTTGGTGTGTGGGAGGAACTTACTGCAAACAGTGCCATGTGGTGGTGTCTAGTCCAAGCGGCAACATAGTCGGAAACTGACTGTATAAACTCTGCTGCGGAGAAGTGACAGAAGTGGAAAGAGAGAGACCAGATCCCAGGCTCGAGAGCCCACTTCCTCGGGGCAACTCTTGTCCACTCTGTTGAAAAACCTGTGTCTCTGTGATTGGCCTGCTGAGTCCCCTCAGGATACACAAATCATGCAATCCTCATTTCAAGGGGGTGATGAGAACAATGACAACCTCCAGTTGGGATTATGTCAATCAAAATATCTGTGCTATTGTGTTCATATGACACTTTAAGTATTTTTCCATAGTATTTTATTTTCCTTTCTCTCTCAGAAATTCCTTTTATTTTGATGGGGACTTTGTATGGAGGTGTTGTAAAACTATACTTCATAGCAATTTTTGTTGTTGCATTTACTGGCTGGAAACTCCTAGTTTGAATCTTTTTAAAGACAGATTACAGCCATATTCCAGTGTCTTCCAATCACAATCAAAGATGGTTACATATTTGCATCACTATTCCGTCTGCTTTCCAAGACTATTGCTTGTCTGCAAAACTGCACCAAGAACTCAAAAGAGAATGAATGGGGCCACCTCCTGTCCTATTAGCAAAGCATCTAGACAATGAGACAAACTATTAGACATAATCACTCGGACAACAAGACCCTGGCTGAGAGAGGAATTCTCAGCCATGGTCTAATTGAGTTATTATTGGAATACATTCACCATGACATTATTGGACAGTTGGGTAGAGAAGCTCATGTGATAAGCTAATTCTTTATGTGTTTAAGCACCTGCTTTTTCTGCAGAACAGGGCAAGCAACGGGAGAACAAGACCCCGAGTCCTGACCCTTTTCTCTCTCTCTTTCTTTCTCCTTCACTATCCAACTTGCAAGTTTTTTGAACCTTGATTTTTATTTTGCAGGTTCTGCAGACAGAGACTTTTAAAGGAACTCAACCCAGCGCTATTTTCTCCAGAAGAGCAGAAAAATTACCCATCTACAACTTTAAACCGCCTTGTCGTTGAAAACAATATGACCACCGAGCTCAACCTGAAGGCAGCCAATTCACCAATCTTCAAGTGTCATATATTCCTTTAATTTTACTGGATTTCTAAATTACTTAACATATCTCCCCCACTCTGTAATGTTTGTGTGTGTGTGTGCGTGAAAGTTGGAGCTTTGTTTATTATTTTTGACTTGGACCGGGTTAAGTTAGAGTGTTATAGAGAAGGATGGTTCAGTACAAGTATGCAGGGATTTTAAAATGACAACCGACCCTGTATTATGTGCAGATCAATACCCTTTACCATTGTAAGTTTCCTTCCTGTTTGTTCCTGTTTATTCCCTCATTTCTCCTTTCTTATATTTTTGCCATTACATTTTGATTCCATGATGATTAATGGACCTGCCATTTCAAGGCAAGCAGTTTGTAAGTAGCCTGTGCCTTTAATTCGAAGAGAAGAGTCCAGAAGGCTGTGCTGTTTTAACTTGGTAATTGTAGACTGACTGCCGTCAGTGATGACTCGTTTTGATTGATTTGGTCGGTGGCCAATGATTGGGCCCAAAAGGCTGGGCTGTGCACGGTAACAGGTGGTGATTGGATAGTATTCCACTGGAAGACTTTTCAGAGTGCCGAGGGTTCTGTTTGGTTTCAGTTTTGATTCTGACAGCCTGACAGCCTGATGAAGAGATCCAACTAACTCTCTCAAAAAAAAAATAATTAATTCTCTTCAGAAGGTCACTTTGAGGGTTGACTCTCTCTACAGCAAGTCTGGGTGCTGTTCTCTGGAGACTGCAGAAAAACGAGCTGAAAGCAAGGTTTGATGTGAAATAGAGTGTCTCTCTGGAAAAATAGAGGCCTGAATGTGAACCTTGAGCTGAAGGCCCAGTTTGATGAGAAAGTGTCTCTCCAGGAAGCATGCTGTCAGTGAGTACTGCATATTCTAACTCGCGGGGACCCTGAATGAGGGACCCTACAAAGAAAACCATTATCAGCTGCAAACCAGAGACTTTAACCAACAAGTGTGCTGTGAAGAAAGTGTGCTAATGAACCACCATCTGAAGCAAAGACTCTTGATCTGGATTCTCCGTTTCAGCAGCTAAGTGCTGGCTCGAACGGAGAATTCGCAGGAGCTTTGCAATGAAAAAATTGATGCCGACCCCTCACCGATTTTGGGACCGGTGAGGGGGTTAGCAACCACGCTGGGCGAAACCCCCGACTCACGCACCAGAAACGACTGGGTCCCTGGCCGCATTTGCGCACAGCTGACGACCTGCTGTGGTTGCACTGTGCAACATGGCTGCAGCTGTGCGTGTACCCAACCGCCATCCGGGACCCCACAAGCCAGTCCCTGGCCACCCCCAACCAGTCCTCCCAGCCCTCGTGGAAGCCCCCTGCCAAGTGTGGCTGCGCTGGTCACAGTCCGTAGCCACCACTTGGCCCATCGGGGCGGAGCATCGTGGGAGGGCCGGCCAATGATGCACCAATGCCGATGCAATGACTGCGATGTGATTATACCATTTCCGAGGAGGTGGAGCATGGCTGACTGGCGTCAAACTGGTGCTGGCGCCGATCAGGGCATCGGAGCTGATTCTCCGCCCGATCCCCAATTATGATATCAGCGTCGGGCAACAGAGAATCCGGCCCTAGATCTTTTGAGTTGCATCCTTATTATTTTTCAACTCTTCACCCGTCTGTGTTTGTCTGTCTTTTCTGTGTGAGCAGAGGGGGGGGGGGGACAATTAAAGTGGGTAGTAGATATTAGCTTGTTGTTATCTAATTGTATTTACTGCATATTTCATAATAGCTCTTGGTATAAATAAACAGTAACCATGTTTAAACTTACAAACCTGGTGACTGTAATTATTAGGCAGTCAAGGGCCAAACACTTTGGGAATTATTATCAGAATTAATGGTTAATTTGCTTGTGTTGTGACTCTGAGACGAGTGGGACTGGAATTGACCATGTACTTTCCCAGGGTGCCGTAACATCATAACATTGAAGATGTTTTTGCAGGTCTCTCAGGAGGCCACAAATTTGGCAAAATTGATCTCCCCCAAGCCTATCTGAAAATGAACATAGCTAGTGAGTCTCATGCATTACTGACAATAGTAACACACAAAGATATGTTTTGGTATCGGAGGCTTCCATTTTGGGATAACGTCAGCACCGGTTCTCTTCCAACGATCTATGGATCAGAACTTGAGGGGGGTATGGGGTGTGCAATGCTCCCTGAATGGCATTTTGATCACAGGTTCAAAATAAAATATATTTTATTCAAATCGGGACATAACAACATACAAACAATTATTCAATAACAAAAGAAATAAAGTTTAATTCTCCTAATTTGAGACCTTTTCCCTTATTTCCATTAAACCTTTCCCTTCTTCCCTCCTGTCTCTTTCCATCTCCCCCCCCCCCCCCCCCCCCCCACCCCCTCCCGCTCCCCTATCCTTACCCTCTGGCAACAAACAGATCTGTAAATAGGTACAAGAACAGCTTTCAACCCATCCAGAACCCCACCATCTGAGCCACAAAGAACAAACTTAATTTTCTCAAGTTTAAGGAATTCCGCAACATCCCTCAATCACATTGATACCTTTGGCGGATCTTCTGATTTCCATTCCAATAAAATTTGTCTCCGGGTGATCATGGTGTCAAAGCCCACTACTTCGGTCCCCTTCCCTTCTAATAGTTCTGATACTTCTGACACCCTAAAAACTGCCTCAAGAGGTCCCAGTAATATTTCCACCTCCACAATTTTTGTTAGTGATTTAAATACTGAGATGCAGAACCCCACTTAACATGGACATAGAACATAGAACATTACAGCGCAGTACAGGCCTTTCGGCCCTTGATGTTGCGCCGACCTGTGAAACCCCTCTAAAGCCCATCTACACTATTCCCTTATCGTCCATATGCCTATCTGATGCCTACTCAATCAGTGCTTTCTTTGTGTCCATCAGCCATCTCTAAATTTTAATAATTCTCCCATTCTCCCATCCCCAACTCATCTGGCAAGAGCAACTTATCAAGCAGGTTGTTATCTAGTAGTTGAGGGAAAGAGGGTAACTTCTTTTTCACCGAATTTCATAATTGAAGATATTTAAACTTCTCCTCCCTCTGCATTTTGTGTTTCTCCCTCAATTCTTCAAAGCTTGCAAACCTACTTTCTAAGAACAAGTCTTTCATCTATCTCAACCCTCCTTTATGCCACTGTTTAAATGTTGTATCCAACCTTCCCAGGGTGAATCAGTGGTTTCTATAAATAGGGACTAGCATCGACATGCTTCCCAAACCAAAATGTTGTCTCAACTAGCTCCAGAATTTTAAGGAAGATGCCTCCACCAGACATTCTAATAACTTCTCCCAGCTAAAAGGGAGTGGGGCAGCAGCTAAAGCCTTCAAGCTGGCTCCCTTACACGATGCTTCCTCCACCTATATCCATTCCGCTTCTTCCTCTCCCCACCATTGCCAAATCTTCCCTATATTCGCCACCTGAGCCACCTGAATACCTAAGTACCTGAATCTACTTTTAGTTAGTTTGAATGGAAGGGTACTTAAATCTGCTTCCCTCTCCAGGGTAGTCATTGAAATATTTCACTTTTTGTTATATTCAATGTGTAGCCCAAAAAGTTTCCAAAGTTTTCCAACATATTTATAATCTTACCCATACATTTCAATGGGTTAGATATATCTAATTATAATTCATCAAGATATAGCGAAACTCTGGGCGGGTCCTCCGTCCCGCCACACCCGTTTTCTGGTGCGGCGCGTCTTGCCGACAGCCGGATACTCCGTCCCAGCAGCCGGCCAATGGGCTTTTCCATTGTTGGCACCTCCATGCCGTTGGGAAATCCACTGCCGGCGAAACAGAGGATTCCGCCAATGGAGAATCCATCCCGCTATGTTCTCTACTCTCTCTAACAATACCTGACCATTCCTGAGGAGCTCGGAGTGCAGTAGCTAAAGGTTCTATCGCTAATGCAAACAGAAGTGGGGATAACGGACAGCCCTGATTTGTGCCCCAAAATAGTTGGAAATACCCTGAGCTAACCAAATTAGTCTTAACACTAGCTGAATATAATAATCTATCCCATGAGATAAATGCTGGCCCAAATCAGAACTTACCCGAAACCTCCAGCAAATAACTCCATTCAGCCCTAACAAAAGCTTTCTCTGCATCCATAGCCACGACCACAACATCCAGCATCCTACCCTTAGACACTGTCATAATAACATTTAATAGGGTCTGATATTAGACAACTGCCTCCCTTTCACAAAACCAATAAACTCTTTAACTTCACATCCAAAAAAAACGGCTTACAATTACCCCTTAAACACTACTACTCAATTCCCGAATAAACAACAAAAAAAGAACCATACAGCTCTCAATCCATCTTAAGATCACAAATCAACATGGAATAGAGTAATACTTGCTTTACAGAACAGATTTAGATCCCTTTGAAACCCCTTCAGACTCTTGTTGAATGCCCTCAAAAAGCTAGTTCACCTTACGTGATTCAGCTTCTTTCTTGTCCTCAGACAAGACTGCAGCATGGTAGCACAGTGGTCAGCACTGGACCCGGGTTCTATTCCAGCCTCGGGTGGCTGTCTGTGTGGAGTTTGCATATTCTCCCCGCGTCTGCATGGGTTCCCTCCAGGTGCTCCGGTTTCCTCCCACAGTTCAAAGCTATGCATGTTAGATGGATTAGTCATACTAAATTGGCCCTTAGTGTCCAAAGATTTAGGTGGGGTTATGGTGATAACGTGGGGGACTCGGTGTAGGTAGGATGCTCTTTCGGAGAGTCGGTGTAGATTCATTGGGATGAATAGCCTTCTTCAGCACTGTAGAGATTCTAGGTGGGATTTTCCATTCCGTGGACTAAGTCCCCATGCCAGTGGGAAAACCGGCGCCAACCACTCCGGCGTCAATGGGATCCCAAGGTGAGGAATTCTCACCTGTCTCGGGGGCTAGGTGGACGCCGAAGGGGTTGGCGCCAAAGGAATTGCGCAAGTTTGCACATGCGCCAAAGGGCTGGTGTGATCTTGCGCATGCGCGGAACCGCTGGCGTGTTTTGGCGCATGCCTGGGGGGTTCTCTTCTCCGTGCTGGCCATAGCGGAGCCCGACAGGGGCCGGTGCGGAAGGCAGGAGTGCCCCCACGGCACAGGCCCACCCGCAGATTAGTGGGCCTCTGGGGTCGGATCCCCCCCGCGCACCCCTGAGCATTGCCCCAGCCGATGTACCTGCCAGGTCCCGCCATGAGGGACCATGCGTAACCCACGCCAGCGTGACTGCTAAAAACGGACGGCCATTCGGCCCATCGGGGCCCAGAGAATTGCCGGGGGGGCCGCTGCCAACGGCCCCCGATCGGCGTGGCGTGAATCCCACCCCTGCCCAGAAAATGACAGCCTGTGTCAGGGCGGGATTCGCGCCATGCCCCCCCCCCGCTGGGTCAGAGAATCCCGCCTTCTATGATTCTATGCTCTGCTTTAAATATTATTATGCTTTATTTTAACTATTCGACTGTGAGAGAATTGTAGACTCAGTGTCAGACAGATCAGACTTCAACTCCTCTCCAAAGCTTTATTAAAATGTTTCTACATCCCTTAGCTCCACCCAGCAATGGCATCATCGATCAAAGCTGCAAAACAACTTAACTCTCCAGGCTGAAATCACATTAACTCCCCAGAGACTTTCTCCAGTCAAACTACAGTGCATTAGCCCAGACTGAAAACCACATTCCTCTGGTCAATTTCACCTTCTGACTCCAAAAGCATCCCAGGCCCTGTAAAACAAAATCCTTTTTAAAACATGACCACCGCAGTCAAACACACAATAACCCCAAGCTTTTAACCCTACAATTGCTCCATTATGTAGAAGCCAATATTTCTAAAATCCTCCATTCATCACAATCCAACTATTCTCAACTTGGGAAAGACGCTCTCAGCATTATTTTTGGTATTCAAAAATTCCACCACCACTAAGGGCAGCACGGTATCATTGTGGATAGCACAATCGCTTCACAGCTCCAGGGTCGATTCCGGCTTGGGTCACTGTCTGTGCGGAGTCTGCACATCCTCCCCGTGTGTGCGTGGGTTTCCTCCGGGTGCTCCGGTTTCCTCCCAAAGTCCAAAGATGTGCAGGTTAGGTGGATTGGCCATGATAAATTGCCTTTAGTGTCCCAAATTTGCCCTTAGTGTTGGGTGGGGTTACTGGGTTATGGGGATAGGGTGGAGGTGTTAACCTTGGGTAGGGTGCTCTTTCCATGAGCCGGTGCAGACTCGATGGGCCGAATGGCCTCCTTCTGTACTGTAAATTCTATGTCTATGTCTATTTATTTGCCAGTCAATTTACTCTATTGACTGACCATCATCCCTGAACAACAATTTCTGGGTGGCATAAGGGGATCCCTAAGTTCGCTGCTCGTCAATTACAACATTGGGTGTTAATCTTGTCGGCACACGATTCGTCTCCCCTTACTCCCTTCTGATTTTTCTCTCCTCTTCCCCACCCCGCTTCACCCCTGCCTTTCACTCATTGGAGTACAATTACACAGTTGCCCTTGACTACTTTTGCCCAGCAAGCATTAATTTGGGAGACCCAGACTCATGTTGGGTGGCACAGTATTCTTCACAGTGCCAGGGTCACAGGTTCGATTCCCGGCTTTGGTCACTGTCTGTGCAGAGTCTGCACGTTCTCCCCGTGTCTGCGTGGGTTTCCTCCCCCCCCCGGCGATTCTCCGGCCCGCGATGGGCTGATGTTCCACTGGTTCTTTGCCAGTCCCGCCGGAGTAAATTAAACTAGGTCCCTTACCGGCGGGACCTGGCGGCGTGGGCAGGCTCCGGGGTCCTCGGGGGGAGGGGGGGGGGGGGGCGCAGGGCGATCTGGCCCGCGATCGGGGCCCACCAATCCACGGGCGGATTTATTTTCCTACGCGTCGGCCATGTCAGCCTCTGCGATGGTCGACGCGTGGGTGAAACCCCGCCTGCGCATGCGTGGGGATGACGTCAGCAGCCGTTGAAGCTCACGCGCATGTGCGGACTCGTGCCGGCTGGCGGAGTACCTTCAGCCCCGGCTGGCATGGCGCCAAAGGCCTTCCATGCCAGCCGGCGGGGCGCAAACCACTCCGGCGCCGGCCTAGTCCCTGAAGCACCTGGTTCACGCCACTCCGTCCCGCCGGGACCCCCCCCCGTCCCGCCGGGATGGAGAATCCCGCCCCATAGGTCTGATCAGCACACAAACGTGAACACTTTGTGCAGACTGCCACTGCAAAATCAATAAGACCAAAAAGATAAGCACAGATCTGATGATCACTTCAACAACATATTCTATCTGTCTCATGTTGAAAATGTTTTGTAACGCCATCTCAGGTGCGAATATTTACCAAACACATCCAGTGATGGGGAAAGTGTTGGACATGATTCAAAAAGGCACTCTAACACAAGAGCACCGACAGAATCCTGACCTTAATACCTAACTTACCAGACATCTTGGGCGGGATTCTCCCGAATCCCCCGATGACCCGACGCCGGTGTAAAAAAATGCCGCGAACAACCCCAGTGTCGGGCCAACCGGATGTTGCGGATTCCTCCGCACTTCCGGGGGCTAGGCCGGCGCCGGAGGGGTAGGCGCTGCACCAACCGGCGATGAAGGGCCGGTGTGAGATAGCGCATGCAGAGAACCGCCGGTGTACTCTGCCGCATCTGCAGGGGGGTATCTTCTCCACGCCGGCCATGGCTGAGCCCTACAGAGGCTGGTACACTGGCCCACCCACAAATCGGTGGGGCTCGATCACGGGCCGGGCCACCGTGGGGGCTCCCCACGAGCCGGATCCCCCCCGCGCCCCTCCGAGGACCGTACCAGCCGGCCTACCAGCCAGGTCCCGCCGTGTTGGACCATGTCCATGTCACGCTGGCGGGACTGGCCAGAAACCAATGGCCGCTCGGCCCATTGAGGACCGCAGAATTGCCGGGGTGGGCCGCTGCCAACGGCCTCCGACTGGCGCAGCGTGATCTTCACCCCTGCCCTAAAACCATGGCCAGAGTGGTGGGGGGGGGGGGGGATTTACCCCACCCCATGGGCATTCTCCAACCTGGCGAGGGGTCACGCTCATGTGCGGAATCATGCCGGGCATAGCGCACGTGCGCGAACTCACGCCGACCGTGCAATGGCAGCTGGAGCTGCGGGGACCTCTCTTGCACCGATCTAGCCCCCTAGGAAGGGGAGCATATCGAACAATTGAGAACCATTGACGCCAGAGTGGTTCACGCCGCTTTTCACGCCGGCGTCAGAGCTTGGCTGCGGGATTGGAGAATCCCGGCCAGGAAACTTAGACTTGAGGACTACAACTGCTGCAATTACGGAATCTGGGACGACAGAATCATCCACAAAACCAGAGACAGTTCCTGAGTTGGTTCCGCCAGATGTAATACTGAGCAGTGTACAGGAAGACACTCCTCGTAGCCGTAAGAGCCAAATTCCTGAATGTTGTGTTCTGCCATAATGAGATAGACGCCCACCCAAGAGACTGTCTTACTAATGTACTTATGTATCCGTAACATAACAATGTTAGTTATGACATAATGTGTTAGATCTGTGTTAAAGTGTTTGCTTAAGTAAAAATGTTGAAGACACTAAAGGAGTAAAGGAGGGGGTGTGTGTTGTGTATCAGAGTAACACCATTGGCTGGTGTAATGTCACGTCTTACGCAATAGCATCATTGGAGCATTTTGTGGAGTTCACTATTGTACCCTGTTTGAGCAGCACCTTGTAAATAAACCCCTTTCACTATGTTATACAGACTCCACGTGTACACCTCTGATTCTTTCTCTTCGGTTACAAGCATGAGTTGACACTGGGGCTTAGTCTAAAATTTCCACCACATCCCAAATCAAATAAATTCACAGGAAGAAAATAATTATACCCCCATCTTTTTTAACTTGTGAAGAATTTATATATTTCAGGAATGTTCTTGGCTTGAGCTTTGTGTCATTGATAGATGGGGATCTGTTCTAAAATCTTGAAAGGAGGTTGTTATTTAGAATTCACAGTAACGCAGCATTCATGGTGTTGTCTAATTTATATCTCAGATCTACTCAGAGATGACACAGGTTTTTATATGTGTAACAGGTTTTATTCATGTTTCAAAACATCTACTCTATGGTTTGGCTCTGGTTTCTAGCTTTTGCCACAGCTTTGTTTACTTTTCTTTGGGCGGGATTCTCCGACCCCCGTAGAATCACCGGGGGGCGGCGTGAATCCCGCCCGACATTGGCTGCCGGATTCTCTGGCGCCGGTTTTTCGGTGGGGGCGGGAATCGCCGATCGGGGGCCGTTGACAGTGGTCGCCCCCGGCGATTCTCCGCTCCGCGATGGGCTGAGTGGCCACCCGTTTATGGCCAGTCCCGCCGGCGTAAATCAAACAAGGTCCATACCGGCAGGACCTGGCTCTGCGGGTGGCCTGCGGAGTCCCCGGGGGGCGTGGGGGGATCTGGCCCCGGGGGGGGGGGGGGGGGGGGGGGGGGCGGGGTGCCCCCACGGTGGCCTGGCCTGCAATCGGGGCCCACTGATCCGCGGGCGGGCCTGTGCCGTGGGGGCACTCTTTCCCTCCGCGCTGGCCGCTGTAAACGTCCGCCATGGCCGTTGCGGAGAAGAACCCACCTGCGCATGCGCTGGGATCACGCCAGCACATGCTGGCGCTTCCGCGCATGCGCCAACTCATGCTGGCCGGCGGAGGCCCTTTGGCACCGGTTGGTACGGCGCCAACCCCGCCGGCGCTGGCCTAGTCCCTGAATGTGCGGGGGATTCCGCACCTTCTCGCCGGCCCGACGCCGGAGTGGTTCACGCCACTCCTCAGCGCCAGTACGGCCCATCCCGCCGGTTAGGGGAGAATCCCGGCCTTTGAGTCCACACCCAGGCCTAACCAATCAACAGTAAAAAGACTCACTTCATCAAACACAGAACAACTGAACACAACGGGTAGAATTTACCCTCCTGCCAGCGAGGGGTTTTGTAGCTTGTGGGAGCAGAAAATTTGGAGATAGGCCAGAAGTTGGATTCCCGTCTATGGAAAAACAAGTCGGAATTTCTTCTTGCCATTTTCATGGCGAGATGATGGCAGGTAGGCTTTTCCAAAGATCCATGTTGGGAATCTAATTTGCTCGCATTAGCCTTTCATGAATACTCATTAAAAATGCAACTCGCTGGAATCATATTCCCCCTCCCAATAACGTTCCACACCAGTGGGAAATTAGACCGGTCTAGATCACAAGTGGCATGCAGCAGTTCACCCTCACTTCACTCATGATTTGAGCATTCCAAGCAGCTGACCAGCAACAGTCTGCTCCAGTTCCTCAGCAATGTCAGCGTTACCCTATATTGGTGGGGCTGCTCTCCTTGGGTATTGAGCTAGGCTACTCACCATGACCGCCATGCTACTCCAGCAGGGCAGCTTTGTGTGCTGTGAGTTTCAAGCAGGACTGCACCAAAATAGAGACCAGGAGGAAGATAACAGAGACATGAGGGCGAAAGGGGTTTGGTAGAGTTGGAGATGGAAGAAAACAATGGCAGGCAGAGGGATGATTGGGGATGGGGAAGTTGGAGCCCAACATGGACTACAGACACAGAAGAGGATGGTTGGAATTCAATTTGCATGACTGGGAGGGGATGCACACAGAATCCAGAGAATAAAATGGGGAATTAGTGGGATGGGCACAAGAGGGATGGGTTACACAGAGACTCATAGAGGAGTGGGAGAGGACAATTGTCTTGTGTTCATTCATTAAGGAGCTGGAGAGCTGAGTGAAAGTTCAGGAAGTGCACAAGAGGTCGGGGTAAGAGACTAAAGGGGGTCCTGGGGCTGTGTGTAGCTTCTAGTCAGTGAGAGGTTAAAGGGAGTCCTGGGGTCCTGTGTATCTCCTAGCCAGAGTGAGAGATTAAAGGCAGTCCTGGGGCTCTGTGGAGCCATGCTATAGGACTATGTACGGCACCCATGTCATGTTCCTGCTCCAGGGAGGGACAAGGGATATTGGTCAATGAGGATCAATGACAACTTGGAATGCAGGACGCAGTCATAATGTTCCGTGCATTGGCAATTGGGGTGTCTGGCTTGGTACTGTTCATGGTCAGGGGAGGCATCTGCAGCCTGTAAATCAATGGGGAAAACATAATAAAGTTGGTGGGGGGGGGGGGGGGGGGCGGGGGGGGGGGGGGGGGGGGGGGGCATTTGATGCTCCACCTGGTAGAGGAGGGAGGTGTTTGCCTCTGTATGTGACCATGCACACAGCATAAAAGTGGGGAGTGGCGAGGTCCACATGGGAATGGGGACGTTAACAGTGATGAGTTCAGGGGGGGAGGGTAGGAATTTCCATTACAATGACAATGGGATCCAGGGCTATTTGTGGAGCCTGAAATATAACGGAGGGAGTTCTTTCTGGCCATCGTCAAACTCTGTGAAGATCACGGGGACCCGTACTCTGACAGAGGAAGGGTCGAAGCTGGTCTCAAAATAGAAATGCATCACCACCACCTTGAGGCCCCGAAGTTATGTAACAGTTTAAAATCAAAACTGAAAAAAAAATCTGCATGGGAGGGTCTGAGGCAATGTGGGAGGAAATGGAAATGGAATCTGAGCTAATACAACTTCGGAAGAGTTCATTGAGAAGGTGCAATTAGAGCAACTGGCATTTGGAACTCCGTAATGTGAGACTGCAGGGGTCACTGGGTTCACGATGACGTTAATCAGTTTGAGCATCAACAAAGAGGAAGGTGAGAACGGAAGATGCTGTCAACCATGAGGGGAGAATAGCTACTGGATATCTGCAGATGATCAATGATTGTCTCTAAGGTGTTTTCTGCAATTAGCATAGCTAACAGGCCAAAGGGCATCCAGTCATTCCAAAAGTGCACCAGATCTAACATCATAGGAATGCCTTTGTTAAAGCTGACCATATCATGGATGTGCTGAAGCCTCTTCTAACCTCTCTAGGGTTAAGATGTCAAGTAGTTGGATTGGCACCTTGGTCATCTAGTGAGGTAGCACTTAAGCTGGAACTCTGGATTAGGGAAAGGGGAGTAAAACAGAAGCAACTCTCGGGTATGACAGTGGCTTTCTGATAGCGGTTGGGAGATCTACTATAGATGCCCATTACTTATGAATCTGTTGGAAATATCTGTCGACAGGGAGAAGGAGGATTGAATAATGGTCCCTTTGCTCAATGCTGTCTTCTTGACGACAGTGATCTGAATGAGGAGGAGACGAATGGGCCGGCACAGCCTAGCACAGCTTTGGGAAGAAGTCTGGCCTGAGGACCATGGTCCAGGGGAACCCCAGTTGGGCCTGAAGGATGAGGTGGTCAGATCCATCCCATCGAGGTGACTCATGGTCTCCCAAAGATTAATTTCCTATCTGGAGATGGGTGAGAGACAAGCCACACATGCCTATGCTTGTCAAGAGATGAGGTGGCTCACGTCTGCCACATTCTGCAGGAGGAGCTAGCGGTGCGGCGACAGGGAGGGCATCCCCTGAAGGTCATCACCATATTCAAATGTTTTACCTGCAGGTTGTTTCAGGGATCCACAGGAACCTATGTGGCATCTTTCAGTCCTCAAAACATCTATAAAACATATATCAACACCACATGGTTCCACTTCCTCAACATTCAGCTGGTGTGTGATCATCAGAAGCAGACCATGCACATTTGGATTGGATTGGATTTGTTTATTGTCACATGTATCGAGGTACAGTGAAACGTATTGTTCTGCGAGCATCTCAAACATTTAGTCTCTGGAAAGAAAAGAAAATACATAGTAGGGCAACACAAGGTACAAGGTACACAATGTAAATACATAGACACCGGCATCGGGTGAAGCATACAGGAGTGTAGCATTAATCAGGTCAGTCCATAAGAGGGTTATTTAGGAGTCTGGTAAAAGTGGAAATAAGCTGTTTTTGAATCTGTTAGTGCGTGTTCTCAGACTTTTGTATCCCACACCATTTTCCGTGTGTTCTGTGGATGTTCCACGCGGTGCTGGCGTTAGCCCTTCACTGGTAGCGGAACCGGTGCGGGTTTGGCACCGGTTTTCCTGACGTGGAACTCCACGGATCCTCCGTTGGCGTCAGCACTTAGACGCAGGAACGGAGAATCCAGTCCTATGTTTTTGAGTAAATTCAAGACAATTTTACTGGTTAAATTGTTCAACAAAGCAAGAAAACAAGACAAGAACTGATTTTGAATAAATTGTCATACTGTACCTGTACTGTAAAATACTGGTCAGAAGTTATTGTTTCCTGTAAATCACAGCTCCCACATGCAGTAACAGACTGTGTATGCGCAGTGCACACTTCCGATTTAGGCAATACACCATGGAAACCTTGGTTTTTCCTACTTCTAAATTTTCTTTATTGCAGGACCAATATATGTTTAGGTACAAACTTTAAATGTTTAAATTGCAAATAGGTGAAGATTTGGGGCCGTATTGGGAGGTTGTGTGTACAAGAACTTTTGCACAGATAAACATATTTCTGAAAGAAGGACTCAGAAATGATAGGACATTATCTGGACTGTCTATCCCTGGAGCAAGCAAGTAGGTTATGGACCGAGGGATCCATCAATCCCACAGTATGGGAGTAATACCTGACAAAGAAAGAGACAGGGCTGGGCTTGGTAAAGATATATTTTTCTCAACCAGTCTCATTGTCAATTTGTTACGCATTTCCCATCAGGAAAAAAACAGTTCAGACCAGTCTAGTGTTCCATTTTAAGGTATGCAAGACCAGTTCGGACCAGTATTCTTATTTTCCCTATTTACTGTTTTTTCCTTCTGGGTTTACATCTCAGATCGATGGAGAGATCATACCAGAGTCTATGGACAGGATTCTCCGTTTGGGAGACTATTGGCGGGATTCTCTGATGCCCAATGTCTATATCGTAATTGGTAATTGGGTGGGGAATCCCTTTCGATGCCCAAATCGGGGGCAGCGCTAGTTTGACGCCGGTTTCCTCGTCTCCACCCCTTCTGAATTGGGGTCATTGCGTCGCGCGTCACATGACGTTACAATGGTTGGTGCATCATTGGTAGGCCCTCCCACAATGCTCCGCCCCCGATGGACTTAGTTCCCGGCCGTACGATTGACATGTTGGTCTGAGTGGTCAGGAACACGCCGTGGCGTCCACGGCCTGTTTTCGGTCAGCCGGGAGCCGTGCTGCTGGCCAGGGAGACTTCCGCAAGGGCTGAGGGGACTGGTGGATGTGGCCAGGCAGTGGCCGGGGATGTCCTGTAGGGCAGTACTTGGCAGGTCGGGTCCATACATGGCCGGTCACATGCGCGGCTACGGACTCATCCATTCTCCGGCCATTTTTGGTGCGGGAGCCAGGAGTTTTACACGGTGCTGGCCCCTCACCGGTCCCGGAATCAGTGACGGTTCGGTGCCTATTTTGGCGTCCTAAAATGCCACAGTACCCACGCCGGCATCGGCAGTTAGCCGTGGAATTGGAGATTCCAACCCAATGTTCTCTCACCTGAGCTAAATTCCACCTGATTTGGGCGCTCACTGGGAGCATAAATCAGGAAGCAATTCCCAATCCTTAGGGTTGCGAGGGATTCCCTGGGGAATCCTGTTATCAGGCCGACATTTTGAGCGGGCGGCCCGATAGTGAGGCCCCACAGCTGGGTCCCTTTCCCCCCGCAATGCAATTCAGCCCCGCCCCTGGGATTTTCTGGGTCACACCCACTCCCCCCCCAGTAGAGGGATAAACCGACTACCCTACCCCCCCCCCCCCCCCCCCCCCCCCACCACCTAATTAAAGAGACCCCTCCCAGAGTGGAGTGGGCAGGTCTTGCATGGTGGGCGGGGAGGGTGGCCCTCTGATGGACTTTGGGGGCAACTCTCTTAAAGATCACTCCCTTGGCCCACCGTGAGGTCCACCGTGTCAGGTACACGCTTGTCAAGACCTGCACCAATTCTCGCCAATGAGATTCCCGATCCAGAGGACCGGAGAATCACAAGGGCTTGGAGAATATGGTGTCTGTACCTTTAACAGGATGCAAATAGGTCTTAATGACCCATTTGCATCGTCCCAGTGGTGTGGCTCGCGAACCTCAATTCTGACACCAGCGGGGGATCGGAGCATTGGAACAAGATCAGCACCTTTTCTGACGGATGCCAGATTCTCTGCCGCCGGTAACAGAGTTTCCAATGCGGTGGCGAATCCAGCCCTATGTGTGGAACAGGTTTGATACACAGAGCTTTAAAATGCCTACTTTAGGTTTTAGTTCTTCCTTCCAGCTCTTTCTCTAGTTTTGTGCACTTTTCAAATCCACACCCCAGCATAACCAATCAAGCGTAGTGAGCATCAATAGTAAACAGACTTGTATAATCAAACACAGAAGAATTGAACACGACCCATGGGCCAGATTGACAATCAGATTCGGGTTGTCAACAACATGAGTAGTAAAGTCAGAGTTGCAGGAAGCAACATTGGGTCATTGCACTAACTGCGATAGTATTTTTGTTCATCTCAAGTCTTTTCACAAACGAATCATGTCAAGCTTATGAAACGCATCAGACTGGGCTCACTGCCACACCCTGAGACCCCAGGGCTACTTGCACCTGTGATAATTATAAGACAAATATTTTATTGTGGTAAATAGATAATAGCTGTGTACTATTAGCATCCTCACCCATAAAAACAAACTGGCTTCTCTTTTCCCCAAAGGTGTGGAGGGATAAATGCTGTTGGTTTTTAATGCAGAATTTTGAAGAAAGTACCATGAACACTGTTGAGGTTCTCATTTGGCTGCGAGTGGATACAGGGACTGTTTTTTTAGTCCTCCTGTGTGATCCCTTTGCTGAGTTAGTGGCACTGAATTTCTCAGGGCTGTGTTTTCCTGACTTAACATTCCCTGTCTCCCAGAGGAGATGACAGACGGCGTGTAATTTAGTTACATTCGCTCGGATGGAGAAACACCTGGCTCCCTCCCCCAGGACAGGGAAAAAAACCTAACGAAAAAAGATTAAAAAGAAAAAAATACCCTAGATCTTAGCTTGGAAATACTACGCAAAATGTTGTGTCATTATGCTTCAGATTTATTTGCTTTAATATAATATAATCAAATCAAATCCAACACAAGCGACTGTAATCTAACCTAATTGATTATTTGTCTATTTGTCAATATCTATCTGTTTAACTGTCCAACCACCTTTATGTTTATCTATCTGACTCTGTTTCTGTTTCTTGGTTATCTGCTCTTATGTTTATCAAAGTGACTGTGCCTATTTATCAAAGTATCACTTATTCATGTATATTTCCATCTATCTTTCTTCTGCAAGGAATTTCTTCTGTGTATGTTTCTTGTCTGTCTGTTCAACAATCTATCCATCCCAAACTATAGATACCTTTATCAATTTATTTTCTCTCTGTCTATCTTTATGTTTATCCATTCATCCATCAAACAAAATATCACAATAAAAGACCATGGAGATCAGATTATGTGTATCCAGAAAAATAATACATGTAATATAGTCTGATGAGTAAAATTAATTGATGGAAAACTGTGAGCCACAAATCAGGCATATTGACCTTCATGCCCGAATTCCCAATGTGCACTTCTGTTGCATAGAGCTCTGCTAAATCATTAAATTTACCCATTTATTACTTTTCCTGCATTTTTAAATGAACCCAATGCCACAGGAGGGCCAATTTTCCATCCAGTCTGTCACTGGTTGCTAGGCATGGAAAAGTGTTCAAATCTTGATTTACATGTCAAGACCTTTCTGAACCTGATTTTGGAGTCTGGATCATTATTACTGCACGGACACATCCCTGGCAGAGAGATTACCCTGGTAGTGAAATGGGGATGGGTGGTGATGTGTTGGGCAAGCTGGGTCTGCGAGGACTGCGTTTGATGCAGTGTAGAGAGAGACAGGCTTCTAACACTTGAAGAAATGCAACGCGATTTTATTGAACACTTAACTATAATACATACTTTAACTGTGGGTTGACACTAGGCTGACTTGACTGGAGACCTGAGGCTAACCTGACCAGATTATCTTACTACCACATGGTGTTTGTTCTAGTTGCTGCTCACGAGCTCTGACTGTCTCAGAGGCTGGATCCCGAGAGAGCGGGAAAACTAGTGCCCTCTGGCTTTATAGTGGTCGTGTCCTGTCTGGTGATTGGCTGCTGTGTTCTATGTGTTCACTGGTCATCCTGTGTGTCAATCACTGTCTGTCTGCACTCCATCATATACCTGGAGGTATATTATGACAGGTGGAAACAGGAATGGGGCATCTGAAGTGGCTACTATTGCCTTGAAGATTTAGCTACTTACTATTGCAGTTCTCTTTGGTTTAATCCTCGGCTCTATGAGACTCTGCCTAAAGTGGTGCTTCTGGTATAGGATCAGTGCCAGGTTCTTCGAGCACCCTTGGAAATGTGCACCACATGGACTTTAACAAAGGAAATTGAAGCAGGGGGGCTGCAAGCAACCTCACTTGCACTGTATGGTTGCCATAGTAACTTTGGGCCTACAAGTGTAGGCTAAGGTATGCCCATTGGAATAGCCGCATAAATGTAAGGATGATGTTGATGAAATATATCACTAACGCAGTTGAGGTGCCTGCAGATTTGACATGGGAAAAGTGGACCAGAGAAATATACAATACTGACAAAGGGAAGTGGTGGCGTAATGGTATTGTCACTGGACTAGTAATCCCTCGACCCAGGGTAATGTTCTCGGACCTGGGTTTGAATCCTACCATGCAAGATGGTGAACTTTGAATTCAATACAAATCTGGAATTAAAAGTCTAATGATGCTGTAAAAACCCATTGGGTTCGCTAATGCCTTTTTGGAATCTGTTGTCCTTACCTGATCTGATCCATATTTAACTCTAGATCCACAACAATGTGGTTGTTTCTCAAATGCAACAAATGTCCAGCCAGTGACACTTACTTCCCATAAATTAGTACCAAAATACAAATGGCACAGATTTTGGGTCCAGTGAGAGGGGGCTGCATTCACCACTGACATTGAATAAAGGTGGCCACAAAGATTTAGTGGGCTCGATATCGTCGATTTTTTCTATTTCAATTTGATGTGAATCTGATGCCATTTTTACGGGATCTGTCCATCAATATTGAGGTGATATCGCAGGCTGATCAGCTAATCAGATCGGTGAATTCTGACTGACAAATGCATTGATTATAATTCCCATATTAATCAATTTTCAGAAAGCAAAAATTAGGACTGTGGAATTAAGGTAGAAGCTGAAATATCATGGGCGCGATTCTCCGCTGCCCGCGCCGGGTGGGAGAATCGCGGGTGGGCCGCTCTGGCCCCCGCCCCCCCCCCCCCGCGATTCTACCCCCCCCCCCCAAAATGGCGTGTTGCGTTTTGCGACACGCCGCTCGGAGAATCGAGGGTCGCCGTTTTTCACAGCGACCCGTGATTCACCGGCCCGGATGGGCCAAGCGGCCTGCCATTCCCGACCTGCTCACGCCGGCGGCAACCACACCTGGTCGCTGCCGGCGTGAACAGCGCTCCAAAGGTGAGTTTGTTGCTTGTGAGGGGTGGAGAGGGGATTGAGCACCACGGCCGTGCTCGGGAGGGGACTAGCTCGCGATAGGTGCCCAACGATCGTCAGGCCGGCGTCTCCAAGAGACGCACTCTTTCCACTCCGCCGCCCCACAAGATCAAGCCGCCACGTCTTGCGGGGCAGCGGAGGGGAAGACGGCAACCGCGCATGCGCGGGTTGGCGCCGGCCAACCTGCGCATGCGCAGCTGACGTCATTAGGCACCGCCAGCCGCGTCATTCTCGGCGCACCGCGCCTTGGTGCCAGCGTCAAGGCCCAGCGGCCGAGATCTACGGCAAGCCGCTCCTAGCCCATGTCCATGCGTTGCAATACATCCATTTCAATGTGGACCGAACTCACCAGGAAATACCGGGTAGCAGGGTTCGCCACTATCAACGGGATGCCCCGGGTCCAGGGGGTGATCGACGGAATGCATGTACCCCTACGAGCATCTCCAATGACAGGCCGCTCTGCACAAACTAAAAGCGGTTCCACTTGGTGAATGTGCAGCTGATATGTGACCATATCAGCCTTCATCCTGGCATACTCGATGATTCCTGACATGTTCGAGGCGCAACCTTGGCTGGCTCCTGGGCAACAGGGGTAACCCACTGCGGTCGAGGCTGATGGCATCTATCCAGCGGCCGCAGACTGATGCAGAGACCAGCTACAACAACGGCCATACAGAGACCAGGAGCGTGATCGAGCGGTGCTTCAGCTTCCTAAAGATGCCTGGACCATTCTGGAGGGCTCTCCAGTAAGATGGAAGGGGAGGGGAAGGATGGGCAGGACATGGAGCCCAACAGGCAAGGGAAGCTGCATGACCTGTGAACCATGGCCAACGCGCACGGGGAGCTCTGATCGCCTCCAGGTTCGCGAATTGGGGGGGGGGGAGGGGGGTGGAATGGACTGGGCATTCTACCCCTGCCCCCCACTCACAGTAGCACTTTCCACCATCCACCTGGGTGATCCCTGCTTGCATGATGGACATTCCCTTACACGGTCCCATCAAATCCTTGGGGTGAGGGTGGTGGGGACAGTCGGCGAGGGGGTTGGGAATCCCAGGCCACCCACAATGTCTTCCCATTTCCCCCCCCCCCCCCCCGCCATCTCTGGCCAGCCCAGATCAGCCTACCCCTCATACCCATCTGACAGAGCACCGAGACAGGTTTTATGTGATACCATTTTTACAGATTTGTGCCCTAGCCGCTATAACTAAACTGAGCCCTGCATCCGTGCCAACTTAACTAGTACCTGACTTTCTGGCCTTATGGCCCCATCGCTATGTTTTGGTGGTTCCCCAGACAGTACAGCGGTAGTGGAGGTGCAGTAGCTGTGGTTCCCGCCCTGCGACCTGGGTCCCCGTTGGTGCACGTCTTTTGGGGCGACCGGGCCTGGATGGGCCTGGCTGCTGCTTGGGTTTCTCAGGTGGTGTGGTGCTGCCCTGTTCTGCCTGCTGCCCACCAGATGCATCAGGGAAAGGAGGGGTGGAGTCCGTGGTGCTGCGGTGATCCGGCTGGAAGTCAGCAGCTCGGGCCCCATCACCTCCTCCGCCCTCGGGGTGCCCAATGGACCCGAGCTACTCCCTGGGACAGGGGTGCACGCGGAGCTATCCCCTGAGGTTCCCCCGCCACCTGGCACTGCCCATCCTGGATGCCCGCTCTGACCTCAACCAGGGTCTGCATGTTCGCGGCCACGGAGCACGGGGAGTGGATCATCTCCGTCTGGGACTGTGCCACATTACCCATTGTCTGTGCCACCACTTTCTGGGTTTGTGTCACATCAGCCAGTGACTGCAGCATCTCTCTCTGGGACTGGGCCACCTCCCTCTGTGTCTGCGCCGGGGGTGGGGGAGTGGGGTCGGGGGGAGGCGGGGGGGGGGGGCGGGGGAGGAGGAGGCGGTGAGGAGGGGGTGGGTAGCTGGCGGTCTCAATGACCAGGCCATAGCGCCAGTTTTGCTCTCGTGGAACTCCTTAAAATTCAAGCTAGGATATTCAGGGTAAAATCTGGTTGCACTTTTTCACACATCAGAACATTGCAAATCTGGAAAGAAGGTTGTGGATTTTGGGTTAACTGATTTTTAAAGACAGAGATCAATAATTTTTTGTGAAGTAAGTGCATCAAGGTGATGGAACAAAGACAGTTAATTGGAGTTCAGGGGCAGGTCAGCAATAATGTAATGAAATGATAGAATAGATTTGAATGCTTTCCACCTGTTTCCATGTTGCTATGCTTTCTCTAGTTTTACTCTGTCTATCAAGCTCAAATAACCTGTTCACTTCAATAGAATGTAATCCCTTCATTACTTTCACCACAATCATACTTCCTCCAATTCTACACTTTTCTAATGTACAAATTCCCAGTGCCCCAAGCCTACCCTGAGAGATATCTGCCAATACCCTGCATCACTGTGAACGCTGACACCCCTCCCCCTGCAACCAACCCCACCTTACAGCCAGGTGAAACACAAAAAATATACACAGTATTGTCGATGTACTGGATCAAAGCCTCGTACCAAGTAATAGTTGTACTTACAGTTTATATTCAATTGTCCTCGCGATATATCCAACACTTTATTCACTTTTATAGCAACATGGATGTTCTGTGTTTATATAGATGGCAAACACCCCCCCCCCCCCCCTCCCTCACATCCTGGTCCCTCCACTTCTCAGCAATTTAGAGTAAGTAAATGTGAATACTATGCATGTACTTGCAAATCATTGTTGGAGTAGTCGGGAGGGTAGCTCTCCAGCCCTGAGTCAGAAGGCTCAACGTTCAAGTCCCACACCAGGCCTTGTTGGCAACAAAAGAACCCAGCCACTGGTGGAGGAGTGCATTGGTGCTGGGCCCAGCCCAGAATAATGGGGAGGAATAGTGACAGGACATGTAGCTGCAAAACCACCTGCCAAGTCCAAAAATGATGGTTATATGCAAAGTGAACAATCAGCATCCTGTTGACCCCATGTAACATGGGAAAAGCTGAAAGAAGATCCAGCCAACTTGTACACGCTTGGAATCACCTCAGCCTAAATTCAATGCTTGTATGCATTGAACGATATCTGCCACTCACTGCCATTTCTCCCGACCTGTCCACAGACCATTTTGTCTGCACTCTTAACTCCTGCACATATTTTCATATCATCAGCACGTTTCTGAGGTCGTCATTCAGATTATTAGTAAAGGTATTGGAGAGAAACTCGCCTAATTTTCATTTTGGTAGCTAACATTCAACCCCACACAGAAAAAAATCAGATTTCCACCTTTCAAGACGTTCCAATCCACGCCAAAATATTCAAAGCCTTTGCTCTTTTGAATCAGTCCTACAATGCATTGCTAATCACTCCGTCTAGGAATTTATCAGGAGCAGAGTTTGAGCTAATGAGCCTATAATTTCCCAGTTATAAATTACTGGCCTTTTTAAATATCATCACCACATGGAACACTCTCCAGTCCATGGGGACAATCCCAAACTTCAGCGATCCGTAAAATACATCAATTAATGGTTTGAATTATATACCCCTCATTTCCTCCAGTAGTCTAGGGCCAGCATCCAAATTACAACAACAATGAGAACTTCTACTTATATTTCTAGAAACATAGGTGTGATTTACCGACTGCGTCCCACCGAAATCCGGATGGGACATGGCTGGTAGGCCCCGCAAGAGGCCTCTTCCGGGATTCCCGACGGTTGTTACGCCTCGAGAAATCTAATGACATCTCGCGAAATCTCGCGATCTGGATCTTGCCCACAATGATCAGGACCCAGATTTGCAGAGTTAAGTGAGCTTAAAAGCTCTCAACCCCAAGACGTGACTCCCCCCCCCAATTCTTAAAAGCTCACTTAATTCTGTCGGCGCCAAATCTAACCGGTTCCTTGCATCTACCAGCCTTGCCAAGGAGATCCGAGCCAAGCGGCATTTAGTATTGATCCCCACGTGCGGGGATCAGGCAGAACAGCACTTAACAGGGCATCTCCCAGGCCATCAGAGGCCCCCGGGTGGTTGGTATCTGGGCAGGGTGGCACCCTGGCATTGCTGATGCCACCTGGGCACCTTGGCCCTGCCAGCCTGGTGCCCAGCAGTGCCACCTGGGCACTGCTGACAGTGCCACCTGGTTGCCAGCCTGGCACTGCCCTGAAAGTGTAAGATGTCTCAAACCTTTTTGAGCAACAGGTAAAGTTAGCCATTTCATGCTGCGACGATGCTGTTTACTGCCGTCAAGCCAAAAAACGATATTCAGCCTATCAACATGAGTAATGTGGTATATGAATTTCATTGGCACCATGATGCCAGGTATGTAGGCCATATGTCCCAATGACTAACGAATGGTACCAATAAGCACATCCTTTTGGCTGTTCACAGCTGGAAACGTGTTGACCATACCCAACCAGTCTGTTTGAAAAACTCAAAATCGAGGGCTGGATTCTCCGATTTTGCGGCTAAGTGCCGACGCTGGCGTGGGAACTGTGGCGTTTTACTACGGAAAAAATGGCACAACAGCTGCACCGATTCAGCTACTTTAAATGGGCTAGCACCATCGCCACGTGGAACGCAACTAATTCCATGGAAAACGGTGGTGGAATCACTGGGTCTGTGATTGGCATACATAAGTTCTCACACTCCGCAGGTGCACTTAAATGGTCCTTCCCCACACCCCGTCCCAGTCAACAAGATGGCTGGAAGGAGAGCAGCACCATGGTTCAGGACACCCTCATGGACGCCGTGTTGGAGAGAAGGATGACCCTATACCCCAGCCGGCCCCTGGATACTGAGGCCACCATCGATCCAATCTTGGGCTGCATTTGTTGGACCGTCCAGCGGGGTTGTTGTATGTGTTCCCCACCACCCCCGCGCCCCCCCCCACACCCTCCCCCCTTCCCACCTTCCAGGCGATGGCCGCACACAACCACCGGGAGAAGATTGGAGGGTGACCACCAGACCTGTGGCCCCTCACCATGCCCGAGCAGAGGACACTGGACGTGGTCGGCGGCCCGGAGGAAAGGGAGGTCACCGAAGTGGAGTTCGGTGGCAGGTGAGGAAGTGAGATCATGTGTGTGGACACCCCCCTCACCTCCCTCAACCCAATCCCCCCTCACCCCCTCAATTCATATCCCCTCACCTCCCTTAACCCACACACCTCTCACCCCTCACCCAACTCACCTCCCTCAACCCACACTCCCCCCCTCAGCAATCTCACCCCCTCAACCCCCTTAGACCCTACCGCTACACCCCCCCCCCCCCCCCGGCCCGCTGTCTAATCATATATGTCATTTTGTGTCTTACAGGACCTGATGGAGATGGGGCCGGTCCATCCGGAGTCCCCTGCCCCAGCCAGTGCCAGAGCCATGTTAAGGAATGGGTTACGAGACATTCCAATTAAATGCCTCATTTGTGTTAAGTATCCAATAATTGACACTGATATGTAAATAAACTTCAGGTGGCCTTTGGGGCATGTGATGTGATTAGAGTTTTGTACAGAGTTGTGTTAAAGGAAAATAAAGGTGTTTGTGAGAAGGAGCAGAACTTTTGACTGTATACAACAGCAGCTAAAGGCTAACAGTGGTAGCAGAGGATGGTTGCTGTGCAAATGTGAAGGGATGAAAGATACAACTTTTCCAGACCCAACCAAGGAGTGAGTGAGAAAAAGAAAAGTATATATATGGCTGAACGTAGGATAAAGATGGCTGGATATGACAATACCCCCTTATTTTCTGAAAGGGGATCGTACGACCAATGGAGAAGTGCAGTTGTTATGCGGACTAAGATAACTGCCTTGGGAAAGAGGAAACAAGTTATGGTATTGGCTCTTTCTCTACCTCATGTTATGCGCCTGGGTTTAGAGAACCCCAAAATGTATCATGGAGTTTACCTGACCCACAACTTTTACTAGATTGTGGTATGGGGAGCACACGGCCTACTATACAGGTGTGGTAGAGCAGAAATGGAAAAATATTTTTAAAAGCAAAACAATGTTTATTCTATGAACTCAAGTTAACCTTTTTAAAACATACAGTGAACATCTTAGCAACCATTAATTCAAATACAACCCCCAAAGACTACAACACTAAATAAACCTTTAAGCTTTCCTTTTTAACATCCATACGACTTTAAAACAAAACCTTTTTCAGAAGCACATCAGGTTAAAGTCACTACTGAAAACATTTATAATTCTGAATTCACCAAATGATCAAGCGATAGTCTTTTGATGGCAGAGAGAACAGCAGTACACCTGCTTGGTCTGGCTTCAGCTCCAACACTGAAAACAAAACTAAAACACACACGGCAGCAAACAGCCTAAAACAAAAGTAAAAAGCTGACAGACAGCCCAGCTCCACCCACTCTCTGACATCACTGCAGTAGTAAACACCCATTTCTTAAAGGTACTCTCACTACAGATATTTATATACATACCATTTATAAACAATTATTTCTTAAAGGTACTCTCACATGACACTCATGGGAGTAAAATCTGAAGCAAAGTGTTTTCTGAGTAGGAATTGGAAGAGTTAGGCTCAGAAGACGGTTTGGAGACTCTGTTTATGTTATATGGATAACGGGCAGCACGGTGGCCTAGTGGTTAGCACAACCGCCTCACGGCGCTGAGGTCCCAGGTTCGATCCCGGCTCTGGGTCACTGTCCGTGTGGAGTTTGCACATTCTCCCCGTGTCTGCGTGGGTTTCGCCCCCACAACCCAAAAATGTGCAGAGTAGGTGGATTGGCCACGCTAAATTGCCCCTTAATTGGAAAAAATAATTGGGTAATCTAAATTTATAAAAAAAAAAAAAATGTTATATGGATAAGATTTATCAAAAGGATGACTTGTTAAATGCGTATGAAGCCTGGTCAGATTTTGATAGATTCGGGAAAACAGAGGATATCTCCGTTGGAGACTACATAATGGAATTTAGCAGACTATATAAAAAGCTGCAGAAACATAGCCTGGAATTTCAACAGTCTGTGTTGGCATTTAAATTACTGGACTGCGCGAGAGTGAGCAACATGGATAGGCTCCTGGTTTTGACAGGAGTTAAGTTTTCAGATAAGGATACCTTATTCGATCAGATGTCAGAGGCCTTAAAAAAACATTTCTGGGGAAACATTCAATTCCTATGGCTCTGATGACCCAAATGGATCAGTCAGCAATAAAGCAGACTATGGAAGATACACTACTAACAAGATGGTGAAATCGTACGGCTACAAACAGGTTGCAAGAGTATGGAATGAGATCGGGACCCGGACATTATGAGGACAGAAACCCAGTTAGAACCTATAACAGGAGTAGGGACACGGAGAATGGAAATCGGAAGATGAACCCTAGAAATACCCGGGGTATGATAAATCGATGTTTTCAGTGTGACTCTCAATACCATTATGCTTTCAACTGTCCAACACGTTATAATAGAGTGTTTAAAGTGACCTATGACACGGAAGAGTCAGAAGAGGAAAAGATAGTGACCAGAAAGAAGGCATTGTCCTATAACAAGATGTTTTACTCCGGTGATGAGGGTGTTGGTTGCAGAATCCTTCAATTGTGCTGTATTGAATGAAATGAAACTAAATTAAATGAAAATCGCTTATTGTCACGAGTAGGCTTCAATGAAGTTACTGTGAAAAGCCCCTAGTCGCCACATTCCAGCACCTGTTCGGGGAGCCTGGTACGGGAATTGAACCGTGCTGCTGGCCTGCCTTGGTCTGCTTCAAAAGCCAGCTCTTTAGCCCACAGTGGCTGCACATCTGCAGTGTATGGAATTGACTGGTTAAAATGTTACCTGGACTCTTTGAATGCTGAAAATCGTGACAAGGTTAAGAAAATTGAAAGTTCCACAAGTTTCAGGTTTGGGGATGATAATACTCTGAAGTCGCTGAAAAGAGTGATGGTCCTTTGCAATATTGCCGGAGGAATCATTTCATTAGCACGGATGTTGTATCAGGCACACATGAAACTGGATAGGGAACAGGATAAGGCAACAGGTTTTGGAAAGACGGTGGACTTACAATTTACACAGTTGGGACACTATTGTATTCCATTACTGACAAATAATATTTCAAGTACAGTTGTTAAAGATGTGTTAATGGCAGTTGAAAATGGGACTTTAGCTGACAAAAAGCTTATTGCATTAAAACTGCAACGGCAATTTGTGCATCCGTCTCCTTGGAGGCTGAAAAATTTATTAAAGGATGCAGGGGTAAGGGATGAAGACTATACTAAGCTGATAGACAGGTTAGTGATTGCTGTGAAGTTTGTAGGAAGTACAGAAGGACACCAGCATAACCAATAGTAACCCTACCTTTGGCCATGGACCTTAAGACCTGGGATAAAGCTAACAATATTTTTATTTTGCATATTGTAGATTGAGCAACCAGATTTAGTCAATCAACTATTGTACGAAGTAAAGAAAAACGAGTAATTCTGGATCAAATCGTGGAAAAATGTATAGGGAGAGGAATAGGCCCACTGGCAAAATTACTTACGGACAATGGGGGAGAATTTGCTAATGATGAGTTTAGGGATATGTGTGAAAACATGAGTATCAAAGTTATGAACACGGCTGCAGAAAACCCATTTAGTAATGGTGTGTGTGAAAGAAACCATGCTGTAATAGATGACATGCTCTGGAAAATTTTGGCAGATAGACCAAACTGCAAGTTAAATTCAGCTTTAACATGGGTGGTACATGCAAAGAATTAATTGCAGGTGGTTGGGGGCTATAGACCATATCAATCAATGTTTGGTAGAAATTCTAAAATTACGTCCATTTTGGATGACCAGCCTCCAGCTTGGGAAGGGACTACAATTAGTTCTGCCTTTGCTGAGCATTTAAATGGATTACATAGCAGTAGAAAAGCTTTTTTTGGAAGCAGACATCTCTGAAATAATTCGCAGAGCTTTAAGGCATAATGTACGGCCATCAGATACCGTTTTTCAGGAAGAAGACATAGTATACTATAAGAGAGACAATTTTAATGAATGGAAAGGCCCAGGGAAGATCATAGTTATAGGTGGCAAACCAATTATTTTGCAACAAGGCAATCAAACTGTCAGGGTACATTCATCAAGGTTAATGGGTACAGATTACAAATTTTCAAGTTTAGACAGAGCAGACAGATATGACGAGGAATCAGGGTCATCTGGTACGCACGTGTTACAGAACTATGAGGACTGGTTAACTGATATAGACAGGGTTTCTGTGGAGGAACACAATACTTCTGATGAATTAGGACAGGCCATTTTTCCCAAAGGACAACTGCCAAAAGCTGGTACAAAAGTAACATACTTGCCTTAACGGTCTAGTCAATGGAAAGATGAACTGTTATTAGTAGAGTAGGGAAGGCCACTGGAAAGTATAAACATTGGTTGAATGTACAGCATTCAGGGAAGGGTGTCAAGACAATGGATTGGCAACATGATGTTCAAAAATGGAGGGCACAGAAATACAGTGCCAGTTCAGATGGTACATCGGATAGTGAACAGGTTCGCAGGAAAAGGTCGGGAACTAGTGAAAGGACATCCCACAGCAGAAGGGAAAGATCAAGCAGTAGCAGTACAGACGATATACCAGGCGGGATCAGGGACGTAGTTTATCAAGGTCTCGGAACATGGGTAAGACTATAAATACTACGAGGAGTAGAAGCCCACATGCACGTGAGATTTTGGTGGCTTCCAATAAATTAGATGAAAAAGTTATCAAAGATGCCAAACAGCAAGAACTGCATAGTTGGAGTGAATTTGGGGTATACACGGAAGTACCGGATAGGGGACAAAGAGCTCTATCCCACAGATGGATTTGCATGGAAAAGGTTCTTCCGGATGGAACTTATAAGGCAAAGACCAGGCTTGTGGCAAGGGGATTGGAAGAAAACTTAGAAGATCAGGATTTAAGGGTAGATTCACCTACCACAGGAAAGGTTATTTTAAAGATCTTCTTGGCTCTATTAGCCACAAAGGCATGGGAATGCAAATCTGCAGATATAAAAGCTGCCTTTTTGCAGAGGCATCAGCTTCAGAAAGACATTTTCTCCGTCCTCCAAAAGAGGCAGTTAACACAGAAGGGGTACTCTGGAAGTTGAACAAATGTGTATATGGATTAAATGATGCATCTAGAGTGTGGTATTTTTTGGTAAGTTCAGTTTTGTTAAAGTTAGGCTGTTGCCCGTTGAAAGCAGATCCAGCAATGTTTTACTGGCACTATAAAGGAAATCTTTCTGGCATCTTTATGATGCATATCGATGATTATTTGTGGGGTGTGTTTTGTTATGCTCTTGACGTAGCATAAGCTGCTTCCTTGATGTACACTCTGGCAAAGGAAGGTTCAGACTTGGAGATAGCTTTAACACATTTATTTAACTGTTAACAATTCTCCTACTTGGATTCGACTCTCCTGTTAATCCTGCTATAGCTACTCAGACTGATGAACCAATTTGCTACATTCCACGTGGTGGGTGTGATGTGTTTCAAATCAACCCTGTGTACACACTGAGTGTCTCCACTGGAAAGAGGAAAATCATATGTGCTGTGTCCTTTTATATGGGTTGGTGTAATGCCCCCCTGTGGTAGTGTCACCTCTGTGTGTATCGTGAATGCCCATTGGTCATGTCCTATCTTACTGGCCTATTGGTTGAATGTCTGTGTGTCATGTCTCTGGTGCTCCCTCTAGTGTCTATCTAGTCTACGTGTATTTACATTAGCGCCTTGTGTATTTACAGTGATGCATATCACCACAGGGTGGGACTAATGATTTCAAAGCTATTGTAATCTCTGGTTTGAGGAAAGAATTCAGGGTTGGAAGTCAGGCTTCAGGTGTATTTAAATATATTGGATTGGAAATCGGACAGACTAAGTTAGGGGCAACTTTATGGCTGCAATCTTATTTGGAGAGCATCAGCCCAATAACAATTAGTCGTGGTCAGGTTTCACAAAAAGACGCAGCGGTTTCAAAGATGGAAAAAGAACAATTGTGAAGTTTAATTGGGCAACTGAATTGGTTAGGTAGGCAGACCAGACCGGACATTAGTATTGATGTCTCAGAGTTGAGTACAAAAATGAATGATTCCAAAGTGGAAGACATAATAAGAGCAAATAAAGTGTTGGTCAAAGTAAAAAGTGTAGCCATCGAAGTTGGCCACTGCCCGACACAAAATGGAGAATTGAAATGCATGCAGGGAAAACAGGACAACGTAAGGAAAACAGGCAGGCTGCAGAATCTCCCTGTGTACTCTGTCTGCAAAGAAACCAGACAGCATTGAAACTAACAGTTGTGCATATTAATTGAGCGATTCCCAGTGATTCCCGGGCACAATGGACACAATCGAGAATAACAAAGGTGAAGCCAGACTCTTCGGCGCCAGCAGGATTCCAGGACAATAAGTTACAAACAGCCCCAAGAACCACCCAGCGATTGGGAAACAGCCCCAGTATTGGGGAATTCAAACCATTCGATTGGTATGAGGTCCAATTGATTGCAAGGAGGTATAGGGTCCGGCCAGATGGGCGTGAAGCTCCTGTGACCTATAAAGGACAGATCCCAAGTCCAGTTCGCTCTCTCTCTTAGCCGGCCCTCCCAGCAGAACACCTTTGCAGCCGCTCTCTAAGAAATTGACCGTGAGAAGGAGAGGCCTGGCCAACAGTTACACCGACAAGCAAGTGTCCAACCAACGCTCACTATGAGAATAGACACTCCTGACCCCTTAGCCCGTACCAACTGGGAAGCCTGCAGTCTCAGGACAGAATGGGAGGTCATTGTTCCCTGATCCAGTGGGTTCCCTTATCGAAGATAAGTATTGGCTTATAGTGGTAGGAATAGTTTAGGCCGCTAGTATTAGTTGCATGAGTATCGATTTACTGTGTAAATAATAAATGTGTTTGATTGAATCTTACTAACTGGTGTATTGATCTGAACTTGAACTTGAACCTCGTGGCGGTATCATAAGGATACCTGGCGACTCTAGAGCTAAGGAATAAAACAGAGCCAATTGAGTGTTAAGCACACTCACCAGAACGAGCAACATTTAGTGGCGACTCCGCCGGGACTCGACTAGAAGTGGCACCCCCACTCCGAGAGAACCCAGCAATTTGAATCAGAAATCCAATTGGGAAAAGGAAAAACCACAAGTGTGTTTTTGCATGCGTAACTAACAGGGTTATAAGGTAAAACCGAAAGATTTTGGAGCGACAAACTGTTGGGAGTTTATACTTCGGAAATTAGTGAAAGCCGTACCCGTATTTTATAACACCGCCTTAGCATCCCTTGTTCTAAATTTAAGAGAGAGCATTGAGATAGGAGAGATGGCCATGCAGGCAATGGAACGCCTCATGCACCCCCAGGAATTCGTGGCTGCAGTGACCAGCAGCAGAGTAGGACAGTGTCCTGTTTGGGAACTGGAGATCAGAAAATACCTCAAAGGGAAAGGATGGCCCCTTTGGAGCGAATTCTGTTCGAATGAGGAAACAGGTCCCGGGAGAATAGGACATACTTGGTGGGAGAACCTGTGTGAGATACATAAAAAGAGTTTGAGTAAAGCACGTAAGCCGATAGCAATCGTGTCCTGCTTGGCACAATTGCGAGGCACAGAGGAGGTCGTCAGGATGCTCCGCGCAGATTTAGAGGAAAGGAGTAGAATGAGTAAAGTGGACGTCAGTGATGTCGAAAGAGAGAATATGGAGTTAAGAAGGAGGCTTGCAGCAAAAGATGTAGAGGTGGATGATGCTAAGAGGGCACACCAGTCTTGTCTGCCGCACTTAAGCAGCTCCCAAACACGATATGAAAAGGCCTATCAGTTTATGCAGTGCGCAGTCTTGATAAGAGAGGAAACCAAGAAGCAGGTAGAGGCATTGCAGAAGCAATGCAGCGACCTGAAGGCAGCTTTAAGAGCACTCCATGCTGCCACCACTGAGCAAAGGCAAAGCTCCGTGGACCACGCTAAATGCCGAAAGCAGATTGCGGAACTGCAATCTCTGCTTTCTGTTCAGAATGGGTTCCAAAGCACCTTTGGGACACAATTAGATGAAGAAAATGGCCCAGATTGGCAGGAATTGAACGAGACAGCACAGCGATATATTCAGGGAACATGTGCGCTAGAAGAGCAGCAGAAGAGTAAAACACCCCAACCCCCCACAGAGCAGATAGCACCCGCACCCATGAATCCAGTCACCACCCAATGCAAAGCATCCGCAGACGGCGCACCAGATTTCACTTACACCACCCCCTTAACTGTGACCCAATTATGGGACGCGTGTGCCAAAATCACACCGTTCCTCCCCACCTCAGACCCCCACCAATTCTTCGCGACAGTAAAGCAACAGGCGACCATGTACGGCCTGGATGAGCGTGAGCAGGTGAACCTCACCGTTTTAAGTTTAGATCCCTCAATGGTAGCAGCCCTTCCAGACCCACAGAACATTGGAGGAGGCACCCTACAAGAGATGCATACATCGATTCTCGATGCGATAGGATATAACAGGTGACCCCGTAGAAGGCCTAAACAAGTGTAGGCAAAAGAAGACCGAGCACCCCACAGCATTTGCAGGAAGGCTGTGGATACATTTCACGGCAGTATTTGGGAACTTAGATTGCGCCCATCTAACCCCAGACAACATGGCTAAATGGACCCGCACCCTTATCTCCCATGCCACAGAGGCTGGACAGAAAGCGTGTGTGAATAATGACCCATCGGAAGACGCACATAATGAGAAATGGGTACTAAAAAGGTTGATCTTAGGCAAATGAAACTCATAGTTTATAGTGATGCATCCTATGCAAATTTATGTGATGGGGTTTCAAGCGCAGGAGATTTTATAATTTTCCCTTTGGGGAACGATGGTAAATGTTGCCATCTTGTGTGGGAAAGAAAGAAAATAAGGAGAATTGTCAAAAGCACTTTGGCTGCTGCGACATTAAGCCTTGTAGAGGTGGTGATATGGCATTTAATATATCTACTGCACGCGAGGGTGAGCCACAGAATCTCTACACAACTAAACTCGGCCGGTTCATATACTGCGGCGCTAGCGGTACTCGATACGATATATGTGAGACCCATTAACGAAGTTTACGCACACCATGGGTTCACGACTCGCCGCCAGCGGCCTACAGAATCACTCGCCGAATTTCTAAGGGAACTCAATAATTTGTCTAATGACTGTAATTACCAAGCGGTTACCGCGCCTGAACACATGGAATTGGTGGTACGCGATGTTTTTGTAGCAGGCCTCAGGTCTAATTATGTGCGCCAACGATTGCTGGAAAAGGGGGCCCAAGACTTAGAAACGACTGTGGAAGCTGCTACCACGATGGAGGTCTCCTTCCGCAGCCTTAACTCGTTCCCCGCGGACCCCACGACCCAATCATGGGCCCCCGGCCAGCGACTCCCCCAGGCCTGTGCTATGCGGCTGCCCAGCCACCATGCTGCCCCAGCCAGCCACTATGCTGCTCCAGCCAGCCACTACGCTGCTCCAGCCTGCCATTTCTGCAGCCAGAATCAGCACCCGCGGCAGCACTGCCCGGCCCGCAACGCGACCTGCAGCAGCTGTGGGCGGAAAGGCCACTACGCAAGAGTGTGCCTCGCTAAAAGGGCCCCAGCTTCCAGCTCACCAGCGGCACAAAGTAATCGCTCCCCTCACCCGCAGGCCCGCGGGCCCTGAAACGCTGCGGCCTATGCCCCGACTCCGCCCCCTCCAGCCACGTGCGATCCATCGGGGCCGCCATCTTGGACGCCATCTTCCTCGCCACCCGCCACGTGCAATCCACGGGCCCGATCGGCATCTCTGCGCTCGGCCAACTCATCGGAAGAATACGACTATGAACTTAGAGGGCAGTCATCATGGGGCCACTCCAGCACAGCTGATCGAGCCGCCGACTACCCGCAACTCAGCGCAGTCACTCTGGACCAATCACGCCCGAAGCATCTGCAAAATTCGATGGCAGAGGTCCAAATCAACGGGTACAAAACGCCATGCCTCTTCGACTCCGGGAGCACTGAGAGCTTCATACATCCAGACCTGGTAAGACGCTGTTCGCTCCTCGTTTTCCCCGTGCGGCAAACTATCTCGCTCGCTTCAGGCTCCCACTCGGTCCAGATCCAGGGACGCACCGCCATGACACTCACAATCCGAGGAGCTAGCTACTCAAAATTCAAACTCTACGTTTTGCCCGACCTCTGCGCACCACTCTTATTAGGTCTCGACTTCCAATGTAACCTCAAGAGCCTCACCCTCAGCTTCGGCGGGTCCCTGCCCCCACTCACTATCTGCAGCCTCGCTACGCTGTGAATCCCCCCCCCCCCTCCTCTCTTCGCCCGTAGCCACTCGTAGCAGGCGGTATAGCCTGCAGGATAGGGTATTTATCAGAGCAGAGGTCCGAAGGCTTCTCAGTGAGGGGGTTATAGAGGCCAGCCAAAGTCCCTGGAGAGCTCAGGTGGTGGTCATTAAGACCGGGGGAAAATTCCGCATGGTTGTCGACTATAGTCAGACCATAAATAGATTTACGCTCCTCGACGCGTATCCCCTCCCCAGGATTGCAGACATGGTAAACCAGATCGGCCAGTACCGGCTCTTTTCCACGGTGGATCTGAAGTCTGCATACCGCCAGCTCCTAATCTGCCCGGAGGATCGCCACTACACGGCATTCGAGGGGAGAGTGCAGAGGGGGGAGGGCTGAGGGGAATGGGGCCAGGCAGGGGGGGGATCTCACTTGGTGGCGCACCCTCGATCGTGGCATTGGCAATCTCCCAGTCCTCAAGTGCACCAGCTATGCCCAGTGCCCTGTGCTCGTGCACGGTGGAGGGCCGCAGGTCAGATTTGGGCCTGCTCTTGTTGGTTATGGGCGCTCCTCTCCTGGGACACACACACACACACAAATAACAGCATTGTTAGGCGGTCCGATGCATGCGTTTGGATCTCTGTTGGCAGGGTGCACAACGCGGCGTGCATGGGTGGCTGCAGCCATGTGGGTCACGGCTGTGGTTGTACCGTTCCCTGGGGGAAAGGGTGGGTGTCACATGGAGTGGGGTTAGAGGGGTTGGTGCCATGGGCACATTGCTGGGTACTCACCCTGGCTGCCCTGAATAGGTCGTTTTTGCGACACTGCTCGCCAGTCCTGGGTATCACCACGATGTCACTTACGGCCACACCCACCTCCCTCCACAGACGCCGGGCCAAGTTGGTTGGGACCCTCTGGCCAGGTCCGGGTTTCAGGCGCCCTGTCCTCTCCTCGAGGGTGTCGAGGAGCATCTCCAGGTCGTTGTCCATGAACCAAGGCGCTGCTTGGCGTGGCGCCATCTTGCTCTGTTGGCGGTCTGTGCGCTCACGCCACCTTATGTGCGCCGCGGCACTGCATCGACTGCGTGGCGCCACGTCTCTGACGCTCCTCTGCGGCCGTGCCCCCGCGCTTACCGCCGCGCCCGTACCAGCCCTTGTGTGGACCGGAGAATGGGGCCCTGAAACGGCCGTTGGCGCCGGCGTGCAACACTCCCGTCTTGATGCCAGTGCAACACTTAGCTGATGTATAGGAGAAACCCCCCCCCCCCCCCAGGTCCGAATATCCTAAATCTAGAATCAGAATCAGTCCGGACCTGATATCCGTGGACACGATTAATGAAGATGCAGGAACTAATTTCTATTGATACATATTCAAAATCTGACAAGCTCTAATTTAAAATGTATCCAATTCCAATGAATAATAATCAATTATGCAGACTGAGAAACACAGCAGATAACAACTCTAAGTGATTGTTTTATAAGTTAAATCCTTTTGTGTGAAAGATGTCTCAGATTGTGGGTCAATTTGACAGAAGCAGATGGAAGGCTCAGCTGGAAAGGTATCGTTTTGGCTTCTGCAAATGCCAGAATGAAACTTATTCAAATTCCAAACATAGTTTTGGATGCCCCAGCCTGACTTGTGCACATGGGAACTCATCAAAATTACATCTGGTGGAGGTGAAGAGTGTCTAAAGGAACTACTGCATATATTATTGGGATTGCTTCAGGGTGAATAGTTCAAGAGTAAAATCTTTGATTAAAAGACTAACAGAATAATGCAGGATATAATTAGCAATCACCTGATTTTGTCCTCTTGGGATATTCATCTTGATTTGTGACCCTAAACACAAGGGTTGTTTGTGTTTGACTGATCTGGTGCCTGCTAGGAAAAACATGTTTCACAACAAGACAGTCCCTCAGATGCTCTTTCCGTGTGTTTGGAATCACCGCTGAAACCTGGAACGCATTTTGTTTTGATTTTCCGAGATCTGAAGAAAAAATTTGGATTCCTGTGTGATGGTTGTAAGCTGCTTGGAGAATAATCATTCACCCTGCCCTTGTTACGTTAGATTTTCCCATCTTGAGTTTATATCTGTAGCAGTAAAAGGTTGGCCTGAGGCCCATAGAATGCAGATGCCCTGATCTCACTGGCTTCACTGAGGCCCACCCAAGGTGGCAGCCGGGGAATGGATGACATTATGTTTGGTGGAGGGTAACAGCTCCAGCCAACACAAAGCTTCAGAGTCCATTATAATGGATGATGCCACAATATTATGGCAGGCACTGAAACTTCCCCTGTTTTACCTCTGACATACATCTGACCTCTCAGCACTAATAGGTCGACAGGAGGCCAAAGAAACAGTGCAGCATAGATTCCAAAGCTTGAGGCTGGATGATAAATTATTGTTGCGAGGAGAGATCTGAGTTCCTGAAATTTTCCAATTGGCTGAGGGAATTTAAAAAAAAAATGATTATAGAGTACCCAATTATTTTTTCCAATTAAGGGACAATTAAGCATGGCCAATCAACCTACCCTGCACATCTTTGGGTTGTAGGGGTGAAACCCACGCAGACACGGGGAGAATGTGTAAACTCCATGCGGACAGTGACCCAGGGCTGGGATTTGAACCCGGGTTCTCAGCACCGTAGGCAGCAGTGCTAATCACTGTGCCACCGTGCTGCCCCAAGGATGAGGAAATTTATTAGAGGTTTTTAAAAGTATGAAGAATTTGATAGAATGAATGGGAAAAGAATATTGGGCGGGATTCTCCGACCCCCCCCGCTGGGCCGGAGAATCGCCGGGAGGGTTGCGTGAATCCCGCCCCGCCACCCCGACGCTGACTGGCGAATTCTCCGGGGCCGGATTTTTGGCGGGGGCGGGAATCGCGCTGCGCCGGTCGTGGGCCGTTGGCAGTGGCCCCCCCCCCCCCCCCCCCCCCTGGTGATTCTCCGCTCGCCTGTGCCGTGGGGGCACTCTTTCCCTCCTCGCCGGCCACTGTAAAGCTCCGCCATGGCCGGCGCGGAGACGAAACCCACTGCGCATGCGCAGGAATCACGCCAGGGGTTATGGGAACACGCTGGCACTCCTGCGCATGCGCCAACTCCCGCCAGCTGGGGGAAGCCCTTCGGCGCGGTTGGCGCAGCGCCGACCACTCCAGCAGCGGCCTAGCCCCCGAGGGTGCGGAAGATTCTGCACCTTCTGGGCGGCCCAACGCTGGAGTGGTTCACACCATTCTTTGGCGCCGGTACAGCCCACCCGTTGAGTAGGTCTATCAGGTTAAAACTTTCACTGAAAGAATGAAGAGAAGTTTCAATGGTCATCAATTGTTGGAGCATGGAGAGGCTTAGGTGATGTGCATATGGGAAAGTTATATTTGTGCAGAGCCATTAAAGAGACCAAGTAAGTAAATTTGGTCTGGGTTGCTCTGACAAAGAGTTGGCACAGGTGTAATGAGTCCTACTGTGCTGTAACAGCAGCAGGGTAACGTATGGAGAGGAAACTATACTGGAGTGAGACGTAGACAGAGTGTACAGCTGGGAACTAGGTTCAGGAGGTAAGTTCTGATAAATTTTTCCTCAAGTTTAAATTTAGATTAAGTTTTAATATGGAACTTTCAATTTTTACATGAATTAAACAGTCTTTTTAAACAGGTAACTGACTAGCAGTGGCGGTTATCTGTCAGTCAGTTGAAATTAGGTGTTAATTACTGTAGAAGGAAGCTAAATTAAATGGTGACTCATCAGAGGCTCTGTATACGAAGACAGCTTTTTCATACAGCTTGGAGTAAGGAGGTACACACAGCTTGGAGTAAGGGGGTACTCACAGCTTGGAGTAAGGAGGTACTCTCAGCTTGGGGTAAGGAGGTACTCACAGCTTGGAGTAAGGAGGTACTCACAGCTTGGGGTAAGGAGGTACTCTCAGCTTGGGGTAAGGAGGTACTCACAGCTTGGAGTAAGGAGGTATTCACAGCTTGGAGTAAGGAGGTACTCACAGCTTGGAGTAAGGAGGAACACACAGCTTGGGGTAAGGAGGTACTCACAGCTTGGGGTAAGGAGGAACACACAGCTTGGGGTAAGGAGGTACTCACAGAGGAGACTACATCGGACTGAAATGTAGGCAGAATGAGTATTTGGGAATTTCGTGCTGAGGTGGAAAGAGGTACTCTTTTTTTGCTTTTTGTTCCAGCCTCCAGTAGTTGATGAGTTTTCTTCCTTTGTCTCCAAATTAGATGAGTGCAACTTTCCGTTACTTTATCAGTGTAAATTATTAACTAATTAACTCATGAAATAAATAAGATTGGACGGAAATGATAGGGTGTGTAGTGTGCCATGACTGCAGCATATGGGAATCTGTGGTATGCAATGAAATCCTCGACAACCGTATCTACAGGAAGTGTCTCAGCTTAGGCAATTTAGGCTCTGAGTTGCTGAGCTGGATTCTGATTTGCAGACATTTCAGGGCATCAGGAAGGAGGAGAGTTACCTGGACACTTTGTTGCCGGCAGCAGTTTCACCCCTTTTGATGAGGCAGTACCTGAGAATTTGTCAGTAGCTAGGTACAGGAGGATATGACCATGGGTCAGGCGGGGGTGAGGAATCTGTATGTAATGATGGAGGTGCCTCAGACTCTGACTTTGTCCAACAGGTACAAAATGTTTTCTACCTGTGTGGACGAGGAGAAAGACTGCAAGGTGGATGAGCAGAGTGATCACGGTGAAGGAAGCCATTAAAGTGGGGGGAATAAAGAAGAATGTCGGAGTGATGAGAGACAGTACAATCAGGGGTATATATACTGTTCTCTGCTGGGAGGCCCAAAGGTTGCGTTGCCTGCCCAGTGTCAGGGTTAATGACATCACCTCACTGGAGTGGCTTTTTTCAAGTTGTAGCCAGTGAATAGTAGAATTCCGAGGTGCTGGGGCCTCAGCTATTCACCACCTGATCACTTAATTGAAGAGACCAAGAAAGACAGATGTAAAGTATCAAAGAGTGGGATTTTCTGGCAATCCTGCCGTTGGAATCCTCTGGCTCTGGCAAAGTCGACCCCTGCCGCGGGTTCCCCGCCGGCAGGATGGGCGAGCCATTCAAAGTGCCAATAACCTCGACAGAACCTGAAGATCCTGCCAGTGGCCATTGGCCAGCAACCTTTACTGTGGGAAAACCCACCACAGGAGAGAATGGAAAATTCCGGTCTAAGTTTGCTGATGACACAAAGTGTGATTGGAAGGTAAACTGTGGGGAGGACACAAAGGCTTCAATGGGATATAAAAGTGTGAGTGGGCAACAAGATGGCGGATGGAGTATAATGTAGGTAATCATGAAGTTATTCACTTTGGTCGTTAGAATAGAAAAGCTTTAGGGGCTGGTTTAGCACACTGGGCTAAATAGCTGGCTTTTAAAGCAGACCAAGGCAGGCCAGCAGCATGGTTTAATTCCCGTACCAGCCTCCCCGAACAGGCGCCAGAATGTGGCGACTAGGGGCTTTTCACAGTAACTTTATTGAAGCCTACTTGTGACGATAAGCGATTTTCATTTCAATATTCATTAAAAGGTGTGAAACTTGTAAGTTTTTTTTTATAAACAATTTTTATTGAAATGTTTTACAATGAAACTTGTAAGTATTGATGTTCAAAAGGACTTGGGTGTTCTTGGGTAGAAGGATCGCAGAAAATTAACATGCAATTAGGTAAGCAAATGGCATGTTGGCCTTTCTTGCAAAGAGATCAGGGGCCAATCAGTTAGGACTGAGATGAGGAGAAATTACTTCTGTCAAAGACCCTAGCGGCCGCGCCATACAACATGGCGCCAGCCATGCGCGGACCCGACCTGCCAAATACTGCTCAACAGGACAATCCTGGCCACCCACTGGCCACCCCCCACTTGTCCCCACTGCCTTCACAGAAGCCCCTCCGGCCAGCAGTACGGCTCCTGGCTGACTGTGGCAGAGCTGGACACAGTCCGCAGCCACCACACCGGGTTCCCGACTGCTGAGACCATACGTCAACTGCGCCGTTGGGAACTCCGCCCATTGGGGGCAGAGCATTGGGGGAGAGCCTTCCAATGACGTGACAATGCCACTCCAACGGCGTGCGGCGCGCGATGCGCGACGCAATGACACCATTTTGGAGGGGGCGAAGAATAGGAAACCGGCATCAAACCAGCCCGGCTCCGATTTGGGCGTTGGAAGGGATTCTCTGCCCGATATCGGCGTCGGACAACGGAAAATCCCGTGTCTCCAGGAATTAACGGGTAGGAGGGAAGGTGGGAAAGTGAAGTTGATCAGCCATGATCATATTGAATGGCAGAGTAGGCTCAATGGGCCATATGGTCTATTCCTGTTCCTATTTCTTGTGTAATCGCCTATGGCTCTACAATGAATAAAAAGTAAAAGAATCTAGACGTGAGATGGAGGCAGGGAGATCTTCAACATTAATCTCCCCAATTACTGCTAATGTCTATTCAGCCCCCATAGCCCTGAATTTATGATAAGCCACATAAAAGTCACAGCTTTGGTATTCTCACTCCGAACTGCATGTTTTAAAAAACATTTACATGGGATGTAAGTGGCACTGCCAAAGTCAGCATTTGTTACCAATCCCAAATTGCCCTTGAAAAGATGTTGGTGAGCCACCTTATCGAACTGCTGCAGTCCATAGTCATAGTCTCAAAGCTTCACAGCACAGAGCGGGTCTGTAACGGCCAGCAAGTACCTATCTATTCTAATCCCATTTTCCAGCATTTGGTCCGTAGCCCTATATGCTATGGCATTTCACGTGCTCATGTAAATGCATCCTAAATGTTGTGAGGGTTCCTGCCTCCACCACCCTTTCACGCAGTGAGTTCCAGATTCCCACCACCCTCTGAGTGAAAATGTTTATCCTCCAATCCCCACTAAATCTCCTGCCCCTGACTTTAAAACTATGTTCCCTGGCGTTTGACGCCTCTACTAAAGGGACATGTCTCTTCCGATCTATGCCCCTCATAATTCTGGGTACCTTAATCATGTCCCCCCTCAGCCCTCTCTGTTCTCAGAAAAACAACCCCAGCCTAACTGGCGCCTCTTCATAGCTGAAACACTCCAACCTAGCCAATATCCTGGTGAATCTCCTTTGCACCCTTTCTAGTTTAATCACACCCTTCCCATAATGTGGTGACCAGAACTGCACACAATGTTGTGGCCTAACAAGTGTTTTATACAGTTCCATCAAAATCTCTCTGTTCTTACATTCTATGCCTTGGCTAATGAAGGCAAGTGTGGCAGATGGAATACAATGTGGAAAAGTGTAAGGTTTTGCGCTTTGGGAGGAAGAATGGAGGAATAGGCTATTTTATAAATGGGAGAAGTCTTCAGAAATCAAAAGCACAAAGGGAATTAGGAATCCTTGTTCATGATTCTATTCAGGTTAACGCGCAGGTTCAGTTGGAAGTTAGGAAGACAAATGCAATGTGAGCATTAATGTCGAGAGGGCTAGAATACAAGAACTTTTCAGGCTGTATAAAGTTCAGGTCAGACCCCATTTGGAGTATTGTGAGCAGTTTTGGGCCCCGTATCTAAGGAGGGATGTGTTGGTCTTGGAAAGGGTCCAGAGGACGTTCCCTGGAATGAAGACTTTGTCATATGAGGAGCGGTTGAGAACTCTGGATCTGTATTCGATGGAGTTTAGAAGGATGAGGGGAGATCTTATTGAAACTTACAGGATATGAGAGGCCTAGAGAGAGTGGATGTGGAAAGGATCTTACCGTTAGTATGAAAAACCAGAACCCATGGGAACAGCCTCGGACCGAAGGGACGATCCTTTAAAACAAAGATGAGGAGGAATTTCTTCAGCCAGAGGGTGGTGAATCTGAGGAACTCTTTGCTGCAGAAGGCTGTGGAGACCAAATCACTGTGTTTCTTTAAGACAGAGATAGATAGGTCCTTGATTAATAAGGGGATCAGGGGTTATGGGACGAAGGCAGGATAATGGGGATGAGAAACATATCAGCCATGATTGAATGGCGGAGCAGACTCAATGGGCTGGATAGCCGAATTCTGCTCCTATGTATTACAATCTTATAGCTTTTCTGGTGTAGGTACACCCAAGATGCTTTTAGGCTCCGAGTTCCAGGATTTTAACCCAGCGGCAATGATGGAACGCCTAAATATCTTCAAGGATGTTGTGTGGCTTAGGGGGGAAACTTGCAGATTTTGGTGTTCCCATGCATCTACTGCCCTTGTCCTTCAACGTAGCAGAGATTGTGGGTTTTGAAGATGCTTTCAAAGGAGGCTTGACTGACGATTTGTTCCAGTCTATCTTGCGGATGATGCACACTGCTGCCGTTGTGTTGTGCTGAAAGAAGTGAATGTCTAAGATGGTGGCTGGGGTGCTAGTTAAGCAGGCTGCATTGTCCTGGATGGTGTCAAGCAAGTTTCAGCACTGTAAGTGGAGATTATAGAACATAGAACAGTACAGCACAGAACAGGCCCTTCGGCCCTCAATGTTGTGCCGAGCCATGATCACCCTACTCAAACCCACGTATCCACCCTATACCCGTAACCCAACAACCCCCCCCTTAACCTTACTTTTATTAGGACACTACGGGCAATTTAGCATGGCCAATCCACCTAACCCGCACATCTTTGGACTGTGGGAGGAAACCGGAGCACCCGGAGGAAACCCACGCACACAGGGGGAGGTCGTGCAGACTCCACACAGACAGTGACCCAGCCGGGTCATCATATTCCTGACTTGTTCCATGTATATGGCTCTGGGAAGTGCTGTCTATTGTCGTATCCTGCAAGTAAATGGGAAAAGAACCTGGTTGGAATCTGTACCACTCAAGTGCCTCGGGCAACCAGCTAATATTTGAAAGTGTATGAGGATACAGCATTCAGATAACACAAGTTTGCCGCATTTTTGACGTTTGCCATATTTTAATAGCATTAACACATTGATATGGCACGTTACACAATGGCATCGATGAACAACATGAACATTCCTGTGCACTTAGAAAATGAAAGAGGTGAAAAAAATGTGTGCTCTTCACCTGTGATAGTACGTCACATTCACCACATATTTTCAGTAAAGTAAGGGAATACTTAAAAGTAAACTATCCATCCATTTACTAACAAGTTCTATTGCACATTTTCCAAGATTTATCTATGTGGGCACATGATGTTAAGATCCCAGACCAGACCCCAACATTTGTTAGAATACTAGACAAGAACCCCAAATACTTAAAAAAATTTAAACCGAGGAAACGATACTTTGCTCCTGGAGTGATTCTTTTATATTAAAACAAACTTCATTCTTAGCACAGGATTAAACACAGGATTAACATCTCAGAAAATAGCTCTTCAATTAACAGTTAAACAATTCTTAAAATAAAATTAAACCCTTTTACTAATAACTTATATCTTCTCTATCTCCAATTAAGCAAAGCTCATAACAGGTCAAAACCACTTATAAATAATGTTAGGAAACACAAGGGTTCCTACTGTACATTTGTAGAAACCTTTCGTGGAAAGACTGCTTGGTGAAAGAGAGAGAGAACCTTTCAGGAAACAGCCTGTTTCAGACTACTGTTCAATTTAAATGCCTAGCAAAAACTCCAAGCTAAATTGCCTGCTACAGACCTGGTCCCTCCCATTAATTACATCATCCTTATCTCACTCAGATTGCCTGGCCTGCTTACCTAAGTTTAAACACAATGGGTGGGATTCTTCCAAATCCTCCGTTGGCCTGACGCCGGCGTAAAATAATGGCGTGAACCACTCCGGCGTTGGGCCAACATGAGGGTGCAGAATCCTTCACACTTCGGGGGCTTGGCCGGTACCAGAGAGGATGGTGCCACGGCAATGGGCCGGAGTGAGTTAGCGCATGCACAGAACCGCCGGCGTGGCTCCGCGCATGCGCAGACCGGTGGCGTATTCTTGCACATGTGCAGGGGGTGTCTTCTTCGCGCCGGCCATGATGGAGCCCTACAGAGGCCGACGCGGAAGGAAGGAGTGCCCCCACAGCACAGGCCCGCCCGCAGATCGGTGGGCCCCAATCGCGGACCAGGCCACCGTGTGGCCCCCGCCGGGGCCAGATCACCCCGCATCGCCCCAAGGACTGGACCAGCTGGCCTACCAGCCAGATCCCGTCGTGTGGGACCATGACCATTTCACGTTGCGGAACTGGCCAGAAACAGACGGCCGCTCAGCCCATCGGGGCCTGGAGAATTGCCTGGGGGGGGGGGGGGCGCTGACAATGACCCCCGACTGGCATGGTGTGATCCCCACCCCCGCCTGAAAACCGGTGCCGGAGAATGCAGCAGCTGGTGTTGGAGCGGCAGGGCGGGATTCATGCCCCCCCCCCCCCAACCCCGGGAATCTCTGACCCGGCGGGGTGGGTCGGAGAATCCCGATCAATGTCTCAAATTATCTACTCTGCAGGGAATCTCCAGCAACCATAACAAAATTCATATTGCCTCTTTTTGTAAACAAATACCTGAATTGAATGAATGATGGTCTCACTTGTATGATATCTTAATTGCACCTTTTGCAGCCCCAAGGGTCTGCATACCTTAACCTAGATGTTTTAATAGTATTGCTGCAATAGATAGATATACCTGAACTCACACTTTTAGAAACATTACTGCAACTGATACAAAATACAAACTATATAAACATTTCCTACATTCATCACACTAGTTGCAAAATTAACAGTGTCTCACTTGAATGAATCGTTTACCATCTGGGCAGTGTGTCTACAGTTTTCTATATATATGCTGGTGATGGGTGACATTTTTGCCACCAATATATACTGAGATGTGAGGCAGCACTTTCACTATCTCCCTCCATTCTGCTGTTGTACTTTTCTTTATTGCAGGTTGGCCTTCACCTCCAAACTATCTGCCCTTTGTGGCAGAGTTTCCTGCAGCTGGACCTCCAAAGTGGTGTGACTAAATTGAGAAGTTCTCATCCCTTTACAACCTTCAGCTGTTGTCTTCTATCAGTTCTATACAGCTTGAAGAGTGACCAGCATACCTTCAAGAGTAAATCCTTGTCCTTCCACCCTCCACACTGTCCAGGTCCCCAAACACTCCTTCCAAGTGAACAGCAATTTATTATACATCCTTCAATTTGCTATACTCTATTCAGTGTTCAGACTAGATCACTTGGCATTGGGAGACCAAGAGTAGACTGTGTGATCCCTTTTCAGAGTGCCTCTATGCAGTCTGCAAGCCTGACCCCAAGTTTCCACTTGCTTGGCATTTTAATTCTCCTCCCCACTCTTACCCTCACCCCTTTGCCCTTGACCCATCACACTGTTCCAGTGAAGCTTGATATGTTTTAAAATGTTTTAAATATTTTTGCCAAGTAAGGGTCAATTTAGCATGGCCAATCCACCTACCCTGCACATCTTTGGGTTGCCGGGGTGAGACCCACGCAGACACGGGGAGAATGTGAAAACTCCACACGGACAGTGACCCAGGGCTGGGATTTGAACCCGGGTTCTCAGCGCTGTAGGCAGCAGTGCTAATTACTTTGCCACCGTGCTACCCCAAGGCTGAGGAAATTTATTCGAGGTTTTTAAAAGAATGAAGAATTTGATAGAATGAATGGGAAATGAAGTTTGAGAAGGGCACCCCGCGAAGCATTTGGAAATTCACTGTGAAAATGATCAATTCTTTTTTTTAATATAAATTTAGATTACCCAATTATTTTTTCCAATTAAGGGGCAATTTAGCGTGACCAATCCACCTACTCTGCACATTTTTGGGTTGTGGGGGCGAAACCCACACAGACACGGGGAGAATGTGCAAACTCCACACGGACAGTGACCCAGAGCCGGGATCGAACCTGGGACCTCAGCGCCGTGAGGCGGTTGTGCTAACCACTAGGCCACCGTGCTGCCCTAAAATGATCAATTCTTAATATTCTCCATTGATGTACATAGAAAGTAAGGTCCTTTTGATCTGAATGGGTTCAATGAAAGCACTATCTTCGATTTTGAGTGTTGTGTTTTAATTGTTGGCTAATATTTCTTCAGTTCCAAAAATAAGTGTAAATGACAGAAATAGATAAATGTGGAGCTGGACACCTCTGATTTAGAATATACATATACAATCATCAGGTTTTAACTTTAAGCACAGGTAACTATTTATTATGTACAGTATTATAATTAAATGAACAGAAGATGTAACTGATTGGCTACTTCCCAACCCCTCTTTCTAACTTTCCCTACTCTCTATACACACACATACATGGGAAAGGGAAAGGAAATATTAATAAAAATAAAAGGAAAACCTTTGATGAACTGGGGTGGTTCCAGTCAATCTGTTTCTGAAGTTCAGGCCTTCGTTTGGTGCTTCCTTCCTTCTGGGCTTGAGATGATTTGCTCTGGCCAGGTTGTCTACCTTCTCCGCAGATTCTGCATCGTTTCAGGTTCACAGCAATGGATGTGCCGGGTGCTCACTGCTTTCAGAACAACAGAGCAGTTAATCCACTTCAGCAAACAGGAGAGGGAGCGAAACCATTCCTTTCACTTCCAAGGTCTAAACACTTCTGCCCGGTTCCCCCAGAAAATATCATCCAGCTGGAACCAATCACTGACCGTTGTCAGGCAGCACACTGGGCGAATTTCTCCCATCGGGAGACTAAGTCCCGACGGCGGAGTGAAAATTGGAGTGAAAGTCGGAAGCCGCTCCTCGCCCCCTATTCTCCCACCCCCGGGGAGCGAGGAGCGGCGCCACGTCATTTATGTCACACCGGGCCTTGGCGCCGTGTGACAGCTGCGCCGCGTAAATGACGTCACCTGCGCATGCGCAGGTTGCTGTCCTCCCCGTGGGCGTCCCGCAAGAAATGTCGGATTGATCTTGAGGGGCAGCGGAGGAAAGAAGTGCCTCCATCAGAGAGGCCGGCCCACCGATCGGTGGGCACCGATTGCGAGCCAGACCGCTTTTGAGCGCCCCCCCGGTGCTGGATCCCCCCTCCCTCCCCCCACAGGTCGCCCCCACCAGCGTTCCCATGCTGTTCCCGCCAGCAGTGACCAGGTGTGGACGACACCGGCAGGAACCCATCGTATTGGGCAGGCTGCTCGGCCCATCCGGGCCAGAGAATCGGCGCTCGCCCGTTACAAATGGCGAGCGGCGATTCTCCAAGTGGGCAACTGTAAATCTCGCCGCGCCGGTTTGGGGGGGGGGGGGGTGGGAGAATTGAGTGCGGGTGCCGGGGCGGCGTGGCGGGACTCACCCGGCGCCCCATGCGATTCTCCCACCCGCCGTGGGGGGGGGGAGAATTCCGCCCACTATCTCTGGCCAACCCATTGGTTGCTAGTTAACCAATCAATCCGACTCCCTCTGAAACTGGCTCCAAAGTTCCATCCAGTGCCGCAGAGTTTGGCGTACAAAGTTTGAGAATACAGTGCCCTGGCAAACAAGTTTGAGTCTTCTGCTTAAAGGCGCACCCTAATTATGGGTCCACAGACCAAAATTATAAGACAAAATAAAACAAATGGGAACAAATGACAAAAAACAGAAAGGACTCTTACAAGGATATACATTCATCTTGATTGAAAGGTGAATCAAGAGCCCATTTTACAATCTGCTTGATTTCCTTTCTTTGACATTAGTAGAAACTAAAACAGCATCTTTTGCAAAATAGACCACTTGGATGCCCATCTAGTATGCTGCTCAAGGTGAATTTATATCCCATTGACTCTGATTTTAACCCCTCTCCATCAGGTATGAACCGGGATAATGGAGTGTTAAAATTGTCAGAATGTACTTACTTGCCTCCAGTTTCCATATTCATTTAGAATAAAAAATTATGGGCACGATTTAATGGTTTCTTTGTTCCTGACTTGGTGATGCAATGAGGCCATTGTTTTTTTGAATGGACCCAAATGTGAATGAACACAAACCTCACCAACATTTTGTGTGGGAAGTGTGTGACCTGAGCCGATATGAACTTCGCTGTTTGGAGCCTCCCCTACAAGCTCCTTTTGCTACATTTAATTAAAGCAGTCACCGTTTGGATCCATCTTACTTTGTGAGTGGATGACACCAAGGCCATTGTGTAAGTACTCAGTTTTTAATCATGTTAATAAAGCAACGTAGTACTATATTACAGATGCAGTAAATGATAACAGGTAAGGAGTAAAGTGTGAGAGATTTGGCAAATGGAAAAACAACCTATTATTTGTAAACTATAGTTAGTTTAGACTTGGCTACCTGTAATATAAACAGGCCTCGGCCTACTGTGTATACAATAGATATAAAAGCCAAAAATACCTGAACATCTAAACACAATCAGCCCCAAAGGATTAGCATCTTATTTAGCTCAATTAGATCTCCTCTCATTTTTCTAAACTCCAGTGAGTATAGTTCTAAACTGCTCAATCTCTCCTCATGAGACAAACCTCTCATCTCTGGAATCAATCCAGTGAACCTTCATTGAGCGACCTCAAATGCATTTACTTTCTTCCTCAAATAAGGGGGGGAACAGTAGTGTGCGCAGTACTGCTGATGTGGTCTCATGAATACCCTATACAAGTTGCAACAACACCTCTCTACTTTTATGCTCCATGCCATTAGCAACGAATGTCAAAATTCCATTTGCCTTCTTTATTACCTGCGGCATCTGCATACTATCTTTCTGCAGTTCATGCACGAGGACACCCAGATCCCTCTCCACCAAAGATTGCCATGTTTCTCTCCATTTAGGTAATAAGTTGCCTTTTTATTCCTCTGACCAAAATAGATAAGCTCACACTTACCAACGTTAAATTCCATCTGTCATATTTTTGCCCACTCACCTAACCTATCCATATCCATTTGTAGATTTCTTATTTCCTCATTGCAACTTGCTTTCCCACCTACTTTAGTGTAATCTGCAAATCTGGCTAAAGTACATTTTATCCCTACATCCGAGTCATTGATACAGATTGTAAATGATTGGTATCGAAGGACCGAACCCTGTGGCGCACCACTAGTCAGACTCCAAACCCCCTGAAAGCAAGGGGTGGCCTGAAGGGAATAGAAGGTAAGGCCTGCCAGCGACACAGCCCCAGCCCCGAGTTGAACTTATCTGTGTCCCCCACTACCTCTCCAGTGCACCCTGGAGATTCATGGCTGCCTGAGCACTCACCTCCGATATCCTCTTCAGAAGAGACAGCGCCAGGTTCACATTTCACTGTTGTAAATGGCTTCACGCCAGCACCTGCAGAATATTCCGTGAAGGGTGGAAGGTCTGGAGTGAGTGCTTGCTAATGATATGCTAAAGTATTAAAACAAGGTTCAGGGCTCCCATGGTGTGATTCAAACTGCTCCATCAGCGAGGGGGCTGAAAATCGCAAATCCCAACCACGCCAGAGAGAATCACGGCTTTCAATTCTCTCTGGATTTTGAGCCCACGCCGCGTTTCTCATGAAGGCAGAGAGATAGTTCAAAATCACCCCCAAGATACCAGTTAGTTTAACATCTATCGTTGGGAAATTGTTGGAATCCATTATTAAGAAAGTAGTAATGGGATATTTGGAAAGTCAAAACGCTATCAATCAGAATCAGCATGATAAGAGTGGTTAATGCGGGTCCTGTAGATGTAGCATATCTGGACTTCCTGTATCCTCCTTGCTGGACTTCTGCTGAGGGAATCCCGGACCTTACTGGGAGTTGGAAAGCGGGTGGGCGGAGGTGAATGCAGGGGGTCAGCACTGGGCCAGACTGCAAGGACAGAGTGGGAGGCTCAGGAATGGGGTGCATACCAGCCTCGGGAGGAAGCACACCTGAATTATGAGTAGCAACCCACACTCAGGCAGCTCTCTGAGGACCAAGGGGTTAAGCTCTGTGGTATTTCAAGTCCATGTGTGTGGGAAGTGTGTCTGTCAGAAATTACTGTGTGGGGCTGTGGAATGAGAGAATTAAGGTGACCTCTAGCTGTGTGCTTGTCATACTAATTGCAGGCTTCACTTTAGTCTGCCATAAGAGGCAGTCAATTACGTTAAATATTACCTCACCCTTCAGTGATGCCATAACCCTCACGAGGAAGCCTTGATCTCCCTATGGGACTCCTGGAGTACAAGCTCCCCAGGTAGAGGGCAGAGGCCTACCACCTTGGGCTCGTTATGAGCAAAGGTTAGAAGCAGGTCCACATCAGGGCCTGGGGAGAAGTCCTTACAGCTGGGATTGCACTGGAACTGAGATGCAGCGTTATGCAGACCCTTGTAAATACTTGAAAATAAATCTGTTTTAGGTTTATCATCAGCCTTCTCTGCATCATTATAATTGACAAGTCAATTTTGCCAAAGATATCTGAACAGCTAAGTTCACTGTCGCTGATTAGAATCCCAAGCATTGAACTGCAATGCTCATATAAGAGTTAGCATCACACAGGATACACTGATATGAACACATCAGGGCTTCACAGTGGCACAGTGGTTAGCAATGCTGTCTCTCAGCACCAGGGACCCAGGTTCGATTCCGACCTCGGGTGACTGTCTGTATGGAGTTTGCAAATTCTTCCCGTGTCTGCGTGGGTTTCCTCCAGGTGCTCCGGTTTCCTCCCCCAGTCCAAAGATGTGCTGGTTAGGTGGATTAGCCATGATAAATTGCTCCTTGGTGGGGTTGCGAGGATGGGGTGGAGTTTGGGCCCAGGTGGGGTGCTCTTCGGAAGGTTTGGTGCAGACTTGATGGACAGAATGGCCTCCTTCTGCACTGCAGGGATTCCATGATTCTAGGATTCTATGAACATCAATGCAAGGATTCATGGTGAAGTCTCTCATCACTCACCCCGTTACAAGTCATGACGAGTGGTGTCTTTGAGGTGCCCCTTTCAGATGCAGTGTGTCCCATGCATTCACTCAAAAGCCCTGTCAGCTAACACATGGATGGGATGGATAGCGGGGTGGTTCGGGAATGTTCATCTTTTTCCTTGTTATAAATAAATGTTTTTAAAAATCTTTTACTTGCAAATCTGGGGCGGGATTCTCTGCAAACCGGTGGGGCGGACAACTCCGGCGCGAAGGAGTGGCGTGAACCACTCCGGCGTCGGGCCGCCCCGAAGGTGCGGAATCCTCCACACCTTCAGGGGCTAGGCCGGAACCGGAGTGGTGTGTGCCCCGCCGGCCGGCGCTGAAGGGGCTTGGCGCCACGCCAACTGGCGCCGAAGGGCCTCTGCCGGTCTGCGCGAGTTGCCGCATGCGCAGGAGTGCCAGCGTGTGTTGGTGTCAGCCCAGCGTATGCGCAAGCAGGGGTATCACCTCCGCGTCAGCCATTGCGGAGGACCACAGCAGCCAACGCCGAGGAATAGAGTGCCCCAACAGCACAGGCCCGCCTGCAGATCGGTGGGCCCCGATCGCGGGTCAAGCCACCGTGGGGGCACCTCCCGGGGCCAGATCCTCCCATGCCCCCCCAAGGTCACCGGAGGCCGCCCGCGCAGCCAGGTTCCGCCGGGAAGTACCTACTCTAATTTACGCCGGCGGGACCGGCTGGAAATGGGCGGCCACTCGGCCCATTACGGGCCGGAGAATCACCGGGGGAGGGGGGCCCGCTGCTAGCGGCCGCTGACCGGTGCGGCACGATTCCCGCCGGGAATCTGGGGTGGGATTCACGCCACCCCCCCGGCAATTCTCCAACCCGGTGGGGGGTCGGAGAATCCCGCCCCAGGTGCCTGTAACTCATTGGAGCAGTCAAGGGTCAAAGATCTCAGGGAAATACACAAATTATTGGTTAATTCACTTGTGTTGGGACTCCGGGATCTGCGGGGCTGGAATTGACCGTGCACTCGCCCTGGGTTTCATAACACAGGGAGGAGAATCGGCTGATGAACAAAGTGATGCTTATTTATGTGTGCTTTTTTATCGTGGTAACCTATCTTAACTTGTGCCTATGTTCACCCGTGCCCACTAGGTGCCCACAGTTTCTTGCTTTTCTTCATCCTTCACATCTAGGTGTATCCCCAGGATCCACAGCTAAAGTTCAGGTGGCCTGCTGCCTTCCATTCCCTGTTGCCTGAAGTGACTTTGGAAGGCCTGGATAGTGATGGTCCGAGCCTACTTTGGGCTGCAGGAGAGTTGCAGTGCGGGGCTGGAGGATTGCTTCTCACAGGGAAGGGGGTGTCAGGTGGGCTGAACACCCCCAGGGTCCTGTGGTGGAGGGCCCCGTGCTGCGTTCCTGCTGCCCTGCTGCTAATCCTCTTCCCTTCATGTGCCAAGGGCCCCTTGCTCTTCCATGAGATAGAGGGGCAGCTGGAGTGTGATCCAGAAGCCTCACCATCCTTTGGAATAGACATTTATTAGTGACTGCACTTTGAAGTGAAGCCCTGCACCATGGAGTTAATGACCTCAGACATGGAGTGGACATCCCCCGCCAGGGAGCGTACATCTTGCACAAAGATCTCCACTGCGGATGCCACCTTTGCAGTGTTGGCCTCGTTGCAGTGCATTGATGGCACCATCTCTTCAGTCAGAAGGTGATTGGATTCCTCCGTCGGTCTTTCATTTTGAGGAAGGATGCTGACACCCCTTCCAGATTCTCGCGACTCTGCCTTTGCAGTTCCATCAGCTCAGGGGCAACCGGATCCAGGGGCACTTCTTCGACAAGGGGCTCAGCAGTGTCCAGGGCCCCAGCATACCTCCGAGTGCCAGATCGCTGGGACGACCCTGCCTTCACCTGCTGTGGGTCATCAGGTGTGAGGTGCTCACCATTAGTGATCCAGAAGCTTTCCTACTAACTAATCCCATTGAGGCGTGAGTATCTGCGCTGGGAGAAGGTGCAGCTTGTCATGATATGCAGATATGCAATTAATGATATACAGACAGGCACAGACAGGCAGCTAATGAACACAGAGAACAGGACATGACCAATGAGCAAGCAGGACATTCAGGGGTGGTATCTGACTATAAAAGGCACAAGGCACTCACACTCCGCCTCTTTCCACTGATGAACATCTACAAAGTGAGTCAGGGTGTATTTACAGTATCACACCTCCAGCACGTGGCTAAGAGCGAGTCTGGTTCAGTCAGACAGAGTAACCACACTTAGGTTAGCAGAGACTAGAACTCATAGAGATCTGTGCTAACTGTGCTACTGGTTCAATAAATCAGATTGAACTAACTTCAAGGTCTGGAGTATATTTTGGTTAAAGCTACATCCAGTTGCAGCCCGTGTATCCCAGAGTACACAACGCAGCACGCTACCAGGAGACTGCTTAATCTAGGTGGTTTACCTCAGTCTGTTCTGTGACACTGCTCCTTCCTCAGGTGAATGAAGAGGTATGTTCCAGAAACATATATATAGACAAATTCAAAGATGCAAGACAATGCTTAGAATGCGAGCATTTGCAGGTAATTAAGTCTTTATCAGATCCAGGGATAGTGGTACCCCAGGTTAAAGAGGTGTGAATTGTCTCAAGCCAGGACAGTTGGTAGGATTTTGCAAGCCCAGGCCAGATGGAGGGAGATGAATGTCATGCAACATGAATCCCAGGTCCCGGTTGAGGCTGCACTCAGGCTTTTGTGCTGCCATCCCCTCTCATGGATCTGGAATAAGTGCAGGGGAAGTGTTTTGGGTGCAATCTAATAGGAGAAGCACAGTGCAGTAGCAAGGGCGATTTGCCGGTTGCTTCCCGATGGCCAACCTGTCAAGACCGCAACCGGTATCTTACGTCAATTAGGGCTGGTAATGTTGCCCCACGGGCTTCACAACGGAAATGGCCTGGACCGTGCCCAGCAGCTCCCTCCTAACGATGGGGAGTAGCTCTTACACCACTCCCTCTGAGCATACTCCAGACAGCATGCAACCATGCCACCGTGCAGACCAGCCCCACCATTCGGAGATGCCAAACTGGCTTGATTGTTGGTCTCGGTGGAGTTGCGACAGGCACTCTGTTCCCCCGAGGGTTCGGAGGATCAGCCACAGGACAGTTGGTGCAGCCTGGCAGTCAGCTCAGGGAGTGTATTCAGGAAGACTGCCATCTAGTGCCTTGAGAAGCTCAAGGACCCACACCAGGCTGAATGGGTGAGTTGGCACCAGCCCCCTGGCATTGGTCCTGTCTGCCACTCAAGACCTCCTCCCTGCCCACTCGAGCCAGCGGCTGGCACTGTGCACCCCTCCAGCACAGTACTGCACGTGTGCCCCAGCATACCCTGGCACCCACTAACACAACCCACTCATACCCAGCAGTGCTACCTATGTCTGTCTCCCGCCATAGCCCCTCCCACCCCTCTTTGATGCATTAAGTGTGTGGCTCATGGTGCCCTCTCTTTGTCCCCACAGGAGACGTTCGCCCACAATAGGTGGGAAAGGGCCCAGATGGGCGGCAGGGTGCCGTACATCAGAATCCTCACCCCCTATTAGGAGCGGCCCTGAAGATTGCGGGGGGTACCGAGGTCAGAGCGGTCACCGACACTGAGGCTGACCTGCGCTACAGAGATGAGGATCCACTGGCCTAAGTCTCAAGTGAGTTTTGCATGTCAGACAAGATGACCCTTCCCTCTCACTGACCACACATCCAGTCTCTCGCAGGATCCCCATCTGATGGTGCCGGCTCATCCGGAGTGCCCCCCCTGCCACCCCATGCCTTCCAAGAGGAGAGCTCCGAGGGTGTCACAGCATTCGTCTCAACACCCACAGGGACACACACCTCGTTGAGTTAAAGTAGTGGACAGGCTTCTGGGGCACAATCTGGTGAGCACCACCAGATACACATGAGGTGGAGGCAGGCAGTGGCGGACTGGCCAGGGTGTCAGCTTGCCCGATGGCAAGTGGGCCCCTGATGAAGTGGGCCCCCTATATCAAATAAAAATGCAATAAAGAAACAAACAACTGTTTTAGTAATAAAAAGGAATAAGAAAAAAAAGAGAACAGGACACAAATAAGCAGTGCATGAAAAGGAACAAAGCAGGGGAGGTAGCGGAAGGATGTGGAATAGGGGGGCCCGGGTCGGGCATAATTAAGGAAATTCCATGTTTTCAGCAAGAGTGTGTGAATTTAAAGATAAAGTTACAATTCGTGATTTGAGATGGTCGGCAACTTCAAAGGATATCAAGCAGTAGTCTTGGTTCAGCCGGTACATCGGTCCGGGGCCCGGAGAGCCAAGAAGGGGACCGTGAATCTCTGAAGGGCCCTTAAAAATTATAATTAATTAGATAAATAAATCTCCAACTTCTTTCCTGAGATTTGTATTCTAACTTAATAAAATATAATTGTTTTTAAAAAGAGCAATACCAAATAAAAATGCAATAAAGAAACAAACAAATAATCACTCAGTGTATGAAGGAACGAAGCAGTGTTAAACGGATGTGAAAAGGAGTGGGGGGGGGGGGGGGGGGCTGGTTCACCCGGGTTGGACATAGTTGGAAATCCACGTTTTCAGCAAGAGTGTGTGAATTTAAAGATAAAGTTACAGTTCGTGATTTGAGATGGTCGGCAACTTGAAAGGATATCAAGCAGTACATAGGGTCGTGAGGTCACCGAAAAGGAGAAGCGGTACCTTTGACCGTGAATCATGAGGTCAAAGATATTGAAGTGATAAGCCATGATCAGTAAACACAAAGGGTTGCGACTTGTAACACTACACTGGTATCAAACTGGACATGTTAACTTTGGTCGTGGGACCATTCTTAATGTCTTACTATAGTCGGACCAAACTTCTAAGTTTCAACAGGTGTCTAGTTGCTTGCTGGTGTGAACACTGGACAGTGGATTGTCTCCTCTTCTGAAGCTGCATAGGCCACAGTAGTATTAACTAATGAACATAGTCTATTGAAGTGTAAGTAAGTTATTTTATATTTTTTATCAAGTAGGGGTTTATCTGGCGTTCCTTCAAGTTATTCTTGCAATCATCAATATTCATTTTTCCCAATGTGGGCTATTTTTAATTAAGTTTTTATTTCAGGAATATTACCCCTACGAGCATGGAAAAGAAAAAGCATAAATCTGGGTCACTAAAACGCAAAGAACAAAAAGAAGCAGAAAGGAAGGAATCAGCCAAGCGATGCAGGCCTATTACAGAGTTTATAATACCACAAGCACAATCCACATCAATATCCAGTTCTGCAACAAATAATCAAGAAGCAAAAAACAATGCTCATGGTGATGATGCAATGACATGCGAGTTACAAGAACAGAGAAGAGCTACTTTGAATGTAGAGACAAATACAAGTGCATCCATTACTAATCAACCCAGGCCCAATATTTCTTCTGGCTTCCTTGTATCTGTACTGCCTGTAGTTGCAACATCTGAACACATAGCTTCAACTAGTGACAGGGAATCAGATATTCCTTCAAGCATAAATGACTTGGTTTCTGAAGCACATCCTGTAAATGAACGTACGCAAGAAAATGAAAGATCAATTACTGGAATCTTCCAATATCCATCCCGAGCAAAGCTAAAACATCCACTTCAGCCACTTGATGATCTGCCATTTGATGCTCGTTTGTATGAGAGGAAAATTATGAATGACTCAGTCCCAAGAAAATGGCTAACATATAACAAAGAAAATAGATGCTTATATTGTTCATACTGCTTAGCCTTTGAGTTTCCCAACACTTGTAATCCATCACCCTTTGTACGTGGCTTTAGTGACTACAGGCGTATTAGCCAGAGCTTGACTTTACATGAATCGACAACAACACATGTCAGAAATGCTCAGCAATATGTCAGTGTGGTTAATGATGGCACCTTAGATAAATTTTTTGCAGCATCACTAATTAAAAGGAAAGAAGAAGTATTGAAGCAGAGAAGTATTGTCATGAGGATTATAGACATCATAAAGATGTTAGGCAAGCAAGCACTTCCTTTTCGAGGTCACAGAAATGAATCGGCCTACGCTCTAGATAATGAGGTTCTGAATCAAGGCAATTTTTTAGCTACAGTGCTGTTGATGGCAAAATATGACCCCATTATGGCAGCTCACGTTTCTGCAGTGCAAAACAAGTCTAAACAAAGAATCAAACGATTAGAGCAACAAGGAAAGGCTCAAAGTAAAGGCCGTGGTGGACTTGTTACATACCTGAGTAAAACAACTATAAACATGTTAATCAAAATTATGAAGACTATGATACAAGAAAGAATTAGTCATGAAGTTTCTCAAGCAAAATATTATTTTATTCAGGTTGATTCAACACAAGATAATTCATCCATCAATCAGTTTAGCATTATTATTCGGTATGTGCTTAAAGGTATTATCTGTGAGCGACTACTTTCAGTTGTGCCAAGTAATGATGGTACAGGACAGGGACTTTTTGATCTATTGATTGAAACATTACAGCATCTTAAAATTGACCCCCAAAATTTTTTATCTGATAGCACAGATGGCGCTGCAAGCTACCATGGCCAGTATAATGGTTTACAAAGTAAAATTGCTGATGTGGCTGATCAACATGTTCATATATGGTGCTATGCGCATGTCTTGAATTTGGTGATAACTGAAACAACAAAATGTTGTGTGCCTGCAGTTTCTTTTTTCAATTTGCTCCAGAATATAGCAACTTTTGTGAAAGCATCATACAAGAGAATGGCTGTATGGATAGAAGTTGTTGGAAAACATCTAGGACAAGAAAAAATGAAACGATTAAAGCTAATTGGTGAGACCAGATGGTCAGGAAAATCCAATGCAGCAACAACTATATTTGGACGTTTTGATGATGCCGCTGCCAGTACTTTTGTATCTATTGACATGCTTAACAATGATACAAGATTCAGAAAAGTTTGGTGCAAAAACAAAACATGAACCAAATGTTTTACTTCAAAGTCTTCTAAAGTTTGAAACCATATTGACAGCATTTACTTACTTGTATATATTTGAAACTACAACCCCGTTATCAAGTTATCAACAGACAAGTGGTTTAGATATGTTTACTGCATGGAGTTTGGTAGATTCAGCTACAACATAGTTGAAGGAACAGACAAGAACATTTGATAACGTTCACAGCAAGTCTTTGGAATTTGTAAATAAATGTAATGACAGGATCTCACAGATGAATATGGATGAAAATCAAACATTGGAAATTGATGCGTTGGAAACAGCATTGCCAGTTAAGAGACAGAGGAAGAAAAAAAGAATGGCAGATGAGCTTATTGATGATGAAAGAAATTCCTCAGATTCTCCAGCTGATTTTCGAGTAAATGTGTTTAACCTAATAATGGATCGCATTGTCTAGTCACTAGAATCACGCTTTGCACAACACAAACAGTTGTATAAAGATTTGTCCTGCTTGGACCCAGCAAAGTTTAAAACTATTGCAGAGAAGGGCCTTGAAGATGAAGCATTGGAAGGTATTATTAAGCTGTTTCCACAAATCAGGAAAGATCAAGTAATATTGGAATTGTTTTCTTTTGCTTCAAACTTTGATGTATTAAAGCTATTGCTTAATGATGGTGAGAATATGGATTCCAGTTGCAACAATTGTAAAATTTGCAGCACTTGCCCATCGTGTGTACTAAAAATTCTGGTATCCAACAGACTTCATGACAAGGCATATGATAACCTTTATGAACTTTATAAAGTCATCTGCACACTATCAGTTACTCAAGTCCAATGTGAGAGGACATTTTCAAAGCTAAAGATCATAAAGACAAGGTTAAGAAATTCGCTGTCTAAGGAGAATTTGGAATCATATATGTTGCTATCCATTGAAAAGGAATTGTTAGATGAATTGGATGCAGAAGCAATTATTGGCAGATTCGCACAATCATCTAGCAAACACAAACAATTGCTCTTAATATAGTGGACTGCATGCAATGCTCTATTGTGCTTTTGAACTATCTGTTAATGTGTAAATTGTGCAGTAAACTATTTAAAATATCAACCAATTACTTAAAATAAAAAAAAATAAAAAATTCAATTATAACATTCTGTATTTACATTTGGTATCTACTGCCAGTAATATGTACAGTACATGTACACTGTAATTACTAAGAAATACACATTTTTTCCCTAAAAATTTTAATTGTACCCTTTTTTCCATATGCATTTTTTGAAAATTTTATTTATTCGTTATGAAAATCAAATGATAGCATTGTAGTTGTAGATGGGCCCCCTTTGTCTCCTGGCAACCAATATTTTTAGACCCAGTCCGCCACTGGAGGCAGGAACCTCCAGGCGAGGTAGCAGTTGGAGGTCTGCTGGATCTCAGGATCAGGCTGGGTCCCCGTCAGTGAGATCTGTACATGTTTAACCCAGAGCTGGTACAGATGCTAGGGTGTGGCTGTGAGATTCAGGAGGGGATGTCTACGACACTCCACCAGGTTCATAGCCGATTGGAGGAGTCCCAAAGGCTACGAGCGCAGGAGATTGCACTGGCAATGTGAGGCATTGAGAACAACACTGATAAGGTGCCTGCAGCACGACATCAGCATCATGGTTGTGTCCAAGACATGGCTCAGTCTGTGACGGCCATGGTTGTGTGCCTCGTCCATGTCCCAGTCTCAGGTGGGCATCGCCGAGGCACTTCAGAACGTGGGCCAGTCACAGAGGAGCATTGTTGGGGGGGTCGGCACCATGGGGAGACAATGGGGAGCCGCCAGGGCTGGCAGAGCCAGATGACACAGGTCCCTTTTTCACTCCAGCTGCCCCCATTTCCCAAGGTAACCCCCAGGGCCCTACGGGAGGAGGGAGCACTGGAGGCCGACCCGGAGCCTTCCAACAGGGAGATGACAGCGATCGGCAGCTCTCCCAAATCCCCCTTCCTAACAGCCCGTCCCAAGGTCAGTGGGCAGGACAGGGTGGCATGCCGAGGTGTGTTTGCCAGATTGTGGAGGGCACAGCAGACCATCACAAAGCAGTGCACCCCCAGAACAGTTCAGGCCTCGGAACCAGAATTTGAACAGTCCCATGCGTCGGACAATGACAGCACGGTGACCATCAGGGCCTCGTTATAGCAAGTAGAACATAGAACATAGAACAGTACAGCACAGAACAGGCCCTTCGGCCCTCGATGTTGTGCCGAACAATGATCACCCTACTTAAACCCACGTAACCCGTATCCCAACAATCCCCCCATTAACCTTACACTACGGGCAATTTAGCATGGCCAATCCACCTAACTCGCACATCTTTGGACTGTGGGAGGAAACCGGAGCACCCGGAGGAAACCCACGCACACACGGGGAGGACGTGCAGACTCCACACAGACAGTGACCCAGCCGGGAATCGAACCTGGGACCCTGGAGCTGTGAAGCATTGATGCTAACCACCATGCTACCGTGAGGCCCCACGGTAGCATGGTCTCTGCATTGGTCAACAGCCTCTGAACTGGCATCATTAGTCAGCACCTCATTGGGTACACCTTATCCCCCAAGAGCTAACCAGTTATCCTGGAGTTGAAATGAAAATCGCTTATTGTCACAAGTAGGTTTCAAATGAAGTTACTGTGAAAAGCCCCTAGTCGCCACATTCCAGCGCGTTTTTGGGGAGGCTGGTACGGGAATTGAACCGTCCTGCTGGCCTGCCTTGGCCTGCTTTAAAAGCCAGTGATTTAGCCTTATGCTGAACCAGCCGCTCGGGTTGTCCTCAAAGAGGCCAGGGAGCTCCGACTGCCCCAGGATGGAGCTGTCGTGGACACTCCCGGGGAGGTGTACACACGCGTGCATGATTCAGAGATGGCTGTTGCACACAAGTTGATCATTCGAGAAGTGAAACCCCTTCTGTTGATGAAGGGCATTCCCGTTGACTCAGTGCACGCAAGTCGCCTTGCGTGCCATCTACCACCCCTGGACTTGGGGCATCACGGCGATGGCGGACAATCCTGCTGCCTGGGCAACCTGTTGTGCTTGGTCCATGTCAAAGTTTATATAGTCAACTGCCCAGGCAAACAGGGCATCCATGACTTCTCAGGTGCACTGTGGGCTGTAGCTTGTGAGATGCCACACAAGTCCTCGCTTGAGCCCTGGAATGAACCCAAAGCGTAAACGCTCAGGGCTGCGCATCCTTGACAGCCACCAGGAGCGGGTGTCCCCCTCCTCCACGTGGTGCCAGATCTGCAAGGAAATGGCACAGGAGCTGCCCCTTGTTGCGGCGGAACCTCCTGCGGAACATTCCAACATTTCCTCAAACGACCAGAGATGACTGTACACCTTAGGCCGTCATCGGCCTCCCTCTCTGAGTCCCTCCCCAGCCTGATGGACGCTGGGTGCTCAGGGTGGGGCGGGCCCCTGCACACGGGCTGCCGCCTTGAGCTTGCACCAACGCCACTGCTGCCGCCTTCCTGGACTGCCACTGTGAAGGCAGCTGCTGTGGGGTCCACGATACCATCCATAATGTGATATCTGTAAGGAATTGGAGTGACCGCAGTCAGCTATGGCTTCCACTCCGGTGCCCTTGAATCCCCCAAGCCTCCCTGACCCTTATGCTTCTTGGCTTCTCTCAGGATGCCATCCAATGAGCTGATGCTGAGGGACCCCGCACTGCACATGCACCTCCGACCATAGCAGCGGACCCTAGGCACACCACCCCAGACCCTGACTCCAGACCCCTGCAAGGAACATGACTTAGGCTCAAATAACTAGGCAATAACATTCATCTGAGACATGGGACATCTACCCAGGGGAATCCACTTGAGAATATTTTGTTCATTAAACGGTCAACAGTAACAAAGATATTAAAAGTAACATTCCACATATCGCACTAACCATTAAAAAACAAGGAATCGTCACCCTTCCATATTGGTACCAATGCAAAGTATTATCAGCTAATTTTCACCAATAAAAAATAAATACACGGTATCACACCTCGCAGGTTCCTCAACAGAATCAGAGGAAAGGCCTGAGAATGTGTTATGTCCATAACTTTGTCATGGAGATGATTTGTCCATCAGTGCGAGACTTGTTCCATATATCAGTGCCATTCTCCATCCAGGAGCCGCAGCTGTGCAGGCCCTTCCACACGGCCCAATCTCACCGGAACCAAATCCTGGCATCCATATGTTCCACTGGTTCTCAAGGTGCAGTTGAACATCCTTGGCTTCCAATGTGTTTAACGCGCGGTGACGTGCCAGATACATGTAGCACTCACCACACCAGCAACAAATGCATCAGCAATCTGCGAAAGCGTTTCTTCAACGGCTTTAGTAGGTAGCCCATTTGGAACAATGACGCGCACCAGGTCCCGTAGTGCCTTCTTGCTTCAAATCGGATTGCCATCTGGACGCATACGTCCCCCTAAGCCCAGTGTTCCAGGACCCAGGTACTTTAGAAAAAATTGTCCTTCTTTCCAGCTACAGAAAAGGAAGGAAACAGCAACAGCAGCCTCCAGGCATCTGCAGCCACCAGCAGGTTCAGCTGTGAAGAGCTCATGTAACTATCAATGCCGATTCCCTGTTAGCAGTAGCCTTCAGCTGTGCAGCCAGGATCCGGAACCTGCAAACGGGAGTAGGCCGGTTAGGTTGGAAACCGAACGTCGCCTGCCGCTGATCCGGTTTTGGCCTCTACCGCAATCTAACCGGGTCACATGGATCCACACAGGGCGCAACAGGGCCATTAGATCATGCCCAATGGAGTTCCTCAGTGATTAGGTTTCCCTGGCGTGAGTGAAATCAGTGGGAGAATGCCAAGAGTGAGGTGTGAATCACATGGGGATAAAACCTTTCTTTGGGAGGCTCAAAATTCTGTGCAAAGGCCTGCCAATGGCTTCAATGGGATTCACACCCTTTTTTGCACCAGACCTGACACTTTGCCATTTTTTGGTACGTTTTCGCCCATAGTTTCCTACTTTCTGCCTTTCTCCCTTTTTGAACAGGGGCATTACATTAGCCTTTTTCCAATCCACTGGAACCTTTCCAGATTCCGGGGAATTTTGGAATATTATAACCAATGGATCCACTATCTCTGCTACCACTTCCTATAAGAATCTAGGATGTGGGCCAGCAGGCCCTGGGGATTTGTCTGCCTTTACTTCCAATAATTTGCTCAATACTTTTTCCCTAGTGATGGCAATTGTTTTAAGTTCAAGTTTAAAGTAGAGACTCTTAACATCATTTAAAATTAAATTGGATCAGCATTCGAAAGGAAGAATATGAAAGGACATGGGGAAAGAGGAGGAAAATGGGATGAGAGCTGATAATTCCAAATGAAGAGCTAGCACCCACACAGGTATAATGGACTGGAATTCAAAATGCCAAGAATGTTACAGGATTGTCACCAACAGATCAGTGACCTTAAACCGATTGCACAGAGGAAAGTGAAATACATTTTTTTTGAACAAAAAGTCTAAAGTGCAATCAAGAAACCTTGCAGCAAATTCTTTTCTACTGTAATTTGTACAATTCTATGTGACATTCCACTAATGGAAGTAGATGGTTTCCTGCTGCCTTAGAATTGAAAGTCTTCCCTTCCACAATAGTTATCAGGAATGTATACAAAAGAGGCGATGAAGCTCTGTGGATTTACGGTCCATGCTTTATTATTGACCCTGGAATGTGGAAATACAGAAAGACTGTTGTAGGTGCCAATGACACATTAATTAATTTATGCTGCTCAAGGACAGATGAAGAGATCGGCAAAATACCTTATTCATGTGAATCCACGCCTTTTAACAATCTATCAAATATCATTAGTAATTGGTTAAAATAGACATTATAACCAGCATGTATAAGCTGCTTACTGGAGTGTGATGTTGATTTCAGTACACCGACCTTAAAATTACAGTGCGTCAACATTTAATTTTTTTGAAAAATGAAAGTTGCCATCATCCCAGAGGATGAGAGATAGAGTTGACTGGTGGTGATTTAATCTGAAGCTCACCACACGTTAGGCGAGGGACAAGGTTGAGAAGGCAGGGCCTTCATGGTAACCTCAGCCGGTACGGGAATCGAGACCATGCTGTTGGTATCGTTCCTCTAACTGAGCTAAATGCCTCCCCCCATTCCCCCACACCGGGCTCATTAATGGGGAAGACCAGCTTACGGTCCTCTGGGATTATGGCAACATTTACAATTTTTAAAAATACAAAACGGTGCATTAAAATAAATGGGCTAACAGCAACATTAAAATTAAATTAGTAATTTTGTGAGTCATACATCTGATGTGGAGTCTTATTGAACTGGAATATGCAGGTTGAACAATGTATTGTAGACTGTTGTAGCCCTATATCTAAACCACTCTTCCACCTAACAAGGTTCCACAGTGTGAGTGCACACAATTAAAATGAACTATTAAGTGTTTAAATATTAATCTTCACCTAGCGTAATTTGTAGGTCTTTGATTTTTGCACTTCGCAAACTGTAAAGACTGGCTGTGTTGTTATTGAAGTAAAGAGTTTATTGACTATATACCCAGGTCAAAGGTTTTTTTTGGTGCTTCGTGTCTTCTTTGCTGCACCATGAACCTTACTGAAATTGTACTTCATCTTCCTCTCTCTATCGGTTGCTGATAATCCTGTGGCATTTCCAGTGTTACCCTAACTCTGTCAGATATTCTGATCTAAGCCTGTTTTACCCTTCCATGATTGGTAGAGTCAGTTTCGTTCCAACAAAAGCAATTTTGGATTTGATGAAATGTTTTAGCAAGTAAAAATTTCAGCACATGATAATGTTTACACTTTTAAGTCTTGAAATTGAGTCCTTTAAATATTAGTGCCTAAATGTGCTCCAATAAATTCCTTAATTGGCATTCGTCTCCATTTGGACGACACGGCGGCACAGTGATTAGCATTATTGCTCCACAGCGCCAGGGACCCGGGTTCCATTCCCGGCTTGGGTCACTCTCTGTGCAGAATCTGCACATTCTCCCCATGTCTGCGTGGGTTTCCTCAAGGTGCTCCGGTTTCTTCCCACAAGTTCCGAAAGCCGTGCTTGTTCGGTGAATTGGACATTCTGAATTCTCCCTCAGTATACCCGAACAGATGCCGGAATGTGGCGACTAGGGGCTTTTCACAGTAACTTCTTTGCAGTGTTAATGTAAGCCTACTTGTGACACTGATAAAGATTATTATTATTTTGCTTCTGGCACCACTATGACTACATGGTGTCACATTCATTGACATATATCGGCGCAGGCTGGGAGGGCCGAAGGGCCTGTTCCTGTACTGTAACTTTCTTTATAGTGATATATTTCATTCTTGCACATTGAGATGGTAGATTTAAATAATTTCATTCAGGGTCTGAATGATTCTCCGGGGGCCGATTCAGGAAGCAAAGGCAAGGGCGTTAGCCCTCTTCCCCATATGAAGTTCTGGCTGGTACGATATCCCGAAGACTGCCATTCTCGGGCACGGCTCCACCCAAACCCCCACAACCTTGGACATCGGCTCAGAGAAGGCTGTCCAGATCCCGAAAAGTCTGGGACAGGCCCAGAACATCTGGGTGTGGTTGTGCGGTCCTCCCTGGCACCGTTCACATTTATCTTCCACCTCCAGGAAGAACCTGTTCATTTGGGTTCTGTTTAGGTTAGCTCTGTGCCCCACATTGAACTGCATGAGGCTTAGCCTCATGCAGGAGGAGGTGGAGTTGGCCCTACTCAGTGCTTCACTCCAGAATCCCGAACCCACTTCCATCCTGAGTTCATCCTCCCAATTTTGCCTAGCTCCGTCATCTGTAGATGTCCCCACAGTTCCCTCTCTCCTTACTGTCCGTGTTTATTAGCTCCTCCAGTAAAGTGTCTCTTGAGGCCCAGGGTACCTCGTTGTCTCCCTGCGGAGAAAGTGTTTGATTTGAAGGTGCCGGAGTTCCTGTCCTGTCAGTAGCACCAGTTCTTCCGTTAGTTCGTCCAGGGTCGTGAGTCTGTCCCCTTTATAGAAGTCCCTGACTGCTAGTATCCCCCTGTCTTCTCTCCATTTTTTGAAGGTGACACCAAGCATGGCTGGTGGGAATTTGTGGTTACTGCAGATGGGGGTCATGGGGGACATCTCGGTTAAACTGAAATGCTGTCTCATTTGGTTCTATGTCCTCAATGTGGCTGCCACCACTGGGCAGGATGCATGTTTTCCCATGAGGGATGGGAGTGCTGCTGTGGTGAGGGCTCGGGGGGTGGGGGGGGGGGCATTCCTTTGCAGGGGGGCTCCTCCAGCCTCATCCATTCCACGTTGGACTCTCATAGTCATCCCTTCACCTTCTCGGCTGTGACTGCCCAGTGAGAGTATTTCAGGTTGGGCAGGGTCAGACTGCCTGTGTTTTTCCTCCTTTGCAGTGTCGATTTGGGGACCCTTAGCTTATTTTCCCCCACACTTAAACACCATGGTCATTTTGTCTATCCCTTGGAAAAAGGCCTTGGGGATGAAGATCGGTATGGATCTGAACAGGAAGAGGAACCATGGCAGCACGTTAATTTTGAGCGTCTGCACCCTCCCTGCCAGGGAAAGCGGGAGTGCGTCCCAAACTCTTCCAGTAGCTCCACGATTGCTTTTAGGCCATTCTATGCATCCGAGACGCAGAGGAGCAGATCATTTGCATAGAGTGAAACTCTGAGCTCTCTGCCTCCTCTTTGGATGCACCTCCAGTCTTTTGCGTCCTGCAGGATGACCAACAGGGGTTTGTTTGCCAGGGTGAACAAGAGTAGGGACAGTAGGCATTCCTGCCTTGTGCCTCTGTGCAGCTGGAAGTATTCAGAGCTGATGGTGTTGATCTGAATGCTCGCCTTGGGCCATTGTACAGGAGTTTCACCCATGAGGTGAACCCCGTTCCTAGCCCAAACTGCTCCAGCACCTCAATGAGATACTTCCGTTCAATGATCACCTCAGGTGTTTTCTTCTCGGGCAGGGTCATTATTACATTTAGGAGCTGCCTGATGTTCGCAGTTAGCGGCCTACTCTTGACAAAGACCGTCTGGTCCTCTGCGACTATCCCTGGTACGCAGTTCTCCAGGCTCTTAGCCAGGACCTTTGCGAGTATCTTCACGTCCACATTGCACAGCGAGATGGGTCTATATGATCCGCATTTCATCAATCCTTTGTCTCTTTTGGGTATCAGCGATATCGTGGCCTGCATTGAAGACAGGGTGCCCCTCGCTAGTGAGTCCGCGAACATTTGACGTAGGTGTGGAGCCAGGGCTGGTGCGAATGTTTTAAAGAAGTCCACCGGGAACCCATCTTCCCTGCCTGCATGGAGCTAATGCTCTCCATGATCTCTACCAGTCCTATTGGTCATGATGTGGAGATGTCGGCGTTGGACTGGGGTGAGCACAGTAAGAAGTCTTACAACACCAGGTAAAAGTCCAACAGGTTTGTTTCAAACACTAGCTTTCGGAGCACTGCTCCTTCCTCAGGTGAATGAATGTGGAATCATTCACCTGAGGAAGGAGCTGCGCTCCGAAAGCTCGTGTTTGAAACAAACCTGTTGGACTTTAACCTGGTGTTGTAAGACTTCTTACTGTGCAGTCCTATTGGTGTTCCCAGCTCCTCCTGTCTATTGTGCCATACGACTGGCATGTCCAGTCCATCAAGGAACTGTTTCATCTATGCATCCCCGTCGGGGGACTCAGAGGTGTACAGTCTTCGGTAGAAGTTCTCAAATGTTTGGTTGACCCTTTTTGGTTCGGCTACCAGTCCACCTCTTCTGTCCTTCACCTGCGCTATTTCCCTCATGGCTGCCTGCTTTCTCAGCTGGTGAGCCAGTAGGCGGCTAGCCTTCTCTCCATGTTTGTAGAAGGTCCCCCATGTCTGGTGGAGTTGGCGCACTATCTTCCGAGAGAATTATTTTCTTTTCTCGGTTGAGGTTAAGTTGCTTTGGAATTTCAGGGCAAAATTTGCCTCAAAGTGCCTATTTGGTTGTGGTCTGGAGAAGAGCCACCTGATGTGCATCCACTCAGCACATCACCATCACCTGAAGTCAATTCCTGCCTTTTGAACATTTTCTGCACATTACTGCCCGGCTGATATTTGCCCTGTAGCTGTCACTGCTTCTTGAAGCTTGATGCCAATATCAGCTTTTAGACAAACTGAAAATCCTCCCAGCAAGTAGAATCTACCAGGTTAACTTGGCAATGGTTCTGACTGAACTCAAACGAATAGAACTGTCACAAGAGCAATAAGTGTGAAAGATCGCAGGAATGGCAAATTGTTTTCCATTGTCTCCTGCCAGTCCAGACACCTGGTCGGAAGTCTAGTCTACAGCTGCCAGCCCTGCAGTTCTGTGAAGTTAAGGCCTTGAGAGTTTATTTTGACTCAGCAATATATTGCACCAAGACCACTCCATGTTGGAATTAAATACCCAAATTATCAGTGAGCGATTCAAAAGTGTATAGGGCTGCATGCAACAGTTCATTTTACACTGAGGGAATGCATTTCCTTTAATTTGTATGATACATGATTCTGAAGGATTGAGATTGCAACAGTAAAATCCTTAGAATATGTGAAGTACCAACCTGCTTTCCGTGGGGCGGCATAAGACAACACCAGTAAAGCTGCATCCTTTCTCTGGTGCACGCTGCGATGACAACCACTTCGGATGTGCCCTGTTTTGTGTATAATCCTGAAAAGGATGCAGCAGAAGCCACAGCCTTACCTGCTGATCTGTAAGGGGCCGTCCCATGGGTTCCCTTATTTCCCATTTATTTTATATTGCTGTAATCTTTTTTGATCCATGGATGTTTAATGGACATATACCTTTAAGTTGAGCAGGGGAAATGAGGAACTCAAAAGTTACAAATGTGCTAGCTTTTCAACAGCAGAATTCAGACTTTCTGGCACCCAAGAGATTGGAGGAATTTGGTTCAATTGGTTGGCCGGTGGCCAATGAATTGGAAAACGGCCGTACTCTGCCCGGCAACAGGCAGTGATTGGGTCCTATCCAAATGGGATGGTTTTCCGAGAACCAAGGAAAGGGTAGTTAGATCCTAAACACTCAGAAAAGAAGCTGTGAGTGTCTCTCTATCTCTTTCTCCCGCAAAGCCGCATAGTTGCTGTAATTCTAATCCTGCAGAGAACCTGGATGAATCTGCAGTGAAAACTTCAAACTGAACATTTGGACTGAAAGAAGGTGTGCAGGAAGACAACCACCTGAAACAAATATTCTTATCATTTTACTTTCATCATTATTTTTACACCCCTCTTTTCTCCTCGGTGTTCGTTTGCCTAAATTGTGTGTGTGTGTGTGTGTGCGTGTGTGTAAAGGGTGGGGTGAGTTAAAGAGGGGGGATAATAATTAACCAGTTGCATTGGCTGTATATGTAATTATAGTTATTGTTATTAGTAAAAAATAATAGTGTTTAAAATTACAAACCTAGTGACTGTAGTTATTGGGCAGCCAAGCCAATGTTTTTCTAAGAATTATTTGCTCATTTCAATTGTGTTGCGACTCTGGGTCAAGTGGAGCTGGAATTGGCCATGCTCTCATCCAGGTAATGCAAGTTTGGACCACGTAAGCTCCATTGGATGAATTTATGTCATTCCACAAAGATCAATTATGCAGCTCCAAACTGAGCTCCATATCAATTCTATTTATTGGGTCACTCAACAAGTTGCAAGTGACGTGCTTTTGATTTCCTTTGCCGAGGCTGAATTTATGGAAGTACGGTGTTTTATAGAACATAGAACATAGAACAGTACAGCATAGAACAGGCCCTTCGGCCCTCGATGTTGTGCCAAGCAATGATCACCCTACTCAAGTCAACGTATCCACCCTATACCAGTAACCCAACAACCCCCCCCATTAACCTTATTTTTTAGGACACTAAGGGATAGAAGAATATCCAGCCCAAGTATGTGGTCTGTGATTGCAATGCCTCTTGGTCTGACCAGGACATGGAGCAGAGAATGCAGAGAGTGGAAGCTCTGCAAAGAGAGGGGAGGAGGAGAACTGTCCCTGAACACCTTCTCCGTCAAAGATTTTCCACGAGCACTTCTCCTATACCCACTTACAAAGAAGCAAATCCTGACAGTAAGGTTCAATAAGGAGGTGGCCTCCAAGCTGCCTTACTTTCTGTAATCCCGCTGGGAGCCTGATACGAGGAGGAGGAAGAAAAACCCGACCAGCAGCCTTGCAGGTCAGCATTGCCTACAACCTGAGCACCTCTGGCACCTTCCCTGAGACATTATCAAAAGATTTTGGTCCCGGTCTTGGGTGACTATCTGTGTGGAGTTTGTATCTTCTCCCCATGTCTGCGTGGGTTTCCTCCGGATGCTCCAGCTTCCTCCCACAGTCCAAAAATGTGCGCGTTGGGTGGATTAGCCATGTTTAATATGCAGGGTTATGGAAATAGCGTGGGAGGGTGGGCGTAGGTAGGGTACTCTTTTGAAGGTTGGTGCAGACATGATGGGCTGAATGGCCTCCCTATGCACTGTAGGGATTCTGTAATTATATAATTCTATTATAGTCCACTATGCCACCCATTTCAATATCTGGGAGGTTATGGGGCCCACAAGAGATTGTGGGCTCCATTGTTACATAGTGAATGGCTCTAACAAAGACACCAGCTCACATGCCCTACCACACTAATGCTTACTGTGCATAGTGGTAATGTCACTGGGCTAGTAATCATGAGGCCCAACTATGCTCTGGGACATGGACCAAATTCCACCATAGAAGCTAGATTGAAAATGTGGGATTGAAAGCTATCCTCAGTAATAATTACCAATGTCATAAAATCTCTTCTGGTTCACTAATTTTATTCAGGAAATCTGCCATCCTTACCCTGTCTGGCCTGGCCTACATGTGACTACAGACCCACCAGCCTTCTCAAATGACCTAGCAAGGCACTCAATTGCATCAAAGTCCTACAAAATCTAGGCATTGGAAATGACAACGACAAACTGAACCATGTTGACCCTGCAAAGCCTTTATTAATATTGAGGGGGTTTGTCCCAAAATTGGGAGAGCTTTCCCATGGACTAGTCAAGCAATAGCCGCACCGACGGAATTATATCTTAGAGGTACTGTTCCGGACACCACCATCACAGTCCCTGGGTATGTCCTGTCCCACCGGCAGGACAGACCCAGCAGAGGTAGTGGCACAGTAACACAGTCGAAAAGGAGTAGCCCTGGGAACACTCACCATTGACTCCGGACACCATGAATTTTCATGAGCAAGGGATCCTCCTGTTAATTACCATGTACTGTCCTCCTTCAGCTGATGAATCAGTACTCCAAAATGTTACATACCACTTGGAGGAAGCACTGAGGTTGGAAAAGATGCAGAATGTACGATGGGTGGCGGACTTCAATGTCCATCACCAAAGGCGGCTCAGTATTACCACCACTGGCATAGTCCTCAAGGATATAACTGCTTGACTGTGGTGGTGGGGATTCTCTGGTGTTGAGAGCCAGCGGTGGGTATTGCGATGCCCGGTGAATCGGGGAGGGGGTCAAAAACATGTTTCACGCTGGGCAGCAAATCCATTGCTGGTCTCCCGGCCCGGTGGCACCGATGAGGCTCCAGCTCACATCCAGTGGGAACATGCAAGCACTTCATTAATCCCGATTTAAATCTCATTATCAAGCAGGAATTCCGATTCACTGACCTCCTGAGATGCTCCTGGCCTCTCAGCTGGGAATCCCATTGCCGTGACTTGGTGCAAGTCCTCAGGAACAGGGATCTGGTGACTTGAACTCCGAAGCGGGGCAAAGACGTGAGTATCCTCCCTACACTTGCGTCAGGGTGCTGAGGGGGATCCTTCAGGAGAGGTGGGGGGTCGGGGGGTCTTGGGCAGGAGGGGATCAGGTCCAGGGTCTTTCCCGAGAGGGATGTCGTTTGGCTGGTCTTCCAATTTGCAGCCTTTAAAACCTTTAAACTGCCTTTCAGCATGTCAAGATCAAAGAAATGGGAGAAAAAGTTGAAAATCTTCTGTCTGTAGCACTGTGTGATTTTGGCGTCAATTCAGGTTTTCACATAGATTTGGGTTTTGATGTAGAGTAAGGCTTAGGTGCAGACTCGCGTTTTGGTGTAGATTCACGTTTTGGAGCAGATTCAGGTTTTGGTCTGTGTGGTTTCGGAGCAGTTTGGGGTTTTGGTGTAGATTCGGGTTTTGGTCTGTGTGGTTTCGGAGCAGTTTGGGGTTTTGGTGTAGATTCGGGTTTTGGTCTGTGTGGATTCGGAGCAGTTTGGGGTTTTGGTGTAGATTCGGGTTTTGGTCTGTGTGGTTTTGTTGTAGATTCCAATTTTGGTTGGTGGGTTTTGGTGTAAATTTGTATTTTGGTCTGTGTAGTTTTGGTATAGATTCGGTTTTGATGTTCATTTGGTTTTGGTCTGTGTGGCTTGATGTAGATTCGCGTTTTGGCCTTAATGGTTTTGGTGTAGATTCCACTTTTGGTCTGTGTAGTTTCGGTATAGTTTGGGGTTTTGGTCTGTGTAGTTTTGGTGTCGATTCGGGTTCTGGTCTGTGTGGTTTTGTTGTAGATTCGGGTTTTGGTCGGTGTGGTTTCGGAGCAGTTTGGTGTTTTGGTGTAGATTCAGGTTTTGGTCTGTGTGGTTTCGGAGCAGTTTGGGGTTTTGGTGTAGATTTAGGTTTTGGTCTGTGTGGTTTCGGAGCGGTTTGGGGTTTTGGTGTAGATTCGGGTTCTGGTCTGTGTAGTTTTGGTGTCGATTCGGGTTCTGGTCTGTGTAGTTTTGGTGTCGATTCGGGTTCTGGTCTGTGTAGTTTTGGTGTCGATTCGGGTTCTGGTCTGTGTGGTTTTGTTGTAGATTCGGGTTTTGGTCGGTGTGGTTTTGGTGTCGATTTAGGGTTCTGGCCTGTGTGGTTTTGTTGTCGATTCGGGTTTTGGTGTAGATTTGAACATAGAACATTACAGCGCAGTACAGGCCCTTCAGCCCTTGATGTTGCGCCGTCCTGTGAAACCCCTCTAAAGTCCATCTACACTATTCCCTTATCGTCCATATGCCTATCCAATGACCATTTGAATGCGTTTAGTGTTGGCGAGTCCACTACTGTTGCAGGCAGGGCATTCCATGCCCTTACTACTCTCTGAGTAAAGAACCTACCTCTGACATCTGTCCTATATCTATCTCCCCTCAATTTAAAGCTATGTTCCCTCGTGCTAGACATCACCATCCGAGGGAAAAGGCTCTCAATGTCCACCCTATCTAATCCTCTGATCATCTTGTATGCCTCAATTAAGTCACCTCTTAACCTTCTTCTCTCTAACAAAACCAACCTCAAGTCCTTCAGTCTTTCCTCATAAGATCTTCCCTCCATACCAGGCAACATCCTTGTAAATCTCCTCTGTACCCTTTCCAATGCTTCCACATCCTTCCTATAATGTGGTGACCAGAACTGCATGCAATACTCCAAGTACGGCTGCACCAGAGTTTTGTGCAACTGCAACATAACCTCATGGCTCCGAAACTCAATTCCTCTACCAATAAAAGCTAACACACCGTACGCCTTCTTAACAACCCTCTCAACCTGGGTGGCAACTTCCAGGGAAATATGGACATGGACACCGAGATCTCTCTGCTCGTCCACACTACCAAGAATCTTACCATTAGCCCAGTACTCTGTCTTCCTGTTATTCCTTCCAAAATGAATCACCTCACACTTTTCTGCATTAAACTCCATTTGCCACCTGTCAGCCCAGTTCTGCAGCTTATCCATGTCCCTCTGTAACTTGTAACATCCTTCTGCACTGTCCACAACTCCACCGACTTTAGTGTCATAGAACATACTGCAAATTTACTCACCCATCCTTCTACGCCCTCCTCCAGGTCATTTACAACAATGACAAACAGCAACGGCCCCAAAACAGACCCTTGTGGTACATCACTAGTAACTGGACACCAGTCTGAACATTTCCCATCAACCACCACCCTTTGTCTTCTATCAGCTAGCCAATTTCTGATCCAAACTGCTAAATCACCCTGAATCCCATGTCTCTGCATTTTCTGCAATAGCCTACCATAGGGAACCTTATCAAATGCTTTACTGAAATCCATATACACCACATCAACTGCTTTACCCTCATCCACCTGTTTGGTCACCTTCTCAAAGAACTCAATAAGGTTTGTGAGGCACGACCTACCCTTCACAAAACCATGTTGACTATCTCTAATCAAATTATTCCTTTCCAGCTGATTATACATCCTATCTCTTATAAACCTTTCCAAGACTTTTCCCACAACAGAAGTAAGGCTCACTCGTCTATAGTTACTGGGGTTATCTCTACTCCTCTTCTTGAACAAGGGGACAACATTTGCTATCCTCCAGTCTTCTGGCACTATTCCTGTAGACAAAGATGACTTCAAGATCAAAGCCAAAGGCTCAGCAATCTCCTCCCTAGCTTCCCAGAGAATCCTAGGATAAATCCCATCCAGCCCAGGGGACTTATCTATTTTCACACTTTCCAGAATCGCTATCACCTCTTCCTTATGAACCTCAAGCCCTTCTAGTCTAGTAGCCTGTATCTCAGTATTCTCCTCGACAACTTTGTCTTTTTCCTGTGTGAATACAGACGAAAAATACTCATTTAGCACCTCTCCTATCTCCTCGGACTCCACGCACAACTTCCCACTACTGTCCTTGACTGGCCCTACTCTTACCTTAGTCATTCTTTTATTCCTGACATATCTATCAAAGCTTTAGGGTTATCCTTGATCCTACCTGCCAAAGGCTTCTCATGTCCTCGCCTGGCTCTTCTTAGCTCTCTCTTTAGAGCCTTCCTAACTAACTTGTAACTCTCAAACGCCCTAACTGAACCATCACGTCTCATCTTTACATAAGCCTCCTTCTTCCTCTTGACAAGTGTTCCAACTGCTTTAGTAACCCATGGTTCGCTCGCTCGACCACTTCCTCCCTGCCTAACAGGTACATACTTATCAAGGCCACGCAGTAGCTGTTCCTTGAACATGCTCCACATTTCCATTGTGCCCATCCCCTGCAGTTTTCCTCTCCAGTCGATGCATCCTAAGTCTTGCCTCATTGCATCATAATTGCCTTTTCCCCCAGCTATAACTCTTGCCCTGCGGTGTATACCTATCCCTTTCCATCGCAAAACATAATCAAATTGTGACCACTATCACCAAAGTGCTCACCTACCTCCAAATCTAACACCTGTCCTGGTTCATTACCCAGTACCAAATCCAATACGGCCTCGCCTCTCATTGGCCTATCTACATACTGCATCAGAAAACCCTCCTGCACATATTGGACAAAAATGGACCCATCTAAAGTACTCAAACTACAGTGTTTCCAGTCGATATTTGGAAAGTTAAAGTCCCCCACAACAATTACCCTGTTACTTTCGCTCCTATCCAGAATCATCTTTGCAATCCTTTCCTCTACATCTCTGGAACTTTTCGGAGGCCTACAGAAAAGCCCTAACAGGTGACCTCTCCTTTCCTGTTTCTTAACTCAGCCCATACCACCTCAGTATTCGAGTCCTCGTCAAATGTCCTCTCAGCCACTGTAATACTGTCCTTGACTAACAATGCCACCCCTCCCCCTCTCTTACCACCTTCCCTGAGCTTACTGAAATATCTAAACCCCAGCACCTGCAACAACCATTCCTCTCCCTGCTCTATCCATGTCTCCGAAATGGCCACAACATCGAAGTCCCAGGTACTAACCCATGCCGCAAGCTCACCCACCTTATTCTGGATGCTCCTGGCATTGAAGTAGACACACTTTAAACCACCTTACTTCTTGCCGGTTCACTCCTGCAACTTTGAAACCTTACTCATGACCTCACTACTCTCAGCTTCTTGTATACTGGAGCTACAATTCAGGTTCCCAATCCCCTGAACTAGTTTAAACCCTCCTGAAGAGCATTAGCAAACCTCCCCCCCAGGATATTAGTACCCCTCTGGTCCAGGTGTAGACCATCACGTTTGTAGACGTCCCACCTACCCCAGAATGAGCCCCAATTGTCCAGGAATCTGAAACACTCGCCCCTGCACCATCCCTGCAGCCACGTGTTCAACTGCTCTCTCTCCCTATTCCCCGACTCGCTGGGTAACAACCCAGAGATAATAACTCTGTTTGTCCTGGATCTAAGTTTCCACCCTAGCTCCCTGAATTCCTGCCTTACATCCCTATCCCTTTTCCTACCTATGTCGTTGGTACCTATGTGGACCACGACTTGGGGCTGCTCCCCCTCTCCCTTAAGGATCCCGAAAACACGATCCGACACATCGCGGACCCTGGCACCTGGGAGGCAACACACCAACCGCAAGTCTCTCTCGTTCCCACAGAATCTCCTATCTATCCCCCTAACTATGGAGTCTCCAATGACTAATGTTCTTCTCCTCTCCCCCCTTCCCTTCTGAGCAACAGGGACAGACTCTGTGCCAGAGACCTGTACCCCATGGCTGGATTTGGTATAGTTTCAAGTGTTGGTGTAGATTCAGGTTTTGGTCTGTGTGGTTTTGATGTAGATTGGGGTTTTGGTCTGTGTGGTTTTGATGCATATTCGGGTTTTGGTCGGTGTGGTTTCGGTGTAGATTGGGGTTTTGGGCGGCATAGTTTTGGTGTAGATTCGGGTTTTGGTCGGTGTGGTTTCGGTGTAGATTTGGGTTTTGGTCGGTGTGGTTTTGGTGTAGATTCGGGTTTTGGTCGGTGTGGTTTCGGTGTGGATTCGGGTTTTGGGCGGCATAGTTTTGGTGTAGATTGGGGTTTTGGTCAGTGTGGTTTCGGTGTAGATTCGGGTTTTGGTCGGTGTGGTTTTGGTGTAGATTCGGGTTCTGGGCGGCATAGTTTTGGTGTAGATTCGGGTTTTGGTCGGTGTGGTTTCGGTGTAGATTCGGGTTTTGGTCGGTGTGGTTTTGGTGTAGATTCGGGTTTTGGTCGGTGTGGTTTCGGTGTAGATTCGGGTTTTGGTCGGTGTGGTTTCGGTGTAGATTCGGGTTTTGGTCGGTGTGGTTTCGGTGTAGATTCGGGTTTTGGTCGGTGTGGTTTCGGTGTAGATTCGGGCTTTGGTCGGTGTGGTTTCAGTGTAGATTCGGGTTTTGGTGGGTGTGGTATCGGTGTAGATTCGGGTTTTGGTCGGTGTGGTTTCGGTGTAGATTCGGGTTTTGGCCGGTGTGGTTTTGGTGTAGATTCGGGTTTTGGTCGGTGTGGTTTTGGTGTAGATTCGGGTTTTGGTCGGTGTGGTTTTGGTGTAGATTCGGGTTTTGGGCGGCATAGTTTTGGTGTAGATTCGGGTTTTGGTCGGTGTGGTTTGGTGTAGATTCGGGTTTTGGTCGGTATGGTTTCGGTGTAGATTCGGGTTTTGGTCGGTGTGGTTTTGGTGTAGATTCGGGTTTTGGGCGGCATAGTTTTGGTGTAGATTCGGGTTTTGGTCGGTGTGGTTTGGTGTAGATTCGGGTTTTGGTCGGTATGGTTTCGGTGTAGATTCGGGTTTTGGTCGGTGTGGTTTCGGTGTAGATTGGGGTTTTGGTCGGTGTGGTTTCGGTGTAGATTGGGGTTTTGGTCGGTGTGGTTTTGGTGTAGATTGGGGTTTTGGTCGGTGTGGTTTCGGTGTAGATTGGGGTTTTTGTCGGTGTGGTTTTGGTGTAGATTGGGGTTTTGGTCGGTGTGGTTTTGGTGTAGATTCGGGTTTTGGTCTGTGTGGTTTTGGTGTAGATTCGGGTTTTGGTCGGTGTGGTTTCGGTGTAGATTCGGGTTTTGGGCGGCATAGTTTTGGTGTAGATTGGGGTTTTGGTCGGTGTGGTTTCGGTGTAGATTGGGGTTTCGGTCTGTGTGGTTTTGATGTAGATTCGGGCTTCGCTGTAGATTTGTATTTGGTATAGTTTTGAGTTGTTGGTGTAGATTTAGGTTTTGGTCTGTGTGGTTTTGTTCTAAGTTTCTGTTTTGGTCTACATGGTTTGGGTGTAGCTTTGGGTTTTGATGTTGATTTGGGTTTGGGTGTACTTACAGAGTTTGGTGTAGATCTTAGTTTGGGGCTGGTTTAGCACAGTGGGCTAAACAGTTGGCTTGTATTGCAGAAGAAGATGAGCAGCACCAGCTCAATTCCCGTACTGGCCTCCCCGAGCAGGTGCCGGAACGTGGTGACTAGGGGCTTTTCACAATAACTTCATTGAAGCCTACTTGTGACAATAAGCAATTATTATTATTAGTTTCGGGTTTTGCTATTGATTTGGTCTGTATGGTTTTGTTGTAAATTTGTGTTTTGGTCGACATGGTTTTGGTGTAGTTTCGGGTTTTAGTGTAGATTTGGGTTTTGTATGTGTGGTTTTGTTGTGGTTTCTGGTTTTGGTCTGTGTGGTTTGGGTGTTGATTGTGGTTTTTTTTGTAGATTTAAGTTTTGGTCTCTGTGCTTTTGGTTTTGTGCTCCAAGAACCCATTGTTTTTTCAGAAGTTGATACTTTGGACAGTCAAATCTGAACTTGTTCAAATTTGTTCATGAACACGTGATCAATTTCATCGTGTTCATGCTTCGGATTATCCCTCGCAAGATCATGTAATTGGTAGCACAGTGGTTAGCACTGTTGCTTCACAATGCCAGGGTCCCAGGTTTGATTCCCGCTTGAGTCACTATCTGTGCAGAGTCTGCACGTTCTCCCTGTGTCTGCGTGGGTTTCCTCTGGATGCTCCGGTTTCCTCCCACAAGTCCCGAAAGACGTGCTTGTTAGATTCATTGGAAACTTTTGCATCTGTTATGCTGCTCACACTCCATCTTCCACCTCTTCTGGGGAAAGTTCACCACACACAGGTGCATCTTTCTCAGCCTATACTCCATCCCTTCTTATCACAGACTTTCCTTTTGTCCTCATCCGGGGCAAGCTTGCTCACAATAGGTGGGAAACATCGTAGGCCAGGGGAGAGATGGCCAACACAATTGCCCTCACAGAATTCGAGGAGTTTGCTGCTGAGATTGCTGGGTAAGACAGAAATCGCTCCTGTAGGGAAGGGGAGATTGGATTGTCTCAACCTTGTACGGATCATTCCTCCATCAGTTTATCACATTCTGGCAATCACAGTGACATGCAATCTTGTAATCCACATGTTCGTCAATTAAAATTCTATTCTCTATCTTACTGGCATCAGAAGGCCCATCAGACCAGCCACCATAAGTTCCAACCCCACCACATCAGAAGCTGAAGTTCTGTAAGAACGGTCACTGTGTTCACCCACACCCACTGCAGAGACGCACACTACACTGGGGCATAGCTTTAGATTAGGCTCGGGCCACCTACTGGAGAACAGCTCACTGATCCGTCCCTGCAGCAGTCGGATGCAGGGAAAGCCCAGGTCTCTTGCACTCTGCTATGCCCCCTCGGCCCTGGACTCCATGGGCACCCTTTCTGGGGGCATCATTAAGGTGTAGAGGACAGGGGGAACGATCTTCCTCCAGGTGCACCATCTCCTCAAGGAGTCAGGCCAGGGCCCTCGGGCACCCATAGGGAAATGAGCATGTCGGACACCCCAGCAGCCTCTACTCAGGAGACTCCATGGATGTCCAGTCGCTCCAGATCCCCTCTGCCTCTAACTCCATCTACTCCAGCTGTTCAGGCTGAGGAGGGTGCACCTGAGCAGATGACCCCTATCATGTTGGGGCCCTCCAGGTCCTAGGCCACCAGACGACATCTGCCAAGGTCATCGCAGGTATCAAGACGTAGCAATCAGCAGTCTCCACCACTGTTGCTGATGTTGGAATTGTACCTCAGTATAGTGACCAGTTTAGGAAGATTAAGAAGTAATGCAGGTATGCTACCACTGCGACAATGTTGCAATTTTGCAAATACATTAGATGTTTATGTGAATGGCTGGGTCAACTGAAGGCATTGTGATTATGTACATTTGAACCATCTTATCTCAAGGTTTAGCCATCCTCCCATTCAGCAATAGTCTCTCCCTAAGTGATATTCACATTCACATGATGTTAACCTCACAAAGATAGTTCCAGCATCTTTGTGTGATGTCAAGGAGATGTGTTAATATCTTTATTGGAAGTGTATGCTTAATGCGCTTTTAAGCATTTTCTCTCACAGCACACCATTGTGTGAGGGCAGCACAGAAGCTTTGAGGGCCTGGTGACAGTTGTGTCTCCTCAGCAGTAGTGCCAAAGACAGGACTTCGACAAGAGGATGATATCCTCGACCATGTCTTCATCTTACTGGCCGCTGTAGTTTTTCATTTTTGCGTTGACGACTGCATCAAATTAATTTTCGCAGCATTCTCACTGTTGAGTGGACTGTCACTTCACAGAGCGAGCATTTACAAAGGGGCATCACTGTCCTTATTAGGCATCATGGTCTGGTGAATCATACGGTCAGAAGTTACAAATGTGAATGCTGGACTAGCTCTCGATGTGACTTGAGATGAACTAGAATGCCATTGAGGGCCAAGAAAATGTGGCCACCTCCTCTTGCCTTCATTTTACTCCTCTTGGAATCAGGTAGTAATTAAAGTGTCACGAGCACATCTCCCACAACTTGCTTCCTTTATGATGTTATCGTGTTCTAACTAACCATCATCACCTTTACAGTAGCGAGGGATAGGTTTAGGTATTTGGGGATTCAGGTCGCGAGGGAATGGACTCCATAAGTGGAACTTAATGAAGCTGGTGGAGGAGGCCAGGGAGAATCTTAGGAGGTGGGATACGCTGCACTTAACGTTAGCGGGAGGGTCCAAGTGGTGAAAATGAATATTCTGCCGAGGTTCTTGTTTATCTTTCAGGCTCTCCCGTTCTTTATACCAAAGGCCTTTTATCGGAAACTGGACACGATCATCCCGGACATTGTATGGGTGGGGAAGGTGCGGAGGGTGGGGAGGACCCTGCTACAGAGGCAGCAGGGGAGTTGGCATTGCTGAACTTGCTTCATTATTATTGGCGGCGAATGTGGACAAGGTGCGGCGGTGGTGGGAAGGCGAAGGGGTAGAGTGGGTTAGGATGGAGGAGGAATCTTGTAAGGGGTCTAGTTTGAGGACTATGGTGACGGCAGCATTGCCAATGGCTCCGAGTAGGTATTCAGGGAGCCCAGTGGTGCAGTCCACGGTGAAGATATAGAATCAGCTGAGGAGGCATTTTAGGGTGGAAGGGATGTCGGTGCTAACGCCACTGTGCGCGAATCATGGGTTTGAGGCGGGGGAGATGGATAGTGTATACAGGAGGTGGAGGGAAGTGGGGCTGGTCAAGGTGAGGAATTTGTATTCGGAGCAAGGGTTCGGCAGTCTGGAGGAGCTGAGGGAGAGGGTAGAGCTGCTATGGGGGGAGTGAGTTCAGGAATATGCAGGTTAGGGACTTTGCATAAAAGATCTGGAGGGGGTTTCCTAAGTTGCCGGGATACACCCTGCTGGTGTGACTGCTGCTTCCGGACGTGGAAGGGGAGAGAAGAACTGGTGATGTATATAAGTGGATGGGGGAGCAGGGAGGCGAGCGGGTGGTGAAGATCAAGGAGAAATGGGAAGCGGAGTTGGGAATGGAGATCAATTGGGGAGTATGGAGTGAGGCACTGCGAAGGGTAAACGGGACCTCCTCTTGTACAAGGATGGGCCTGATACAGTTTAAGGTGGTGCACAGGGTGCATATGACTCGGGCAAGAATGAGTGGGTTCTTTCAGGGGGTAGCAGATGAGTGTGAGAGGTGTGGGTGGGGGACAGCGAATCACGCGCACATGTTTTGGGGGTGTGAAAAATTGGGAAGATTCTGGGCGGAAGTGTTTGCGGTCTTAGCCAGGATAGTGGAGGAGGAGGTGGACCCGGACTCTTTGGTGGTGATATTTGGGGTTTCAGAGAAGCCGGAGCTCTTAGAGAGGAGGGAGGCCGATGTCTTGGCCTTCACCTCTCTGGTTGCACGGTGACAAATTTTGATGGAGTGGAGGTCGACATCGCCACCGGGGGTAGCAGCTTGATTGGGTGACCTGTACGACTTCCTGCGGTTAGAGAAGATAAAGTATGAGTTAAGGGGCTCAGCGGGGGAGTTTGAGAAAAGGTGGGGGATGTTTGTGACCGTGTTTGAGGAGCTGTTCGTCACAGGGGTGGGTGATGGGGAGAGGAGGTTGATAAAGGGGGAAAATCTGTACAGACTGTATAGTTGATTGTTGAGAAGTATGTTTCCCGGGGTGTTTACTTGCTGTCACCTGCTTTGATACACATTTGTAATAAAATACGTTTAAAAAAAAACAACCTCATTAACCTCTTGAAGTTCCTGGACCTCTGGGTTTTCAATCTCCGATGAGTTCTAATCCTCCTTCATTTCACCCTCTTTGCAGCACCAGGTCGTGAAAAGTGCAGTACACAGCAGTGATGCAGGAAACTCTGTTGTGAGTGTACTGTAGTACATCACCTGAGCCGTCCAAACTGCTGAAATGCATCTTCAGAATGCCAATGGTCTGCTCAAATAGGGACTGTGTGGAACTGTGAACTGCACTGTACATCCACACCTCATCCAGCAGAGGGCAGCAGAGCAGAGCTACTGATCAGCTGTTCTGGGGGAATTTGCATACGTGCAGTGCGGTCAGCCTAAGTTGAAGGTGAATCTGCGAAGTAGACCCGAGGAGTTTGAGTGAAGGCAATCATCCAGCAGAGGGCAGCAGAGCAGAGCTACTGATCAGCTGTTCTGGGGGAATTTGCATACGTGCAGTGCGGTCAGCCTAAGTTGAAGGTGAATCTGCGAAGTAGACCCGAGGAGTTTGAGTGAAGGCAATCATCCAGCAGAGGGCAGCAGAGCAGAGCTACTGATCAGCTGTTCTGGGGGAATTTGCAGACGTGCAGTGCGGTCAGCCTAAGTTGAAGGTGAATCTGCGAAGTAGACCCGAGGAGTTTGAGTGAAGGCAATCATCCAGCAGAGGGCAGCAGAGCAGAGCTACTGATCAGCTGTTCTGGGGGAATTTGCAGACGTGCAGTGCGGTCAGCCTAAGTTGAAGGTGAATCTGCGAAGTAGACCCGAGGAGTTTGAGTGAAGGCAATCATCCAGCAGAGGGCAGCAGAGCAGAGCTACTGATCAGCTGTTCTGGGGGAATTTGCAGACGTGCAGTGCGGTCAGCCTAAGTTGAAGGTGAATCTGCGAAGTAGACCCGAGGAGTTTGAGTGAAGGCAATCATCCAGCAGAGGGCAGCAGAGCAGAGCTACTGATCAGCTGTTCTGGGGGAATTTGCAGACGTGCAGTGCGGTCAGCCTAAGTTGAAGGTGGTTTGTGGAGAGGCTGTTGGCAAGTGACAGTTAAACCCGAAACACTTCGTGAGTGTTTCCCACCCTACCTCCTCCTCTAACCAACCCCCCACCCCACGGTGGTTGGGAAGCGGGAGCAGGGGCCTGTCGTGAAGGTGAGTGAGTGCCTTTAAATTTGCTTACCTTTCAGCGGGAGCAGGGTTTGAGGTAATATCAGGTAAGCTCTTCTTTCTTTTTCTTGTTTTTTTTTTTAAATCTAGAGGTGATGTCAGGGAAGGCAGTACAATGCTCCTCCTGCAGAATGTTTGAGGTGAGGGACGCCGTCAGTGTCCCTGCTGATTTCATCTGTGGGAAGTGCACCCAACTCCAGCTCCTCAAAAACCGTGTTAGGGACCTGGAGCTTGAGCTGGATGAACTTCGGATCATTCGGGAGGCAGAGGGGGTCATAGATAGGAGCTTCAGGGAAGTAGTTACACCAAAGACTGGAGATAGGTGGGTAACTGTAAGAGGGAATGGGAAGAAGCAGTCAGTGCAGGGACCCCCTGCGGTCGTTCCCCTGAGTAACAAGTATACCGTTTTGGATACTTGTGGGGGGGACGACTTACCAGGGGTAAGCCATGGGGTACGGGCCTCTGGCACGGAGTCTGTCCCTGTTGCTCAGAAGGGAAGGGGGGAAAGGAGTAGAACATTAGTAATTGGGGACTCAATAGTCAGGGGCACAGATAGGAGATTTTGTGGGAGCGAGAGAGACTCACGTTTGGTATGTTGCCTCCCAGGTGCAAGGGTACGTGATGTCTCGGATCGTGTTTTCCGGGTCCTTAAGGGGGAGGGGGAGCAGCCCCAAGTCGTAGTCCACATTGGCACTAACGACATAGGTAGGAAAGGGGACAAGGATGTCAGGCAGGCCTTTAGGGAGCTAGGATGGAAGCTCAGAGCTAGAACAAACAGAGTTGTTATCTCTGGGTTGTTGCCCGTGCCACGTGATAGTGAGATGAGGAATAGGGAGAGAGAGCAATTAAACACGTGGCTACAGGGATGGTGCAGGCGGGAGGGATTCAGATTTCTGGATAACTGGGGCTCTTTCTGGGGAAGGTGGGACCTCTATAGACAGGATGGTCTACATCTGAACCTGAGGGGCACCAATATCCTGGGGGGGAGATTTGTTAGTGCTCTTTGGGGGGGTTTAAACTAATTCAGCAGGGGCATGGGAACCTGGATTGTAGTTTTGGGGTACGGGAGATTGAGAGTATAGAGGTCAGGAGCACAGATTTGACTTCGCAGGAGGGTGCCAGTGTTCAGGTAGGTGGTTTGAAGTGTGTCTACTTCAATGCCAGGAGTATACGAAATAAGGTTGGGGAACTGGCAGCATGGATTGGTACCTGGGACTTCGATGTTGTGGCCATTTCAGAGACATGGATAGAGCAGGGACAGGAATGGTTGTTGCAGGTTCCGGGGTTTAGGTGTTTTAGTAAGCTCAGAGAAGGGGGCAAAAGAGGGGGAGGTGTGGCGCTGCTAGTCAAGGACAGTATTACGGTGGCGGAAAGGATGCTAGATGGGGACTCTTCTTCCGAGGTAGTATGGGCTGAGGTTAGAAACAGGAAAGGAGAGGTCACCCTGTTGGGAGTTTTCTATAGGCCACCTAATAGTTCTAGGGATGTAGAGGAAAGGATGGCGAAGATGATTCTGGAAAAGAGCGAAAGTAACAGGGTAGTTGTTATGGGAGACTTTAACTTTCCAAATATTGACTGGAAAAGATATAGTTCGAGTACATTAGATGGGTCATTCTTTGTACAATGTGTGCAGGAGGGTTTCCTGACACAATATGTTGACAGGCCAACAAGAGGCGAGGCCACATTGGATTTGGTTTTGGGTACTGAACCAGGCCAGGTGTTAGATCTGGAGGTAGGTGAGCACTTTGGAAACAGTGACCACAATTCGGTGACCTTTACGTTAGTGATGGAAAGGGATAAGTATACCCCGCAGGGCAAGAGTTATAGCTGGGGGAAGGGCAATTATGATGCCATTAGACATGACTTAGGATGTGTTGGTTGGAGAAGTAGGCTGCAAGGGTTGGGCACACTGGATATGTGGAGCTTGTTCAAGGAACAGCTATTGCATGTTCTTGATAAGTACGTACCAGTCAGGCAGGGAGGAAGGGGTCGAGCGAGGGAACCGTGGTTTACCAAAGAAGTGGAATCTCTTGTTAAGAGGAAGAAGGAGGCCTATGTGAAGATGAGGCATGAAGTTTCAGTTGGGGCGCTTGATAGTTACAAGGAAGCGAGGAAGGATCTAAAGAGAGAGCTGAGACGAGCAAGGAGGGGACATGAGAAGTCTTTGGCAGGTAGGATCAAGGAAAACCCAAAAGCTTTCTATAGGTATGTCAGGAATAAAAGAATGACTAGGGTAAGAGTAGGGCCAGTCAAGGACAGTGGTGGGAAGTTGTGTGTGGAGGCTGAGGAGATAAGCGAGATACTAAATGAATACTTTTCGTCAGTATTCACTCAAGAAAAAGATAATATTGTGGAGGAGAATGCTGAGACCCAGGCTATTAGAATAGATGGCATTGAGGTGCGTAGGGAAGAAGTGTTGGCAATTCTGGACAAGGTGAAAATAGATAAGTCCCCGGGGCCGGATGGGATTTATCCTAGGATTCTCTGGGAAGCCAGGGAAGAGATTGCTGAGCCTTTGGCTTTGATTTTTAGGTCATCATTGGCTACAGGAATAGTGCCAGAGGACTGGAGGATAGCAAATGTGGTCCCTTTGTTCAAGAAGGGGAGTAGAGATAACCCCGGTAACTATAGGCCGGTGAGCCTAACGTCTGTGGTGGGTAAAGTCTTGGAGAGGATTATAAAAGATACGATTTATAATCATCTAGATAGGAATAATATGATTAGGGACAGTCAGCATGGTTTTGTGAAGGGTAGGTCATGCCTCACAAACCTTATCGAGTTCTTTGAGAAGGTGACTGAACAGGTAGACGAGGGTAGAGCAGTTGATGTGGTGTATATGGATTTCAGTAAAGCGTTTGATAAGGTTCCCCACGGTCGGCTATTGCAAAAAATACGAAGGCTGGGGATTGAGGGTGATTTAGAGATGTGGATCAGAAATTGGCTAGTTGAAAGAAGACAGAGAGTGGTAGTTGATGGGAAATGTTCAGAATGGACTTCAGTTACGAGTGGCGTACCACAAGGATCTGTTCTGGGGCCGTTGCTGTTTGTCATTTTTATAAATGACCTAGAGGAGGGCGCAGAAGGATGGGTGAGTAAATTTGCAGACGACACTAAAGTCGGTGGAGTTGTAGACAGTGCGGAAGGATGTTGCAGGTTACAGAGGGACATAGATAAGCTGCAGAGCTGGGCTGAGAGGTGGCAAATGGAGTTTAATGTGGAGAAGTGTGAGGTGATTCACTTTGGAAAGAATAACAGAAATGTGGAATATTTGGCTAATGGTAAAATTCTTGGCAGTGTGGATGAGCAGAGGGATCTCGGTGTCCATGTACATAGATCCCTGAAAGTTGCCACCCAGGTTGATAGGGTTGTGAAGAAGGCCTATGGTGTGTTGGCTTTTATTGGTAGAGGGATTGAGTTCCGGAGCCATGAGGTCATGTTGCAGTTGTACAAAACTCTAGTACGGCCGCATTTGGAGTATTGCGTACAGTTCTGGTCGCCTCATTATAGGAAGGACGTGGAAGCTTTGGAACGGGTGCAGAGGAGATTTACCAGGATGTTGCCTGGTATGGAGGGAAAATCTTATGAGGAAAGGCTGATGGACTTGAGGTTGTTTTCATTAGAGAGAAGAAGGTTAAGAGGTGACTTAATAGAGGCATACAAAATGATCAGAGGGTTAGATAGGGTGGACAGCGAGAGCCTTCTCCCGCGGATGGAGGTGGCTAGCACGAGGGGACATAGCCTTAAATTGAGGGGTAATAGATATAGGACAGAGGTCAGAGGTGGGTTTTTTACGCAAAGAGTGGTGAGGCCGTGGAATGCCCTACCTGCAACAGTAGTGAACTCGCCAACATTGAGGGCATTTAAAAATTTATTGGATAAGCATATGGATGATAAGGGCATAGTGTAGGTTAGATGGCCTTTAGATTTTTTTTCCATGTCGGTGCAACATCGAGGGCCGAAGGGCCTGTACTGCGCTGTATCGTTCTATGTTCCATGTTCTATGTTCTCCTGACAGCGCTAAGGTCAACGCAATGGTTTCATCAGCCCCCATTTCAGTGGCGACCCCTTATTTTCAAGAAACCATCTCTGCAATTGCCCTGGCCCCTCAAAACTCATGTCACTCCAAGTATGTGTAAGTATTTGCTCCTGATGGCCACACACCATTGGAACATTGATGCACTGAAAGCGTTCATGATTTATAAACATTAGGGGGTGCTGACATGGAGTCCTTAAAGCCATATGGGTGCAGTCTATTGCACCCGGCACTCTTGGGAAGTCTGGGCTGCCAACGAAGCCGGTGAATCTCGCAGCCTGACTATCTTTATCCAGAGCAAATCTTATATAGCAATGTGCCTTTCTGTAAAGGGCATCTGTGACCTCCTTTATACAGCGATGTGTGGTGGACTGAGAGATTCCCTGTGGATACAGATCCCCTGTGGATCCCTAGAAAGATCTAAAGGCAAAGAAATGGGGTGCGGTAGTCACCTTTAAAGCTATTGATAGGTCATAGACTCTAACTCCATGGGGCAGCAGGTCTTCAGGATTAATGTGGCAGATGTGATACAAGAGCTCAGGGCAGTCACAAACATGCGCAGCACTGTCTCTCACTCATTTATAAATAAGAGAGCCTTCCTCAGTATACCCTAGGTCTGGGGAGTTGTCTCTATTGTCTGGGTATCTCCTCCTAATCCTATTGTTCTTGTTCTGAATCTCCTTGACCCTGGATCTCAATCTGGGCCTCTTCCTGAAGCTGCACTTGGAGTCTCCTCTCTCTCCTTCACATCCTCCATTGTATTAGGACCCTCAGAAAGGCAGCATTGAGCCCTGCATCCATTTTTGCTTTTACTTTCTCTCTGAAATGAAAGATTGAAAACATTAATTGTTGTCGGGTTAATATTGTGAAACTCTCAATCTGTTGCCAATGGCAACTGTAATGGTTTATTGTTGTTTCTGCCCTACTTGCATGGTTGTTGCTGCTGCCTTGTCTCTGAGATGCTAACACCACATTGAGGTGATCAAGATATGTAATATCTGAATCCCTCAGTAATATGTGAATGAAATGGAGCTCAGTGCTCCAATCTCTGATCTGGCATATTTATTATGTGGAAGAGGACACTGACGGGAAGGGCTGGAAAATTTTGGCCATCATCTACAACTCACTTGTAAAGATTACACCTTCACTGAGTCCTCATGCGGCAAATGCAAACGCAATAAAGTTCTCTTTTGAATTGCAGTATTTAATGTTGTGGGCGTACTGTGAGAGAAGTACAGCCCACCTTTTCACCCTTGACATTAACGGCGTTGAAGATTTTGGTTCCAGAATAGCTACTAGGAGTTTATGATATGTTACTGGCATGATGTTTCTACACCAAATAAATCAGTGAAACATTTTGATTCTGAAGAATATTCCAAGTGCTTTCAGTCTTTGTGTTGAGTCTTGGTGAGAGCACACCAAGTGAATGCAATGGGCTTTTCTTGACCATTTTCCAGGACATGACTAATCACTGCTCCAGTTCCATAATTTGAAACATCGCATGTTAGTTTAAAGTCATGATTTGCATCATAGTGAACATGTAAAGTATCATGGGTCAAGATTTTCTTACATGCATCATAAGCATTTGTGCTTTAGACCATTTCCATTTCACATCTTTCCACAACTCATGGGTGACCATAACATATCTTGGATGGCCTGCCCACTGACCTCTCTGCATTGTTATGCTTTCACAGGTGAGACCAAGGTCACACCCCACCTTTGCCTGAATTGAAACCTGGAAGTGGCCACTCAAGGGCCGCTTCCCACTCATCCTCAATTTTCAGGCAGGAGCAGTTCAGAGGCAGGGAGAAGCCTGGAAATGAACCGTGTTCAAGGCCTTGGGGTGTGGAAGTGAGGTAGCCTCCAGCAGCAGCAGCCCCCTTTTCATAGAATTTACAGTGCAGAAGGAGGCCATTCGGCCCATCGAGTCTGCACCGGCTCTTGGAAAGAGCACTCCACTTAAGCCCACACTTCCAACCTATCCTCGTAACCCAGCAACCCCACTGAACATATTTGTTTGGACACTAAGGGCAATTTTTAGCATAGCCAATCTACCTAAGCTGCACATCTTTGGACTGTGGGTGGAAGCCGGAGCACTCGGAGGAAACCCACGCACACACGCGGAGAACATGCAGATTCCGCACAGACAGTGACCCAAGCCGGGAATCGAATCTGGGACTCTGGAGCTGTGAAGCAACTGTGCTAACCACTATGCTACCATGCTGCCCTTCAGGCCCTTCCCCTCTCCCAGCAGGTCTGGCCCCTACTGGTCCTTCAACCCCAACCCCTGCCTTCTCTACCAACACCCTACCACCTCTCTGCCCACATCCTGGGCCTCACCTACCTTCCCCACCCTGAGATCCCCCCACTATCCTGACCCTAGACTCACAGGACTTAGGCTACGGGGACTGCATGCAGTCCCAGTCATGTCAACGGCAGCTCTCGGTGCTGCAAGGACTGGAGAGTTGCCAACCAATTAGATTGGTCGGCAGCTTTCTGAGGCAGAACTTCATCCCCAGCTAGGGACAGAATCCCATCTCCATCTAATTAACACTTATTGGAGTGTTAAATGGCTACAGGGCAGGCAGTAACAGCGCTGATATGTTCTCCACCACCTCTTTGTATGGCGGGAAGGGAAACCCTGTCATTGAAATGTCCTGGGCATATAGTGGAGCTAACACTTTTGCAAGCTCAGGCAGAAATCATGAATAGAATTAAACCATACCTAGAAAAGACCCATTAAACTTCTTTCTGCAATGTTTCCAGGTCCATGGCACCAGACTCTGGGCATTGACGTCCCAGGACACCTGTTCTCATTCCTTATGAAGATATGCCTTGAGGGCCACCTGACTCCCTGAGTAAAAGAATGTTTCACTCCCCTTCCATCCACATCAATCATTGCTGCCTCCAGAGGGACATTGGTGAATCCTGGACCACTCTCCCTGGGCTGGGGCTCCATTTCCCTTCACCCTGGATGTTTCAGTTTCAGTTGTTTCAAGGCTTGAGTGTTCCAGTTCAGTCCCCTTTAGGAGGGACAGGCTGCCTTTAACAAATGCAGACTAGATAGAACTTGCGCTGATCTCACACGTTTAAAGGTGTGTTCAACCAGCCAGCAGCATGGGTCGTGCTAGGGTACACGCCATACTCAAGGTAATGAGGAGGCAGCGCAAGGTTTGCTTGCTGTCTACCCCCACTGGAAGAGGCATGGCCTCCTGTGACAAATTAATGGGGTACATAAATGTGTAGCCCATAGTGTTTGCACAGTAGATGATATGTTCTGAGGAGAACATGAAATAATATTTGCAGCTGCCATTGAAGTTTTAATATGTAGGCATCAATATGTGTATATATGTTAGAGAAGGTCCTGGGCTGGTGTTCAAAATGAATACTGTAAAAAACACCACTTATTTATATAGGTGCCTCACCCATTTCATAGAATTTATAGAATTTGCAGGGCAGAAGGATGCCATTTGGCCCATAGAGTCTGCACCGGCTCTTGGAAAGAGCACCCTACCCAAGCCCACACCTGCACCCTATCCCCATAACCCAGTAGCCCCATCCAACATGAAGGGCAATTTTGGACACTAAGGGTAATTTAGCATGGCCAATCTATCTAACCCGCACATCTTTGGACTGTGGGAGGAAACCGGAGCACCCGGAGGAAACCCACGCACACACGGGGAGAACGTGCAGACTCCACACGGGCAGTGACCCAAGCCGGGAATCGAACCTGGGACTCTGGAGCTGTGAAGCAATTGTGCTAACCACTGTGCTACCATGCTGCCCATCTTGTTCTTTACTTCTGCCTTCTTTGCTTTATGCATATCTTTCACTTTTTCACTTTCTTGAGATTTTGGTGGTATTTTTACCATTTTATCCTGTTCGTCCTTGCTTTATGAAGTGTTTCTGAGGATTTTTATTTTGATATCTCAGTTTCTTCTGTTGTGTTTTGTTTCTGTTTTTCTGTTACCTTCTGGTCGCAGTTGCAGTCCACCTGGAACATTGTTTACCAAAAAGCTGATAAAATTAGCTCAGTTGGTTGTTGTGGAATGGGGAAGCACAGAATGCAATAGGAACTGGAACACCAAGGGGAAGGGAGCGCCCAGAGAGCCAGCAGTGTTGGGAGTCAGGCTCAAAATGAAGCTGAGGAGCTGTTCAGAAGCACAGGGTGACTGAAAATGAGCAGGGGACAGAAAGTGTCTCAAATATCTGCTCTGGTTACCAAGCTCTACAGTACAAATTTAAATCTATTCAAATGCAGTTTGAATTGTTATCACTGAAATCTATTAGTGCCCTTGGTATCTGGTCCCCAGTTTTATATCCTATTAAACACTCATTCACGCTGAACTGCAATAATGTTCACTTCCGCACAGTAACTTTTGTTGAGTGCTGCAATAACTGACACTTCACCTCACAAACCTCTTCCCACCTATTTACTATCAATTAATTGATACCCTTCCACTCCAATTATAGCACCAGGTTTGTCAAGTTAATGAAAGCTGGGCCTACACGATAAAATTAAGCAGAAGTATTGACATTCATTTTCACCTCTGTGATACAATACACTGTTGTTTATATAAATTGCAATTAACTTTGCAGTCGGCATTTGAGCAATAGCCCTAGCCACGGATCTTGCAAAAAAACTGCCCACAAAGATCTAACGATCTCTCTAATTTGCATTTCACCTTTCCTGAAATTAATTTGAATCAGTGCCCAGTATAGATCTCTGAGGCCGGAATATCCGTTCCTGAGACTAAGTATTGGCGCCGAGGCAGGATTAGAGGAGTTCTACAACAGCAAAACTGACGCCGCGCCTGGACCCATTCACCAACCATTAAGGGGCTAACACTGCCGCCATATGGAACACAATCGATTCCAATGAGAACCGGTGCCAGATTCACCGGGTTCGGGATTGACACTCAGGAAGCTGACAGGCTGCAGCCGCTTAAACACAATTCGGCCCCATGCACACTCATTTCAGCCAACAAGATGGCAGCAAGGAGAGCGGCATTCTGTTTCTCGGGCGTTCAGCTGGAGACCCTGCTAGAAGCCATGGAAGAGAGGCAGGTGACCCTGTACCGCAAGGTGGGAAGGAGGCTACCAGCAGCCGCCATTCACCGTGCCTGGGCACAGTGGCAGAGGCAGTGAGCACCATGCGCAACACCGTCAGGACTGGCCAGCAGTGCTGTAAAAAACTTCACAACATCTTCAGGGCGGCCAGGGTGAGTAGGCAGCATTGTGCCCCTAGCACCAACCCGTGTCCCACACACCCATAACCACCCCCCCAAACCCAGAGGGCAGCCGAACCACCACCCTGCACCACATGCCAGCACCCATACCGGCCGCCATGGCTGGGTGCCATGGCAACTGAAGCCACCAGCTACCTACACCCTGGGTTGCATGCGTTGGACCGTCTAACACTGTTGTTTTCTGTTTTCCACCACCCACCCACCCCTACGCCACCCCCCACCGGAGACTGCTACTCATAATCGCCGTGAGAGGGAGAAGACTGGAGGGGGACTGCCGGACATGTGGCTCCTCACCGCAGCAGAGCAGAGGGCCCTGGACGTGGTCGGTGGGCCCGGAGAGAGGACAGTCACTGAGGCGGAGGTTGGCATCGGTGAGGAAGTAGATCCTGCTGCATTGAGGTTCTCTATGGCACGTGTGTCAACCACACACCCCCTCTCCCCCCACCCCACACACCCCTGCCACCCTCACTCTCCCCAGCCTGCAATGCAATCATGTCTTGTGTCTTGCAGGAGCTCCTGGCTATGGCGCGGGTTCTTCTGGTGTCCACTGCCCCCGACCTCAAGCAGAACTGCAAGCGGATAACAGCGAGGTTTAAGACATGGACAACAACGGGAGCCCTCGACCCGCATCCTGTGACACCCTGGAACTCAAGTCTGGTGAAGATACCGACTTTCCATCACAGCTATCTCCAACAGCATTTTGAAAAGCATATCGATAGATAAGTCCCCTGGGCCTGACGGAATATACCCAAGGTTATTACAGGAAGCGAGGGAGGAGATTGCTGCACCGTTGGCGATGATCTTTGCGTCCTCACTCTCCACTGGAATAGTAATGGATGATTGGAGGGAGGAGAATGTTGTTCCCCTGTTCAAGAAAGGGAATAGGGAAACCCCTGGGAATTACAGTCAGTCTTACTGGTGAGCAAAATATTGGAAAGGATTCTGAGAGATAGGATTTATGATTATTTAGGAAGACATAGTTTTGATTAAAGATAGTCAGCATGGCTTTGTGAGGGGCAGGTCATGCCTCACAAACCTAATTGAATTCTTTGAGGACGTGACGAGACACATCGATGAAGGTCGGGCAGTGGATGTGGTGTATATGGATTTCAGTAAGGCATTTGATAAGGTTCCCCATTGTAGACTCATTCAGAAAGTTAGGGGGCATGGGATACAGGAAAATTTGACTGTCTTGTTACAGAATTGGCTGGCCAAAAGAAGACAGTGATTGGTAGTAGATGGAAAGTATTCCGCCTGGAGGTCAGTGACCAGTGGTATCCCACAAGGATCTGTTCTGGGACCTCTGCTCTTTGTGGTTTTTATAAATGAATTAGATGAGGAAGTGGAAGGGTAGGTTAGTAAGTTTGCCGATGACACGAAGGTTGGGGGAGTTGTAGATAGTGTTGAGGGTTGTTGCAGGTTACAGCAGGTCATTGACAGTTTCCAGAGCTGGGCTGAGAAGTGGCAGATGGAGTTTAACCTAGATAAAGTGATTCATTTTGGAAGGTCGAATTTGAATGCAGGGTTAAAGGCAGGATTCTTGGAAATGTGGAGGAACAGAGGGATCTTGGGGTCCACATACATAGATCCCTCAAAGTTTCCACCCAGATTGATAGGGTTGTTAAGAAGATGTATGGTGTGTTGGCTTTCATTAACAGGGGGATTGAGTTTAAGAACTGCGAGGTTTTGCTGCAGCTTTATAAAACTCTAGTTAGACCACACTTGGAATATTGTGTCCAGTTCTGTTCGCCTCATTATAGGAAGGATGTGGATGCTTTGGAGAGGGTACAGAGGAAATTTACCAGAATGCTGCCTGGACTGGAGGGCATGTCTTATGAAGAAAGGTTGAGGGACCTAGCGCTTTTCTCACTGGAGCAAAGAAGGCAGAGAGGTGACTTGATAGAGGTGTACAAGGTGATGAGAGGCATGGATAGAGTGGATAGCCAGAGACTTTTCCCCAGGGTGTAAATGGCTGTCATGAGGGGGCATAATTTTAAGGTGATTGGAGGAAGGTATAGGGAAGATGTCAGAGGTAGGTTCTTTACACAGAGAGTGGTGGGTGTGTGGAATGCACTGCCAGTAGAGGTGGTGGAGTCAGAGTCATTAGGGACATTTAAGTGACTCTTAGACAGACACATGGACAGCAGTAAATTGAAGGGGTGTAGGTTCGATTGATCTTAGATTAGGATAAATGGTCGGCACAACATCGTGGGCTGAAGGGCCTGGTACTGTGCTGACTTATTCTATGTTCTATGTTCATCCACCATCCCAGAGACACTCACCTCGGTTGGGCACTTTAGTGAAGAGGCTCCTGGGGCACAAATGCTGTGGCACATCAGGTGGAGGTAGGAACCCCCGAGAGCGTGGATGGTCAGACTCCAAGGGCTGGCAGCCATCCAGACAGGTTTTGGGCTTCTGGAACAGGTGGCCCCTTTGATATTGGAGATGCAGTTGCATAGCCAGGGACTGCATGATGGTCAGCAACCATCCAGCTCCTGCAGGTGCAGTTGGAGTAGTCAAACAGCCTGCAGGAGCAGGAAATGGTGCTGACTATGCATGCCACCCACGCCAACACAGCACTGGTGGCGTCCGTGGTGGAGGCCTTGGGGGTGAAGGATTCGGCGATGTATCAAGATATCCAAGGCCTGGGGCACTCTGTGCAGGCGGTGGCCAAGGCCCAGGACAGGGCTGCCCTGTCACATGCACCAGAGCCACCTGGACATTGCAGCTGTGCTCCAGAGCCTGACCCAGTCACAGAGGGTCATGACTGAGAGCATCAGCGGCATGGTCCGGGTGCTGGCTGACATGGCATTGACCGAGGATCAGTCATAGCGTAATGTGGCACAGTCTCAGAGTGAGGTGGTCCACCAGCAGTGCCCCATTGCAGTCCCTGGCTATGCAACTGCAACGCCAGATGGAGAGGGAGCCTCAGGGGTTAGCTCCACTGCCAATATACCCGGGTGGCACTGCCAAGCCGACAGGGGTTCTGCCAGGGTGGCAGTGCAAGGGTGCCAGGATTCCAGGGTGGCACTGCCAAGGGTCAGGGTACAACAGAGGCCATACTCTTGAAAGGAGGGAGGAGAGGGGTATGAAGGGTGGGGGTGGGTTACAGGGCAGGTAAGAAGGGGCCTCTGGTAGGTTGGGGAGAGACAGATGGGGGTGGTGGAAGGGGTGGGGCCTGTACGGGTGTTTGGGAGGCCTGAAGAGAAGGGCCCATAGGGACCCCATAGCGGGCTGTCCTCACTTGGGGCCGGGGGGGGGGGGGGGGGGTGGGGTGATGCCCATGTATGTGGGGGGTGACATTGTCTATGGGTGGGGGACCCACAACTTCACTTCGAGATCGGGAGAACACCCTTTCAAAATGACGGCTCGATCTCTGACTTCAGCTCCCCAGTGATGAAAACATTTCTAAGTATGGGCTGAACCGGTGAGAAACTCCCTAGTGGCCAAAATATTTGCTAAGTGTCGTTAGATAGTATTGGGGAACTCACCAGCAGAACCGACAGGAAACTCCCAGCAAAGTTTGCCACAAATGACACTTAGGGCATGATTTTAATGGCTGCGTTGTTCTGAATTGAGAATGTGACGAGGCCGCTAAATCACGGGGGAGGCCAAAAACAACAACCGCGCTGGGCGCTGATCTGTTTAATAATAATTAATAATAATCTTTAATAGTGTCACAAGTACGCTTACATTAACAGAGGAGAACAGAGGCTTTAATACACTTACAACAGAGCCAGCCTATTCGTCGTTGAACTCCAGATGACTGGCAGGCTGGCTCTAAGGCACTGATCTTTATACATCGGTCCCAGGGGGAGGAGTCCTGGGCGGAGCCAAGGGAGGAGCCCAGTACAAATTCTCGCGTACTCCACACAGACAGCGACTCCCCCTGGTGGTCGGATATTGCAACTGCACTTACAATGGTGGATAGTGAACATATATACACGGAGTTATATTGGCAACTATATACAGCATTGATCTTACAACGGGTAGATAACGAACATATATACATGGAGTGATATAGGCAACTATATATAGTGTGAATCACATTCACCATACTACCATTGCCTCACAAGCCCTCCTAGTTTTCATAGAATGCCTGCAAAGCAGAAGGAGGCGATCCGGCCCATCAAGTCTGCCCAGCCCTCTGAAAGAACACCCTACCTAGGCCCAAATCCACCACCCTATCCTTGTAACCCCACCTAGGGGGAATTTAGCACAGCCAATCCACCTAACCTGCATATCTTTGGGCAGTTATTAATTATGCCTATAAGAAAAATGTGACATGAAAAGCAATGATGTATACTTTTGAGCTTTGATGGTCCAAGTTTGACTCTTAATATACTTCATGAACTTGGGCTATATACAAGTTTGTATGAAGATAAAATCTGTTCCGGTAGCACTGACATTAAAATTTATGGCTGCATCCCTCCCCATGCTTCAGTGAATAAATGTGTTCTGTTGTGTGGCATCCCACAAGATAAAGAATGTCTCAGTTTTGATGCCTTATACGTGTTGAATCAGTTAATCTCATTCAGGGTGGTGATGAGCAGCAACTAGCTTCAGTATCAGCAGACGGGGGAAGGGGAAAAGAGCTTTGATTAATATCTGGTCACATTTGCTGGAATTTTATATATGGGCTAAGAGTTAGCTCAGGCTGTGGTCCATCTGTAGGCCCCTTTGCTTAGGTATCCTGTAACTTCCTGGGTTTACCCTTAGAATGAATACGTAAAGGCTGTTTGTTGCTATTGTTACAATGAGGGAGTAAATAACCATGGAATCATACACAGAAATATCGGCCTTTAAAAAGACCTGAGTTTTATATTTTAAAATGGACACAAACCCCAAAGATGGCTGAGAATATATAGTTAGTCACTGACAGGTCGGCTTCCAGACAAAGTACCTCTAAAAGCATCAAAAGACTGATTACCATCTCCGGTTAAAACAAAGGAACATAGTGGCTATCCCATTTCCAGGACACTGGATGTAATTGCCTCTCTAGGCCAACTAGTGGATTCTGGGCTGGAATACAAAAAGAAGGAGGTTAAAAACTTGCAGGCGTGCTAGCCTGCCTGCCTGTCTGGCAACTTATTTTTGCCCTGCCGGTGTGTGTGGATGAGGAAAAGCAGCTGGAGGTTTTCCCTACCGAAGGTATATAGTTACCGAATCAGGACCCCTGTAAAAATAGCCACCTAAAAGTTCTCTCTCTCTGACTGTGGAAGTCAAACAGCCAGCAAAATCACAGCCGTCAAAATCACATCTCGACCAAACCACAGAACACCCGAATCAAAGAATCAACTACTTGACTGCAGAAGTAAATGATACTGGAAACAATCCATAAGGGCCGCAACACTTCATCATGTACTCCTTGCAACTCAAGGACTGTTCCATATACATTTTTATTTATATTTACTTACTATTGGACTCAATTCGTACTTATAAACATATGAATGTCTATGAATGAGTTTTACCATTTCTCCTTACCTTTTAGTAGTTAATAAACTTATTCTATCTTAACTCAAGAAAGCTTGGTTAAATTGACTCCTTTTAAGCATAACAATTGGGTCTGGAAAAGGTGCCCACGAGTGAGGAAACCTTGTTAGATTAAACATTGTTGCTGCCAGCAGAGGGTGGGTTGAATAAAGGCATGGAGTCAGTCACCCCTCCTCACTCGGGTATTCCAGCAGCATGGTGACAAATCAAGTGGCCTTGCCCAGATCAATGACTATTGGGAACCTCACCTGGGGCTGGTCCATAACATTATATATCACAAGAACACAACACAAGATCTAGCATCATTGATTGTCTTATGGACAAGAAGGCTAAGGTGAGAAGGATTAGGAGAAAACTGTGCCTGCCATGTTATGTGGCACAACCATTGTGCTAAATGGGATAGCAACTCAAGACTTGGCATCCAAGAGGCACTGTGGGCCATCAGCAGTAGCAGAATTGTACTCAGCCACAATCAAAAACCCCATGGTCTGGCATATACCCCTCTCCATCATTACCACCAAGCTAGGGAATCAACCCAGGTTCAATGAATACTGCAGGGGACATGCCAGGACCAGCACCAGGCATACCAAAAAATGTGGTGTCAGCCTGGTGAAACTACAACACAGGACTTCTTGCATGCCAAACAACATAAGTAGCAAGTTATAGACAGAGCTAAGTGATCCCACAGTCAATAGATCAGATCTAAGTTCTGCAGTACTGCCACATCCAGTCGTGGACGGTGGTGGACTATTAAGCAACTCACTGGAGGAGGAGGCTCCACAAGTATCCCCATCCTCAATGATGGAGGAGCCCAGCACATCTGTGCAAAAGACAAAGCTGAAGCATTCACATTCATCTTCAACCAGAGGTGCCGTTCGGATAATCCATCTTGCTCTCCTCCAGAGGTCACCAGTACCACAGATGCCAGTCTTTAGCCCATTCTATTCACCCCATGTGACATCAAGAAATGGCTGAAGGCACTGGATACTGCAAAGGCTATGGGCCCCGACAATATTCCAGCAATAGTACTGAAGACTTGTGCTTCAGAATGGCTGCACCCGTAGCCAATCTCTTCCAGTACAGCTACAACAGTGGGATCTACCCGGAAATGTGGATAATTGCCCAGGTACAACTTGTACAGGGAAAGCAGGCCAAATCCAAGCTGGCCAATAAACGCCCTATCAGTCTACTCTCAATCCTCACTAAAATGATAGAAGGCATCATCAACATTGCTCTCGTGGCATTTACTCACCTGCTCACTGACATTCAGTTTGGGTACCGCCAGGGTCACTCCTCCTGACCTCATTACAAACATGGACAAAAGAGCTGAACTTCAGAGGTGAGCTGAGAGTGACTGCCCTTGACATCAAGGCAGCATTTCATCGAATATGGCATCCATGAGCCCTCGCAAAACTGGAGTCAATGGAAATCAGGTGGAAAACTCTTCACTTGTTGGAGTCAAAACTAGCACAAAGGAAGATGGTTGTGGTTGTTGGAGGTCAGTCATCTCAGTCTCGGCACATCACTGCAGGAGTTCCTCAGGGTAGTGCCCTAGACCCAACCATCTTCAGCTGCTTCATCAATGACCTTCCTTCCAACATAAGGTCAGATGTGGGACATTCACTGATGATTGCACAATGTTCAGCATCATTCACAACTCCTCAGACACTGAAGCAATCCACTTGTAAATGCAGCAGGACCTGGACAATATCCAAGCTTGTGCTGACAAGTGGCAAGTAACATTCATGCCATACAAGTGCCAGGCAATGGCTCTCTCCAATAAGAGAGAATCAAAGCATTACCCTTGACATTCAATGGCATCACCATTACTCTCAACACCCTGGGGGTCACCATTGACCAGACACTGAACTGGATTACCCGTATAAATACTATGGCTGCAAGAGCAGGTCAGAAGCTAGGAATCCTGTGGTGAGTAACCCACCTCCTGACTCCTCAAAGCCTGTCCACCATCTACAAAGCACAAGTCAGGAGTGATGATGGAAAACTCTCTATTTGCCTGGATGAGTGCAGCTCCAACAACACTCAAGAAGCTCAACACCATCCAGGACAGCACAGCTGCTTGATTGCTCCCTCTTCCGCAAACATTCACTCCCTCCACCACCGACGCACAGTGGCAGCCGTGTGTACCATCGACAAGATGCACTACAGGAACTCACCAAGGCTCCATAGGCAGCGCCTTCCAAAACTCATGACCACTAGCATCTGGAAGGACAAGGGCAGCAGATGCATGGGAACACCAAGTTCCTCTCCAAGACACTCACCATCCTGATTTGGAATTTTATTGCCGTTTCTTCATGTTGCTGGGTCAAAATCCTGGAATTCCCTCCCTAACAGCACTATGGGTGTACCTACAACACATGGGCTGCAGCGTTTCAAGAAGGCAGCTCACCACCACCTTCTCAAGTGTAATTAGGGATGGGCAACAAATGTCCATTAGGGATGGCCTGACCAGCAAAGTCCACATCCTGTAAAAATGAATTTAAAAAATATTAATGCAAATATTTTATCTTGAATGTATAATTTAAAAGTTTTACATCGGACTTTGACTTGCATGTGTACCAGCACACTTGACATATATTTATCAAGCTATTCATAATTGTATTATTTTCACAAGAGTTCAAATATTATCCTTTGATTAAGCCTTTGCCTTCCAAAATTATAACTCATGGACGTTATTGTCAATTTTTATGCAATATTTAGATACTTTGAAGAAGTTTCAGATGATTATTGTAATATTTAAACAAGGATGCTGCACTTGCTGTTTAGATCATTGTGTTTATTGTGGACAAACAGTTTTTATGCTGAGTGGATGACGATGTGTGGAGAAGAGAGGGTCATAATGGTGATCATAGTAGTTATCTGTACAGTATGAGCAAAAGGTAGTGGTGTGAAATATGGTGCATTAATTTTGGGATAGTGAAAGGAAGTCCGGGAGCAGAGTATATGAGTAGTGAGGTTGCAGGTGATGCAGTGGTGAGGAGAAAATAATTGATGTGAGAATTAGCATTCTTGCACCAGAATATCTCTGAAGTGGTCATTGATATTTTTCCAACGTTGCCAGCAATAGCTAGGCTAGTTAGTGCTGGTTGCACCTCCTGAACCATGGTACTGAGCTGTTTGCACAGATTTCATGGTGTCCTTGAACTCCAGTGTGAAACAGTGGGGAGGGGGAGGGGGGGGGGGGGGTATTGCACACACTCTAAGGACTGTGTGCTCATTTTCCGTTGAGTCAAATTTCCAGGCTGTCATTGTTTTGGGCCATTTTTTGAAATCTCACCTTTTTGAAAGTCAAAGCTGAGCGGGGTGACGGTTGAGAAGATGTTCGGAGATTTAAGGGAGGCATCACATCAGCACTGAGATCTGGAGAGCAGTGGAGTGTCCTGTGCAGAGACACCTTTGAATTTGTCATGGTAAAATTAGCACAGTAATATTAGAACTGGGAATCCCTGAGATGAGGAATCTATGGTTTGGCAGAATTGAGGATTTCTGCGCTGTGACAAAACTTGGAGATGTTCTTGCCATTGTATTTTTTTTCACTTCTTTTTAATTTGGAGTACCCAATTCATTTTTTCCTAATTAAGGGCCAATCCACCTACCCTGCACATCTTTGGGTTCTGGGGACGAAACCCACGCAAACACGGGGAGAATGTGCAAACTCTACACGGACAGTGATCCAGAGCCGGGATCGCACCTAACCACTGCGCCACCGTGCTGCCAGTCCTGGCATTGGTTGAAAGCGTTTAAATTTGCAGCACAAAGATTTGTACTCAGATATAAAATTCTGTGACCTCGGGAAATCCAAAAGCACTTTCCAGCTAACAAAGCACTTTTGATGTGTAGTCAGTGTTACAATGTAGGAAATACTGTAGCCAATTTTTGCATTGTGTGCAGCAGGGTACCACAGCACTATTAGAATAGTGCCATGCGATCTTTTACATCCAACTGAGAGAGCTGACAGCACCTCTGTTTATTATCTGAAAGATGCCATTCAGAATTGTCATAGAGTGGAATTAGAACTGGAAACCTTCTCGCTCAGAAGCAAGAGTGCTAGCACTGAGCCACACCTGACTCACATCAAAACCGAGGAGGCTCAATTCTAATGGCAGAGAAGGTCCTAGGATGCTAGAGAGCTGGGCCTATGCACTCAGTATTTGCCAATAATGTCTAGAAAATCCAGAATTCAAGGAGATCATAGCAAGGTTTGAGAACCTCCAATTATAAGAAAACTTGAATGAGGATTTCTCAGTTGGAGGAGCATTGAGGGGTCCTGGGGTATGGAGGCACAGTTGATGGACCAGAGAGTATGGGAATTGTGGGAGTGGTGGTCCATCGCCTCACAGCAGTGTGAAGTCGAGGTTTGGATCTTGGTACAGAGAGATGGCCCAGGATACAGATGAACTGGAAGTGGCTGTAAAGGGTCCTTGAGGACTGGGCAGATGGGTAATGGGGCATTGCTGCATCTAGTTGCATCCGGTGGCAGAGTCTCGAAAACTATTGGTGTTTTTTAAGAATCTAATTGGTGGGGTAGATAAAGGGGAGTAACTAAACTAGATGCAGTATATTTGGATTTCCAAAAGGCTAATACACAAAAGGTTAATACAGATTCTAAGGGCTTGTGGTCATGGGAGCAATATATTAGCTTAGATTGAGGATTGGTTCATAGAATCCCTACATTGCAGAAGGAGGCCATTTAGCCCATCGAGTCTGCACCAACCTTTCGAAGGAGCACTCTACCTATGTCTGGCCACCCTATCTCTGTAACCACATGACTTAACTTGCACATCCCTGGACATTAAGGGACAATTTAACATGGCTAATCCACCTAACTCACACATTTGTGGACTGTGGGAGGAAACCAAAGCGCCTGGAGGAAACTCACGCAGACACAGGGAAAAAATGCAAACTCCACACAGACAGCCACCCAAGGACGGAACTGAACCTAGGTCCCTGGTGCTGTGAGGCAGTAGTGCTACCCACTGTTCCAGCGTGCCGCCCCTATCTGGTTACCAGAGAGAGAAGGGAAGCAGAGAGTAGGAATAAACAAGGCATTTTTAAGTTGGTTTCAGCTAGTGAAATGCCCCAAGGATCTGTATTTTGGTCCCAGCTATTTACAGTCATAATAATGACTTACACAGAGACTGAGACTAATGTATTTAAGTTTCTGATGATACAAAGGTTAGGTGAATGGTCAACAACGTGACGGATGAGTATAATGTGAGGAAGTTCAAAGTACTAAGAATAGAAAAGCAGAATATTTTTAAAAGACGTGAAACTTTTAAATGTTGAATTCAGGGCGACTTGGCAATGCAATCTATGAGGAGCAGACAAACACCTTGCAAGGACAAATTATAGGATAAATCAGTGGGCAACAAGGTGGCAGATGGAGTATAATGTGGGAAAGTGTGAGGTTTTATGTTAAGCAATAAGAAAGAAAAACATTTTAAAAAGCATTAAACTTTTAAATGTTGATGTTTAAAGGAACTTGGGTTGCACAGAAAGTTAGCAAGCAGACGAGTAATTAGGAAGAAAAATTGCTAATTGGTCTTTGGAGTACAGGAACCTTATTACAATTGTATAGGGTTTTGGCAAAACACACCTGGAATAATATGTGTAGTTTTGCTATACAGTATAGCTATTTCTATACTGGCCTTAGAGTCGGTCCACTAAATGTTCACTAGATTGATTCCTGGGATGAGAGGTTATCAGCCATGGTTTAATTGATGGTACATTTGCCTCTGATTCTTAGGTTATGGGTTCAAGTCCCACTCCAGGACTTGAATCTAGAAATCAAGGCTGACAATCCAGTCGATTACTGAGGGAGTACACCACTGTTAGAGGTGTAGTCTTTCAGATGTAATGTTAAATTGAGGCCGTACTTGCCTGTTTGGGTGAGTGTAAAAGATCCCATGGCATGATTTTGAAGGAGAGCAGAAATGTTATGCCTGTGTCCTGGCCAACATTATTCCCTCAATCAACATCTCAAAACCAAATGGTCTGATTATTATCCCATTGCTATTTTCGGGAGTTTGCTTTGTGTGACTTGGCCACACCGGTTCTCAAATTACTGCTGTTGAAAATTACTTAATTGGCTGAGAAGCGCTTTGAGAATAAGATATTAAAGTGCTGTATAAATGCAAGTCTTTTTTTATATATATTCAATCTCTCAGAGAATCAAGGGATATGGGAGTGGGCAGGAAACTAGTTTTGTGATCGGTCAGCCATAATTTTATTAAATGCCAGAGCAGGTTTGAGGGCTGAACAATCCACTTCTGCTCCTATTTATTTAGCTTCCATAAGAACATATTTGTGTGGCCTTGGAAGAAAGTGGTCCGAGGTAATTGCGGCTTTAAATTCACTCTGGCCACTTTAGCGCTTTCATCTGGTTCTCTGACAAGTTGGTAGTACTGACACTTGGTTTCCCGGCTCCAGTGCCAATCTAATCGACATACGTGGCAGGAGGTAACATTTTACTACATTAAGGATGATATATCAATGCAAATTGTTGTTATTGTTGAATCTGCAAAGTTCCAAGGCCCAGGCGGCAATCTGGTTTAAGGTCAGTTGAAATGGTGAACACGATCGTGGTGGTCAAGCTGCCAAGACCCTTGGGACACACCGGCTTGGAGTCGCCGAGACATGCTTTCTCTGTCGTTGCCCCATTCACTCCAGTCCATCTGACTATCAAAAACTCAGCCTCAGGAAAATACATTTGGGGGGGGGGGGGGGGGGGGGGGGGCATGGGATAAACATTGACAAATGGGGATGAGGGCGGAGTGGCCGTGAAGTTGGCTGCAGCAGCATCAGTGAAGGCCTGAAGAAAGCAATGATGGAGAGGTGTGGCTGAAATCTCAACAACAACAGGAGGAAGAGGGATTGATTATTGGATTATCTGCGGGTCAGGTCAGTGGCAACATGACAAAATTAGTCCCTCAAGCTACCCCAGTGGGCAGTAGGATATTGAGCAGAGGTAAGCAACATCTCAGATCAGGCAGGGAGCTGTTCAGAAAACTGCCACCTGTGAACTCCGAAATGCAGATCAGTGGCTGAAGGGACCAGGCCCTGATTGAATTCCATAGAGGAGATGGACATGTAGAAATGGTGTGGAAAGTGAGATGATAAAAACAAAATCAAAAAGATTGGAAAATGTTAAAGTAGGTAAGTGCTCTACTTCTATGAATAGGGGCAGCACGGTAGCATAGGGGCAGCACGGTAGCATAGTGATTAACACAGCTGCGTCACAGCTCCAGGGTCCCAGGTTCGATTCCTGGCTGGGTCACTGTCTGTGTGGAGTCTGCACGTTCTCCCCGTGTCTGCGTGGGTTTCCTCCGGGTGCTTTGTATTCCTCCCACAGTCCAAAGATGTGCAGGTTAGGTGGATTGGCCATGCTAAATTGCCCTTAGTGTCCAAAAAGGGTAAGTGGTGGTTACTGGGTTACGGGGATAGGGTAGATACATGGGCTTGAGTAGGGTGCTCTTTGTAAGGGCCGGTGCAGACTTGATGGGCCGAATGGCCTCCTTCTGCACTGTAGGTTCTATGGTTCTATGATTCTAGCACACCTAATGGAAAACTTAAAAGAATGGCTGGATATGAACTAATTTCCTTCAAAAACATTATGGGTGGTCACTGACACTAAGCCACTATCTGCTGGTAACACATAACCTAATAATGCATGATAACTGGCATTTATTTATTCAGCAATAGTGTAATCAAATAGCAAGTTGCTTAAATGGATATAAATTGTTTTATGTTTATAAATTGATGCAGCAGTTTTCAATATGAAAGCAGAATTATGCTCACTACCGAGATGCTAGAACCTTTCTCATATTAAAACGTATTTCTATTTTATTTGTGGATCAATTGATGATGTTCCTTATGATCAAACAAATGGAAACCTAACTTGAAATGAACGTAAATTTAAAAAAACAAATTGTGTTCCATTGCTTCCAAAGATTCGGGACTTTTCACCTAGTCAGTGGGTAGCACTCTTGCCCTTGTAGATTCAAATCCCTCTCCGTAGATCCAAGCCTATATTCTGGGCTGCTATCCCAATAAGGGACCTCGGCACTGGTGGATGTGGCGACATTCCTGTGAGATGTGAAACCAGAGGTCTTAATATCCTGGCAGATGTGTACATGAACTACTTTTGACACTATTTGAATAAGAAGATGCGAGTTCTTCCCAGTGCCATTCTCACTATTTATCCTGCAGCAGACGTTGCTAAAAACAGATAATCGTTATCACACATGGTCAAATGCTGTGTGGAGTGATGGTCCAGGACTTCCTCCACTCCGCAAGTCTCCCATGTTGCTAACAAATTGACTGAGTGGATGCGATTGGGTTATTGGGAAAAGGATTTTTGAGTGGCCTGGAGAAGAAATGGGCTTGGCCGGCTGAAAGATCTTTTCTACTTTTAAGCTCCGCAATACTTTTGCTACGCCTTTTAAATCAATATTCTGACTGTTCCTGCAAAGGCCCAACATTTCCCGCTATAAACTTGATAAGGGGCGAGACTGCAGTGGGTAGGTAGATCAATGCATGGTGTTCAAAAAGCTTAATAATCCGAATAACGCAAACCTCAATAGCCTTCTTTGTCGTTTCGCTGATGCAACCCCTAAAACAAGGCATAAAATCATTCAATATTTTGAAAACAGGGCTTCTATTGCCTAGTCCTAGTTGTCTAGTCATTTCCTAGTCCTTGCAAAATTGCCATTGGGTCTATTTACGAAGTACCTCTTGAAAAAGCTCACCGGCAGGTCGTTATGAAGACAGGTCCCGTAACAACAGCGTGCGAGGATGGTTATGAACAATTATATATTTTTGCAAAGCCTGTTATCTTTGAGGCATTGCCCTCACAGAGGCAGGGCAACACAACGCCACGTTGGAAAGCTGAGAAGGCACATCTCCTAACTCAATCTCTCGTACACCGTGGCACTGTAATCAGGCTCGCTCATTTGTCCCTGGGGAAATATGACGAAATTGTAAAAATTACTCCCCACACCCACCCCCACATACAGTAATAACTAGAAGCTGACACGTCGTCCCCCACTCCCCAGCACATCGCCAGGGTTTATAAAGTTCCCGTTACAGCCAGGCTAGACTGATGGACTTAATTATTTGAAGCCCCTTTGCCAATGTCAGTTTGAAATGTATCCAATCGGTCGTAATCCGTTGTGCTGAGAGCGATTTCACTTTCAATGAAAAAGCAGGGTGTGTATTTTGCTGATTTTGGTAATAAAAAGACAGACTTCACTTTTCATTTTTTTTTATTGCCAAACGGCACCATTCAGGAATAGATATGAAAACTACCTTATATAAACCAGCTCGTTGTTTCAACCACAAAATATTCTGAACTAGGCAAAAAACACATATAGAAACCCTGAAAAAGACGAGATTCTTTGGATGTCAGTTCGATATGTCCATATTTTTTGTTTGTTTTCTTTTTGTTTTTTTTATACAAAATCCGCGCACTTCAGGGGTGCTAATCAGAGATCGGGGGATGGGGGGAGGGGAGGGGGCAATGAATAGAAATTCAGTTTTTTGGTTCAATTCGATAGGAGAGATTGATTCACCCAGATTTTGTCCTAAATGTGTTGAAGGATCCATGAGGGCAGGAGGGGGAGGGACAAAAACTCCAAGGAGCTGCTGTGCAATCTGGGGCATCCTTCTCCTCTTGTTTACCAGTGTTCAAAACTGCGACACATTCTACCAAAAAAATAAACATTTTTGTACAACAGCAACCGCCACAGACCTTAAAACATTGGAATGAAACCAAGGCGTGAAGTGCGAGTGCTCGACTCCTAGAAATAGCAACAAAGTCATTGCAGCAAATATTGAAGTACCGGGGGGGAGGGGGAGAGGGGGGGAGAGGGGGAAGGGGTTGGGGGGGGGGGGGGTCAGACAAACAGAAAAGCTCTACCTTCAGAAACAAGTGCGAATACAAGAGGCAAAAAACATCACTGCTCTCGAACCAGCAACCTAGCGCCACGAGAAAGAAAGACAGAAATAACAGCTTACAGCTCTCCAACACAAGGTGTAAACACTCGACTGAGTGGCACAAAAAAAACATCTGACACATTTATATAAAAAATAAATAAAAATAATATAGAAATATACTAATTATCAATACGCACATTTATAAAAAATAAAATTAAATATAAATATACCGCACCCACTAACACATTTTAAGGTCACAAACAGATTTTAAAGTTCCATTTGTTTTGGAAACGGTGGCACTTGACAACTTCCTCAAACAACTCTTTTTTTTATTTCCAGTTTTAAATCCACAAACTTTACTTTTCCCATTCTGCTCTCCACTGTTTCTCTCTCTCTCTCTCTCTCTCTTTCTGTCTTTCCCCCTCTCACTGCCTAGACATCCAGTACATGGTTCAGGTAGGAAATGTAACAGATGGCCAGGCGGAGGATCTCGATTTTGGAAAGCTTTTTGTCGGGGGGCAGAGTTGGCAGCAGTTTGCGAAGTTCAGCGAACGCCACGTTGAAGGCCTCCACCCTGATGCGCTCCCGGGTTGCGTGAGCCGTGCGGTACTTGGCAGTGGCTCGCCGCCGGCGGCGCTTCTCTTCCCGGCTCAGTGTCTGCTGCACACCCCGCTTGCCTTCGGCCTCGTCTGGCTTGTCCCGCACGCACCCTCCCCGGGCATCGGAGAGCCCCGACTCGCTTTCCGAGGAGCTGGGGTTCAGGTCTAGGTCAGTCTGATCGGAGTTCAACATCCTGGAGAACACGGTCCGAATTGCAACGGGACACACCTGAAGATGCAGAGAGGAGGGAAAGGGGGGGAAAAAAGGGCTTGATATTTTATCACAGTAAATATCTCGAACACACACGGGGAACACAAATCCAAAAGCAGCAACCAAGCAACTAGAGAATAATATTCAAAGTCGAGAAATCAGCTCCGACCAACCCAGTAAAATTGAGACACACTGATATACAAAGCAAACCAGATATCTCCAGACAATAAACGAAAAACACTACACGTGAAGTTACCCTTGTAGTCTAATATAGGAACTCTAGCGTTCGTTTTAAAACTGAAGCAAATGTTATGTGGCCCAAAGAAACATATCGTTAAATCCCCGAGCATTTAATAAGAAAATATCAGATTGCTTATCAACTTACTACCTGACTATAACTCTATCTACCGACACTCTACCGTATGTAATACTAGTTCAGGCGTTATCCGTATCATCTATTAATTGCAGGCTGTTTTATTTTATATATTTATTTTGTATTCACTTACTATATCTAACAATCTGATTTTTTAAATTTAACACTTAATTCTATAATATTTTGTTTTTAAATGTTCTATCTATCTATCAATCTATCTATCTATCTATTTATCTATCCATCCATCTATCTATCTATCTATTTTCATCGTTCGATCTATCTATCTATCTATCCATCCATCCATCTATCTATCTATCTATTTCCATCGTTCGATCTATCTATCTATCCAGCTATATCTGGCTACTTTTACGTATCTCAAGCTGTATCAATCTAATCTTAGTTTACAGCTGTTTATATTTCCAGGGCTATTGATTCCTGCCGGTATGGTTATTACTCAAGGCCTGCAGGATGTTGTATTTGTAATGGGTATTAAATGAGTTTATTAGAAAACCTTCTACGAGATTAAGACAAAGGCTTTGTTCGCTGTATTCTTGATATGTGACCAGCAGTAATCGATGTTTGCCCGTGTAGAATATTAATTTATTATTATTTCATTTGGAACCGAGCCGGGGTGAAAGGAGAGACAGACTCAGGCACCATCTGTCACCCGGAAAAGCAGACTGCAGGGACATCCTCACACCCAGACACACACACATACACTCACACACATACACACAATGTGCACACCGAGACTGAAATAAACTGGGCTGGGAGAGGAACAGATAATCGACTGAAATTAACACACGCACACACACATTGCACATAAACTACACGAAAACTGAATGGTTAGACATGCATGAATATAAATATGTCATACATTGAATGCTCTCGAATAAGGGGGTTGACATATAAACTAAAATATCCACACAGCCAGACACAAAAGAGAAGGCTTCAGGAGAACCAACAGGACAAGTGTTTGAACACAAACTACAGTAGTGAGAAAGCACAAGATGCACAAAAACCTACACCGGCCACCACAACACATTAATAAAGAGTCTAAGTGTGCAGAGTGCAGACATTAGTGTGGAATAGAAACATTTTCCTAACACACCTCCCAATACACACACTATGAACAGTTGGAGCTAAGGCAGGGAGGTAGGAAAATAAACAAATTGAACGGATAGACATGCAGGCGACCCGCCAGAATAGCAAAAAATACTTGCAAATTAAACTACATCGATAATCAGACTACAGCAGCATTATTACTAGTAAAGTTAAGCATGGTTTAAATAAGTTGGCTTTTGTATTTCTTCACACCTTGTAATTAAGTTTACATTTCGCCTTCCAGCGGGTAGCGGGCAGCAACAGAAATTATTCTCGTGTAGGATATTTTAACGTTCCCGATATAATTTGATTTCGCTACCTCCTGGCAAGAGATCAGTATATTCTATTTTGTTCTACAGGGAAAACATTCTTACCAACAACGGAGGAAAACGTGACGATCCAATGGAATGGAGCAAGATCGACTTTAAAAACAAAACTAGATTCCAACGACTAGAATTTTTTTTCCCCCTGAAGATCTTATCTGGGTTTTTTTTATCCACAAATCAGCTCGGCAGATCCTGGCATTTTGTGTCGGTTCAAATCTCTGATACGAGCGACAAGAATTTAATGAAAAAAATGTCCTTTGAATCTCTGATCCCAGTGGCAGGAGTTTGATACAATATCGTTGGAGAGCCTCTGATCACAGCGATAAGAGTTTGATATAAAAAAAATGTCCTCTCCGCCTCTGATCGCGGCGATAAGGGTTGTTCCTCTCTCTCTCTGTCTCTGATGGTCCTGTCTGATCTTAGTGGAGATGGAGATGAGAGAAGGGCTTGGCCAGGCTCGGGGGCCGGGCTGGAACCAAATCCTCTTTTAATGGAGCCTCCGATTGGAGAGAAATCTCCCCAGGAGTCATCTAATGGGATCCGACATCTGTCACAAACTGAGAATATTCACATAGCAAGCACATTCAACAGATTCATATCACAAATACAATATCACAGATGCCAATCCATTTCTGAAATACAATCCACAATCCACAGTGCCATAATATAGTCAAATAAAACAAATCACACACCACAGACGCAGCATTGCAGAAACCAATCGGGATTAGAATGTAATCCATATTTTGAGAAATGTCTGCATAATAAAACCATATCACATCAATAATATCTCTTAATCCAATGAACATTTAAATATACGGTTCAATGTTATTACAGATAAACAAATCCGTACCCCATCTGTTGTATTATTCAATCAAATGAAGTCTAACAATAATGCATGATGTTATTCTACCCACACAGACAAATTCGCAATAACCCAGCGCAGATTTAAATATAATACTTGGTGTTACTCTGCTGATATTACACATTTAAATGAGGCCATAGTATATAACATATGGTGTTATACAAACTCGCATCTCATATATCAGTATCACTCATCCCATGGGTAATATTAAATATTATACTGCATCTTAATACTTTAGCAATAACAAAATTAAGATCGTATTGGAATTAATAAATTAAAGCGGAATTTAAATATACAGCAGGTGCTATTAAACTCACAACAATTCCTAATAAGTAATTAAAGATTTATGTCATATAATGTGCCAATGTCCGCAAATTCTTAACATATGACAGAAGCGTTATGCAATGGAAGTTTCAACATAAGCCATTGTACAAATTGTCTTTAATTGCGTCCATCTATGGTGGGACCCCGTTCAATGGACATTTGAATGTATTACGAAACTTATAATCAAAAATAAGAGAACACATTCTTAATTCTTACACTGTCCAATGCCACATTTCTTTGACAATCATCTTTCAGTGCTAAAAATATTGTTTTTAAATTAAATTTTATATTTGCACGCTTATAATTCTCATTGGGGTCAGAGCCACGTGGGCCCTAAACAGCTATACAATTCATTGACAATAGAGTCAAGCCGAATATAGTTCATTAATATTTCAAAATCTCACTCAGTGAACGTTCCTGTCACCTGCAGTATGCCATCGTGCCAACTCACGGTAAGCCACCCACTTGTTTAATTTAATAACTATTTGTGTCTTTTCTCGCATCCATGTTAGTGACAGCCTGCAGTTTCTATCTTTTCGTAGTTCTTATCCTTTCCCCTATTACAATCTATATTCTCATTCTTAACACATACGCTGTTAGTAATTTAGCATTTATCCATTCGCCTATATCCCCTCGTTCCCGTTTATTTACACACATTCCATATTAATTCTTTATCCACTTTCCATATATCCAGTGTATTTCTATATATAAGTGGGATATTACGTTCCCCTTTTAGTTATACCACTCTCCCTGCAATATTTTCCACGTATTCACTATCCATTAGCTTTAATACCGAATATATTACTATATTATGAAATGAACAGTCACCAATTTGAGTATAATGGGGAGCAGTCCTAATTCAACAAAATACCATAGTCAATACTTAGTTTACACTGACGCGGTCATAGTCCGAGAACTTTACTACTTGATCAGGTCACAACATCATTCCCAATAACAATGGAAGAGTTGGCTACCTTTGAAATCAGTTTTTCTTTTACTGTGAATGAAAGTTACACAAAATATAAAACATATCATAGAATTTACAGTGCAGAAGGAGGCCATTCGGCCCATCGAGTCTGTACCTGCTCTTGGAAAGAGCACCCTACTCAAGTTCAACAACTCCACCCTATCCCAATAACCCAGTAACCCCACCCAACACTAAGGGCAATTTATCATGGCCAATCCACCTAACCTGCACACCTTTGGACTGTGGGAGGAAACCGGAGCACCCGGAGGAAACCCACGCACACACGGGGAGGATGTGCAGACTCCGCACAGACAGTGACCCAAGCCGGAATCGAACCTGGGACCCTGGAGCTGTGAAGCCATTGTGCTATCTACAATGCTACCGTGCTGCCGGTAAGCTAAAATTTCCACCTCAAAAATGAAATGAAGAAATTACCTCAGAAGTAGAAGCCATTAAAATATTTTTCTTCCTGTGCAACATGCTAAACAGGTAAATATAGGATAGTTGGTGTGATTTTAACTCTCTAAAATGTGAACTACGATATCTGACACTACCTCAATAATTTATTTCTAAACTCCATAACGTTAATTTAAACTGTTCATTAATATACTTCCAGAAATAACTCTTGTACATTAATTAAATATGTTACATTTAATTTGAAGAGATCTAACATACACCTGTTGGAGGTAATGCTTAATATAGAACCATCAAATTCGTACAGCGCAGAAGGAAGCCATTCAGCCCATTGAGTCTGCACCAACCCTCTGAAAGAGCACCCAGGCCCACTTCCTCACCCCATCCCTGTAACCCCACCTAACCTGCATATCTTTGGACTGTGGGAGGAAACCATAGCACCCGGAGGAAACACAGGTACACACAGGGAGAAAGTACAAACTCCACACAGTCACCCAAGGCCGTAATTGAACCTGGACCCCTGGCACATTGAGGCAGCAGTACTATCCATTGAGCCACCCCATTGAATTGGATTGGATTTGTTTATTGTTACGTGTACCGAGGTACAGTGAAAAGTATTTTTCTGTGAGCAGCTCCATAGATCATTAAGTACATGGGACGAAAAGGGAATAAAAGAAAATACATAATAGCGCAACACAAGATATACAATGTAATTACATAAGCACCGGCATCGGATGAAGCATACAGGGTGTAGTGTTAATGAAGTCAGTCCATAAGAGGGTCATTTAGGAGTCTGGAAACAGTAGGGAAGAAAATGTTTTTGAGTCTGTTCGTGCGTGTTCTCAGACTTTTGTATCTCCTGCCCGATGGGAGAAGTTGGAAGAGTGAGTAAGCCGGGTGGGAGGGGTCTTTGATTATGCTGCCCGCTTTCCGCAGGCAGCAGAAGGTGTAGATGGAGTCAATGGATGGGAGGCAGGTTCGTGTGATGGACTGCAATGAAATGAAATGAACTGAAAATCACTTATTGTCACGAGTAGGCTTCAATGAAGTTACTGTGAAAAGCCCGTAGTTGCCACATTCCGGCGCCCGTTCGGGGAGGCTGGTACGGGAATTGAACCGTGCTGCTGGCCTGCTTGGTCTGCTTCTGGGCGGTATTCACAACTCTCTGAAGTTTCTTGCGGTCCTGGGCCGAGCAGTTGCCATACCAGGCTGTGATGCAGCCAGATAGGATGCTTTCTATGGTTGAATGAATATGGAATGAATATGAATGAATGAATATGGAAGAATATGAAAGCCCTATGAATGAATATGGAAGAATGTTAGTACTTTGAGCTCCATTTTTGGAAGCCATTGCATTTATTGCACATGAAGATGAATTAGAAATCTGATTTATGTAACTGCAGGCCAGTGGATGGAATCTTCCCTGAATTCCAGGGATGTGTTTCCCATTCAAGTATTTCAGAATATGGAAAGCTACTCACTATAATCAGCAAGCATTGAATACAAGCAATTCCCAGAAGTCATAGAGTGCATTTACTGAGAAATAGATCACCTGAAATACAAACAGAAAATACTGGTAAAACCCAACAGGTTAGGCAGAATCTATGGAGAGAGAAAAATGTTTATTTCTTTCCAGCCAATGGCCATTTGACAGAATGCTGTCTAACCTGCAGGATTTTCTGTTTTTATGGATTTTCTGTTTTTATTTTGGATTTTCAGCATCTGCAATGTTTTGCTTTCATAACTCATCTTCCTAAATACTTACTATGGCAAACAATAATGGCTTTTATTTACATTTATATAGCATCTTTGCATGGTGGCACAGTGGTTAGCACTGCTGCATCACAGCGATAGGAACCTGGGTTCAATTCCAGCCTTGGGTGACTGGCTGTGTGGAGTTTATACTATCTCCCCATGTCTGCGTGGGTTTCCTCCGGGTCCTCCGCTTTCTTCCCACAATCCAACAATGTGCTGGTTATGTGGATTAACCATGCTAAAATTGCCCCTTAGTATCCAAAATGTAGGTGGGGTTATTGGGTTATGGGGATGGGGGGGGAGGGGGGGGGGGGTGTGGGCCTGGGTGCTCTTTCAGAGGGTCAGTGAAGACTTGATGGTCCAAATGGCTGCCGTTTCTTGGCCGGGAGTCAATGTAGGTCAGCGAGCACAAAGGCGAGTATGACCTGGGGTGAGATAAGGCATGGGCAGCAGACTTTGAATGATCTCATGTTCAGGGAAGATAGAATGTGGGAGACCAACCAGAGCTGTGTTGGAATTGTCAAGTATAGAACTAACAATGTTTCAGCAGCAGATCAGCAGAGATAGGGGCAAAGTTGGGCGATGTAATGGAAATGGAAATAGATGATCTGGGGGGGGGGGAGGGGGCATAGTAGCACAGTGGTTAGCACAGTTGCTTCACAGCTCCAAGATCCCAGGTCCAATTCCCGGCTTGGGTCACTGTCTGTGTGGAGTCCGCACATTCTCCCCGTGTCTGCGTGAGTTTCCCCCGGGTGCTCCGCTTTTCTCCCACACTTCAGAGATGTGCAGGATTGGCCATGCTAAATTACCCCTAGTGTCCAAAAAAAGATTGGGTGGTGTTGCTGGGTTTTGGGGATAGGGTGGGGGCGTGGGCTTTGGTAGGGTGCTCTTTCCAAGAGCTGGTGCAGACTCAATGGGCCGAATGGCCTCCTTCTGCACTGTAAATTCTATGGTTCCCTGCATGCTGGTATGAATATGTGGCCAGGACCAAATATGATACCAACTTTGTGAACAGTCTAGTTTAATCTCAGACAGTTGGCTGGGAGAGGAATGAAGTTGGTAGGAAGGGAACAGGGTTTAGAGTAGAGATCGAAAACATTTAATTTTGAATAAATTTCTGCTTATCCAATACTGGATGTCAGATAAACAGTCTAATAATGTAGCAACAGTCAGTGGAGAAGTCGAGAGAGGTGATGGTGTGATAGAGCTGGGTGTCGTCAGTGTACATGTAAAAACTAATACTGTGCTTTTGCATAATGCCACCAAAGGATAGTATATAGATGTGAAGTAGGAGGAGCCAAAGATATATCTTGAGGGGAGACTTCAAAGGTAACAGTACAGATGTGGGAAGAGGAGCCATTGCATATGATTTTCTGTCTATGACTAGATAGATAAGAATGGAACCAGATGTGTGCAGTCCCACTCAGCTAGATGACAGTGGAAGGGTATTGGAGGAGGACGATGTGTTCAAATGTGTCAAAGCCTGGAGACAGATTGTGAAGGAAAAGGACAAATTTACGTTTGTCACAATCACATTAGATCTGATTTGTGACTTTGATAAGAGCTGCTTCAGTTCTGTGACGGTGGAGTGGGGGAATCAGACACAGACCTCTCTGGAACATTAAGACTGCCAGTAACACATGGGAGATCATACCATCTGCTAGACCATTAGGGAATGACACCCCACAAATTAACCATTAAGAATTAGTCACACTTTTGCTGGAGCCCCAAGCATACAATTCTAATTTGTTATGATCCCACGGGAAGATCCCAGAATGGAACCCTGGCTCAAAAGACCGTAACATTTACCTTTTTTAAATAAAACATGGAGGAAGAGTCACAGGACCGCTAATTAGTTTTAACAACAAGAAACAAACATTTATTAAACATGAAATGTTGGATTGTTGTACAATGCTGCTTTGCTCCCCCCTTATCTTAACAAATACACAGATTTAAAGATTAACATGGATTACAAAGTACATCTGAAGCTACAATACTCTCATTAACACAAAAACCTCTTTGAGCACACAAGATGTCTGTGTCAAGTACTCATTCCCATCTGAACCCAGGTTCGTGCCTGTGGTTTTGTCCTCAGAATCCCCCCAGATGATTGTCGCATGAGTTTCCAAACTTCATTCCCAGAAACGTGTTTTAAATTCTTCTCTCATAATTTTGTTTTCCATTGGCAGTTGTGTTCCAAAATCCAGTCCCGGTTTTACAAGTGACATTTTCAAACAAAGCTTCCGCTCAACTTTTAACAGAATCCAGTCCAAGATTTCACACCAACCCCTTTCGAATTTATTTGTCTTGACTACTGCAAACTGCTCACAATTGCTTTAACTTTTGATTCCCAGATGGTATTAAAACAATATCAAAAGTTTCATCTACCTCTGAAGTCTGCTGTCCCACTTTAAATCTAATTGTTGCAATTGTCCCTTTAACTCAGAGCATCTTGTTTACTCCTCCTTGAATTCTTCTGAACAGTATGTTGATCTCTGTTCACATAACTCCAGGTTTCTTAGATACTCTTTCTGTCCCAAATCCCTGGTTATCTGGACTGTAACTTGTACTTTAGGAGGCTTGCCACTTCACAACTCCCATCTTGTCCAATCTTTCTTCTGGCAGAGTTGAGAGATGTTCCCTCCTTTGGATTTTGCTTCCAACCGCTCACAAATTATCTCAACTAAAACTAAAAACTTTTACTTTACAAGGACCTCCAGTTGCTCAGCAATGGCCACATGCTTGCATTTAATTTATTTTTCACACCTTAGCTCTCCCTAAGCACAATGGAAATGTAATTGAAACTTAACCAACCCCCACACATACAAAGACCTTTGTCCAGCATGAATCTAACTATAGGTTTTATCCTTTCAGGCACAGAAATGTTAAATTATAACACACTTAAACCCATACCTTATTTCTAATGTTTGACAATACAAATATAAATCACTTTAAACTATCTTTGTTTTCCTAACAATTTTAAATATTAAAACACTTTTCTTTGTTAGTGTGACTCCACACCTGCCTCTTGGTCACTAATCTTTTGTCTGATATTATTAATGGAATATGGCACATATTAGCTTCATAAACCAAAAAAAAAGAAACCTTTCCTGCTATTCGTTTTCCTTCTTGACCCTAGATGAAGATTGAGACATCAGCATTACTCTATAGATACTAGTAACTAAGAGTAGTAATTTTGAATAGTCAAAACCCTGAATGTGGGATATTCCTGGTCAGGTAAGCAATAATCCAAAAGTTGTTTTTGGAGTGGGATCATGTTGGACGTGGCAGAAAAGGCTGGAGATTATCTGTCAAATTAAAAGTTTGGTGGGGTGGAAGATGACAGCATGAAGTAAGGGGGGACGCATGGGAAGCAGGATGCACTGGGTTCAGGGCCTATCTATCTTGGTGGAGAGCAATCCTTGGTTCAAAAAAAAGAAAGCATTACAGACGTTTTGTTGTGGAAATTCGAGGAATTATCAGAGCAGATACTGTGGTGATAACAAAACTGGGAGAAAGGGATGGACTCATCACAAGAGCCAGACAGAAAGCAATATAATCAAATAAGGAGCTTACAATAGATGTGAGTGAAAACCCCATCCTTAGAGACAGAGAGAGATGTCCAAGAAGGGAACGTCAAAGTCAGAGATGCATCATACAAAAGGTACGAGCAGGAAGCAGCACAGACACATCTTGAGGAATGATTTTCACCAAAACATGAATTGGTTTGTCCCCCCCACAGATGCTGCCTGACCTGCTGTGTGTTTCCAAAGTTTTCTTCATTTGTTTTAGGTTTACAGCATCTGCAGTTTTTTTATTTTTGTTGGCAATCGTGTATTTTGTTGTATAACAGAGTTACCAGTAAGTAGGGTAATCATGAATAAATGTAACAGTGGGTTGACAGCCAAAGTCTTCAAACTGTATGAGCTTGAGTGATTTAATAGGGGTGGTTAAGTGTATCTACAGTTTCCATGACAGTGACAGAGCTAATCGTAAATCGGTGTATCAACAGGAAGAGACCTAATCGTGGATGAATTTAACGATGGCTTGGCAGTGAAGGTGATTTTTGTATTTTGAGTGCTGCAGTGTGTTGACAAAAGTAGGGCTATTTGTGGATCAATAATGACACAATATTACACAATTTCTCACAATTTATTGCTTGATGATATAATCTGACATTGAATATTACAGAATATTAGATTGCTGGTGAATTAGTAAGGAAAGCTCCTGCTGTATAATAATTCATCATTTGAGTTACAATAGTTTACCATCCTCCACTTCATACTAATCTATCATGCAATGCTGAAATTTCAGAGGCATCTCTGGATAAAATAAGAGGAAGTCACATTCAAGTAGTGTTCCCAATAGGTGGCATTAAAGTAATTTGTCTCTGTAGTAGCTCCCATTTTGATTGATATTTATACATTTAAATACTTAATGCCAACTTAAATGTTGGTACTGGTGAATGAACATGCACTTATTTTAATTACTTATATTTTTATTTTTGTTGAGTTCTGTATAATGTTTCCTCTACTTGGCCCCAACAACACTCTTTATATTCAAACTTTGAAGAGCTTCCCACTGCAGCATTATTGATTTTGTATGTCACAGCCAGCCCTTCTGATTTATGTTTGTGTTTTGCTGTGGTCATGTGCCTACTATGACCCAGGTTGTGACTGTCAGAGGGAATTGATGCAATTACAGGTGTCAGAGACAGATTTTCCTTCTATGCACTCGGATTGGTTTAAACACAGATTCCAACACAGCCCTTAAAATGAAAATAATTTAAACTTTTAATAAATATATTGTGAGAAACTAGGATCATAATAAGAGAAGGTAACACCTTCCATCATGGGTTGGCCTATTACCAAAACTGAATAACTCATCGAGGCAGCATGAAATAGAATAGAATCCAAAGCCAAAGGTAAACATAACTTGATACAGAGTTTGAACCAAAACTAAAACCCCTCCATCACAACAGGATATATAACCTTCACCTAAACCTAGAAAGAAGACAAACTTCAATTTTGCTCAGTTTTGTTGGCAAACCAGAGACGCTTATCTTCCCCCCAGATAATGATGTCAAAGTTGCTCGAAATTGAAAGAATCTTCTTATGCATTATTGCAGTTTAACAGGTTATTATTTGTATTGTATATTTCCTATTGAATCAAGTAAATTTAACAGATAACTTCTGTCCTACAGATCCTACAGATAACTTCCCAGTATTGCAACCAAAGGAGCCACCCTAGGTTATGCATCTCTTTCAGAGGTTAGTTGAGATGTTGGATGCATTTTTACCATAATTAACTTTTAATTTCAAAATCAAACCTTTTGTCATTGAGGTCTGCATGAATAATTAAAATTTTTACTGAAGTCGGGGCAATTGTCCTCAGACTTACTGTCTACAATTCCCCAGCTGTAGTGATTCTATGATTCTAAATGAAGACCACCTGCTACTTTTATGTCTTTCCCCCTTTGACCTCATAGGTACATATGGAATTCTTTGAACTGCTATAATTTAAGGTGATAACTGTGGATGCTGGACATCTGAAATAATAACGGAGAATATTGGATAAACTCAACAGGTATGGCAGCATCTGTGGACAGAGAAACAGAGTTAATATTTCGAGTCCTTATGACCCTTCAACAGAACTGTAGTCTATGAACTCAAAATATTGGCCGCATACTCTGGGTGCGCCCGCTAGACGCGTGATTCACGATGGCCCGCAGAAACCCGCGTAGGGCCAAAATCGGAATTCGCGCTGGGCAGCAGACCTGTCGCAAGTCTCCGTGTCCGACCTTCTGGCCATTTCGGGCTTCCTGACTTCCCAGCCAGGATTCCCGTCCTGACACAGAGTGACTATGGAAATAGTTCATTACAGCTATTTTACATCTCATTGATGGGCAGGATGCTTGATTTACTTGCCAGCTGGGATGCTTCAGCACCCTCCCACCAGCCGAGAGTCCCACTGGTGTGAATTGGTGCAATTATTGAGGAACATAGACCTGGAAACTTGCAGTCCGAGGGGGTGGCAATGTGGTAAGTACCCTCCCAACATTTGGCATCAAGATGCCACGGGGGTTGTTATGGGAGGTGGGGACAGGGAGGCTTGTTCTGGACTGGGACTCAATTCGGGGATCTTCCCTGGGATGGGGCTTGTTTGGCTGCTCTCCATCTGCAGCCTTTAAACACATTCAACAATCAGTCAGTTTGTAAACACTAAAGGTTTCTCATAATAAAGTGAAAGTGTTCTCATCTGTACCCCTATATCATTTAAACAGTCACTCAGTATCCCAGAAATACACATCCCGCATAATAAAATTAACATGTTCTCATGTTAATCTTCGGGAGGGTTTAAACTAATTTGGCAGGGGAATGGGAACCGGATTTGTAGTCCAGCAACTAAGGAAGCCGATATTCAGGATGCCAAAGCACGTAGTGATGCAGTGGGGAAGGTAACACTGACAAAGGAGAGTACTTGCAGTCAAGGAGATGGGTTGAAGTGTGTATACTTTAATGCAAGAAGCATCAGGAATAAGGTGGGTGAACTTAAGGCATGGATCGGTACTTGGGACTACGATGTGGTGGCCATCACGGAAACTTGGATAGAAGAGGGGCAGAAATGGTTGTTGGAGGTCCCTGGTTATAGATGTTTCAACAAGATTAGGGAGGATGGTAAAAGAGGTGGGGGGGGGGGGGGGTGGTGGCATTGTTAATTAGAGATAGTATAACAGCTGCAGAAAGGCAGTTCGAGGGGGATCTGCCTACTGAGGTAATATGGGTTGAAGTCAGAAATAGGAAAGGAGCAGTCACCTTGTTGGGAGTTTTCTATAGGCCCCCCAATAGCAGCAGAGATGTGGAGGAACAGATTGGGAAACAGATTTTGGAAAGGTGCAGAAGTCACAGGGTAGTAGTCATGGGTGACTTCAACTTCCCAAACATTGAGTGGAAACTCTTTAGATCAAATAGTTTGGATGGGGTAGTGTTTGTGCAGTGTGTCCAGGAAGCTTTTCTAACATAGTATGTAGATTGTCCGACCAGAGGGGAGGCCATATTGGATTTAATACTTGGTAATGAACCAGGGCAGATTTGTTAGTGGGGGAGCATTTTGGAGGTAGTGACCACAATTCTGTGACTTTCACTTTAGTTATGGAGGGGGATAGGTGCAACAGGGCAAGGTTTACAATTGGGGGAAGGGTAAATACAATGCTGTCAGACAAGAATTGAAGTGCAGAAGTTGGGAACATAGGCTGTCAGGGAAGGACACAAGTGAAATGTGGAACTTGTTCAAGGAACAGGTACTGCGTGTCTTTGATATGTATGTCCCTGTCAGGCAGGGAAGAGATGGTCGAGTGAGGGAACCATGGTTGACAAGAGAGGTTGAATGTTTTGTTAAGAAGAAGAAGGAGACTGATGTAAGGCTGAAGAAACAAGGTTCAGACAGGGCGCTGGAGGGATACAAGATAGTCAGGAGGGAACTGAAGAAAGGAATTAGGAGAACTAAGAGAGGGCATGAAAAATCTTTGGCAGGTAGGATCAAGGAAAACCCCAAGGCCTTTTACACATATGTGAGAAATATGAGAATGACTAGAGCGAGGGTAGGTCCGATCAAGGACAGTAGCGGGAGATTGTGTATTGAGTCTGAAGAGATAGGCGAGGTCTTGAATAAGTATTTTTCTTCAGTATTTACAAACGAGAGGGGCCATATTGTTGGAGAGGACAGTGTGAAACAGACTGATAAGCTCGAGGAGATACTTGTCAGGAAGGAAGATGTGTTGCACGTTTTGAAAAACTTGAGGATAGACAAGTCCCCTGGGCCTGACAGGATATATCCAAGGATTCTATGGGAAGCAAGAAATGAAATTGCAGAGCCGTTGGCAATGATCTTTTCGTCCTCACTGTCAACAGGGGTGGTACCAGAGGATTGGAGAGTGGCGAATGTCGTGCCCCTGTTCAAAAAAGGGAATAGGGATAACCCTGGGAATTACAGGCCAGTTAGTCTTACTTCGGTGGTAGGCAAAATAATGGAAAGGGTACTGAGGGATAGGATTTCTGAGCATCTGGAAAGACACTGCTTGATTAGGGATAGTCAGCACGCATTTGTAAGTGGTAGGTCTTGCCTTACAAGTCTTATTGACTTCTTTGAGGAGGTGACCAAGAATGTGGATGAAGGTAAAGCAGTGGATGTAGTGTACATGGATTTTAGTAAGGCATTTGATAAGGTTCCCCATTGTAGGCTTGTGCAGAAAGTAAGGAGGCATGGGATAGTGGGAAATTTGGCCAGTTGGATAACAAACTGGCTAACTGATAGAAGACAGAGAGTGGTGGTGGATGGCAAATATTCAGCCTGGAGCCCAGTTATTAGTGGCGTACTGCAGGGATCAGTTCTGGGTCCTCTGCTGTTTGTGATTTTCATTAACGACTTGGATGAGGGAGTTGAAGGGTGGGTCAGTAAATTTGCAGATGATACGAAGATTGGTGTATTTGTGGATAGTGAGGAGAGCTGTTGTCGGCTTCAAAGAGACATAGATAGGATGCAGAGCTGGGCTGAGAAGTGGCAGATGGAGTTTAACCCTGACAAGTGTGAGGTTGTCCATTTTGGAAGGACAAATATTAATGCGGAATACAGGGTTAACGGTAGGGTTCTTGGCAATGTGGAGGAGCAGAGAGATCTTGGGGTTTATGTTCATAGATCTTTGAAAGTTGCCACTCAAGTGGATAGAGCTGTGAAGAAGGCCTATGGTGTGCTAGCGTTCATTAGCAGAGGGATTGAATTTAAGAGCCGTGAGGTGATGATGCAGCTGTACAAAACCTTGGTCAGGCCACATTTGGAGTACTGTGTGCAGTTCTGGTCGCCTCATTTTAGGAAGGATGTGGAAGCTTTGGAAAAGGTGCAAAGGAGATTTACCAGGATGTTGCCTGGAATGGAGAGTAGGTCATACGAGGAATGGTTGAGGGTGCTAGGCCTTTTCTCATTAGAACGGAGAAGGATGAGGGGCAACTTGATAGAGGTTTATAAGATGATCAGGGGAATAGATAGAGTAGACAGTCAGAGACTTTTTCCCCGGGTGGAACACACCATTACAAGGGGAAATAAATTTAAGATAAATGGTGGAAGGTATAGAGGGGATGTCAGAGGTAGGTTATTTACCCAGAGAGTAGTGGGGGCATGGAATGCACTGCCTGTGGAAGTAGTTGAGTCGGAAACGTTAGGGACCTTCAAGTGGCTATTGGATAGGTACATGGATTAGGGTAGAATAATGGAGTGCAGATTCACTTCTTCTTAAGGGCAGCACGGTAGCATTGTGGATAGCACAATTGCTTCACAGCTCCAGGATCCCAAGTTCGATTTCGACTTGGGTCACTGTCTGTGTGGAGTCTGCACATCCTCCCCGTGTGTGAGTGGGTTTCCTCCAGGTGCTCCGGTTTCCTCCCACAGTCCAAAGATGTGCAGGTTGGGTGGATTAGCCATTAAAAATTGCCCTTAGTGTCCAAAATTCTATGATTAACCTAGGACAAAAGTTCGGCACAACATCGTGGGCCGAAGGGCCTGTTCTGTGCTGTATTTCTGTATCATCTGTACCCCTTAACCATTTAAAAAGTCTGTCTGTATTCAAGTTTAAAGGTCTGTGAGATGAAGGTAAACGTTTTCCCTTTAAAGTGATGGAAAACCTTGAAGTGAAAGCTTTGAACTGGATTGTTTGATAATGTGCAAAATTTTCTTATACTTGAATTTTCAAGCCTTGAATTTTATGGCTAGTTTCTTGTCTATCTGTCACATGAGTAAACCAACTTCACACCAATCTATCTACTTCAATAGTGAGTCTTTCAGCAAGGTGGTATCTGACTGAGCTACACTATTGGGGCAGCTTCCTTATTTTCGATTTAATCACACATATGTTGGGCAGCATTTTATGTCAGCAGGATTTTACAGTCCCTTCAGAAGTCAAGGGCCTTTGAATGGCTAGCTGTATTTTACTGCCTCACCCTGCCATTCTGGGGCCATAAAATTCCCCCCGTTGTCAACGGAAGTTGCAGTTCAATTTACACTTTAAAGAATAGTGAGCGCTGATAACCTCACTATTATATTTATCGTGGAACCAATAATCCATGCATTTGTGAAATAAAGCAAAGTCTAGTTTATTATACACAAATGATCTTGGAAATTTTAATCTTAAATTCCATATTAAATTATGTTTTTTAATTCATTATATGTGATTCCACAATTGGGCAGCATTTGCTGAACAATCGTGAGAGTCCAAGTGTGCTAACTATTACACTAACACCCAATTTAAGATTATCAGTCAGGTTCACAATGTCACTTACACTTTCTTGGAGCTGCATGCATTCGTATGCAGGGAATGTTCTTCTGCATGCAAAAGGAATATGTCCAGTCATAGCAGCTTTTACAAACATGGGGGAAATAGCTCCTTGGTGCATTCACCATGGCAATATCTCTATGAATCACAGCCAACTTGTCAAGCAATCAGTAACGCTTTTCTCATGCAGTATAAATTGTTGCTCCCTTTGAAATTTGACATTCTTGTGTCTGTTCTGGTGTGTGCAAGACAAAAAACTTCAACAGCATGTCTCCTTTTTCAGCAATACACAAGCTTTCTACTTAACAACTATTTCTAATTATTTATTGTGATTATTTCCTACATGCAATTCTTCAATTATATTTCCCTAAACATTTTCGCAATTTTAATTTTATTGTCACCAAAATCTGATCCAGTCTCACTTCAGGACAAAGCTACTTCCAAGATGCGACTGCCATGACAATGCCTAATACACCTAATACATATTAGTAACATTTATGAAAAACCTGGGTTCTACTAGTTTGCTCATTTTTACCCATGCAATCTGGCTGAAATTGGGAAAATCAGTGTAATAGATAAATAAGTTCTTGCAATTGTTAGTGTTAGTTTGTTAAACTTTCAGTTGGAAACTGGTCCCACCCAAAATGTTGGCCCAGCAAGCGCCATGTGGGCCACAACCGCTACCCCATCTCCAATAAAAACAATGATAATATTGAGTTTCACCAATTGTGCCACCTTTTTAGGGTCTTCAGTCAGGCACTTCAAATTCAGCTTGTTTTATTTAGGCGCACAGACATTAGTTGGCAATTTAAAAATATTTTTATGGTTTGAAAAATCAATTTAATTTGCTGAGCAACTGGTTTGAATGCATAATGAGTAAGTGTTCAGTATAATTTTTTGAAAGCCATTTTCAGTGATGGTGCCACAGTTGGAGACCTAGACACTCATATTTAAACATGTTCAGTTGTATTAATAAGACCACAGCAGGCTACTGCTGTTAAATACGCTCAATAAATATTTTTTAATGCAAAGACAAAAATACATTCTTTGACTGATTGCATTGGTTCACAGAAGATTTTACATTTGTGATTAGCTAAATGAGATTGGGGTGAAAAACTGAACCACAACTTTATTTTGGAATGAATTTCAATGCAATATGTGTTCAGTTTTCTGATTGCGTCCAAAATAGAAGCTCTACTCCAAAATTTATTATGTCACATTGACATAAAAATGTTGCCAAAAATAATCACTGTTAACTTTCATCAGCATTTTCATTTCCAGATCTCTTTTATTAATTTAATTCAAATGGTGGGCATTGAACTAAGCGTTCTCTAGATTACTGTAGTCCAGTAACACTGCACTAGCGGGCCGGAAGGATACAGGATGGAGGTTGAGAACCTGGTGGAGTGCTGCAGCGACAACAATCTCTCCCTCAATGCCGGCAAAACTAAAGAGCTGGTCATTGACTTCAGGAAGCAAAGTACTGTACACACCCCTGTCAGCATCAATGGGGCCGAGGTGGAGATGGTTAGCAGTTTCAAATTCGTAGGAGTGCACATCACCAAACGTCTGTCCTGGTCGATGCTACCACCAAGAAAGCATACCAGCGCCTAAACTTCCTCAGGAAACTAAGGAAATTTAGCATGTCCACATTAACCCTTACCAACTTTTACAGATGCACCTTAGAAAGCATCCTATCTGGCTGCATCACACCCTGGTATGGCAACTACTCGGCCCAGGACCACAAGAAACTTCAGAGAGTCATGAATACAGTCCAGTCCATGACACAAACTTGCCTCCCATCCATTGACTCCATCTATACCTCCTGCTACCTGGGGAAAGCAGGCAGCATAATCAGAGACCCTTCCCACCCAGCTTACTCACCCTTCCAACTTCTTCCATCGGGCAGGAGATACAGAAGTCTGAGAACACACGTAAACAGACTCAAAAACAGCTTCTTCCCCGCTGATACCAGACTCCTAAATAACCCTCTTATGGACTGACCTCATTAACACTATACCCTGTATGCTTCACCCGATGCCGGTGCTTATGTAGTTACATTGTATATCTTGTGTTGTCCTATTATGTATTTTCTTTTATTCCCTTTTCGTCCCATGTACTTAATCTGTTAAAATGCTCACAGAAAAATACTTTTCACTGTACCTTGGTACATGTAACAATAAACAAATCCAATCCAATCCAAGCCTACCCACTGCAACCTCTCTTTGCTTCCTTGCTGCATAACAGCTGAGAGATAGATGAGTAAGTAGACTGCTGTGCTGTTTCTTTTTAGAAATACAGGTGGTGGAATGGGTATTTTTTTCCCTAATGTTTACAGCAGAAACTTTAGTGTGAGTCAGCACAGGGATCATGCGACTCTGTACAAAACAACTCCTTGTGCAGAATGAAACCTCCAGCTTCATAAAGAGACACCAAGCAAAATTGATCCAAATTTGGTGGCATTTCATCCCCTGGACTATTCTTATTCAGTGAGATACATTTAAATTGACTGCTGAGAGAAAACTACCAAACTAATTGGGTCTGGAAAACATCTGTGACATACATTATTTTTGGATTTCAAATCAATAGATGTTAAAAAGAATAATCATTACTCAAGTTGAAAGTTAGAAAATTGGACAAATGGCACCGGGGAAAACTTTCAGAGTTCCACCCACAGTGATGTATCATTTGAAAAATAAGGGCGCACTGCCATGTTTTCTGTTTTCAGTTAAGAAGGACAAGTATGCATTCATTTAATGTATCAAATACTGAATTTTCCCAACTTTCTCTTCTTCTCCCTATCTTCCCACAAGGCAATGGTTCATACGCTATCAAAGTTTGAATGGCAATGTAGCTTTCTAATTCCTTTTCTAAGTAACTGTTATTAATGCATGTGTCTTAACGGTGAACATTGGCAAACTATTAAACTGCTGTTTGCTGGACAGTGAGTATTGATTCAGTGTGCTGGACAGTGAGTGTTGGCAGACTATTTAACCATGAGATCACTGGATTCCAAATAGCAATAAGGACACAAGCCAAAATCTGTAGCAAACCACTACCACCCTTCCTAAAATCTCATGGGTGGGATTCTCCGTTGGCCGATGCCAAAATCGTGAAACGGGATTGGGTGGAGAATCAGTTCTGATGCTGAAATTGGGCGCTGAGGTCGACCTCCGGTGTGCACCATGGAGTGAGTGACCACACAGAGGCAGCTCCTGCCCAAGGTTACAGAAAAGAGCTCTTTTTTGGGCGGCACGGTTTGGAATTTCGATGAAAAGGCGTAGGTGAATGTTCGCGGAGTACTTTCCCCCAGGAATAGTATGTTTCTTGGTTATCAGACCCTCAGAAACAGTGCAAGATTGGGCTAAAGCAGCAGCAGACAAAAGCCTCTGCAAGCATGCAGGCGGGGGAAGGGCCAGCTTAGAGGCCTTAAGCTGACTTGAGGGCCTTTATGAAAGCTGAATTCTAGCAGCAGAGGGAAGAACTGTGAAAAGATCTCACCAAGGCCATTGAAGAAGCGGGGACGAACTTCCGGTAGCGGTGATGCGGAGCTAAGCCGCACGTTCAGTGGCTCCCGCTATTTTCGGACTTTGGGGCTCTTTTAAGGGCTCGTAGTGGTGCTGTTTGGACTTTTCCCCGTGTGGGAACACTCCTTCTCAGATTCTCCACCGGTGGAAGGCCTGGACTAGGAGTGGAGCGGTCAGAAAATCGGCTTTGGAAACTTCCGGTTGCGGCTATGCGGAGCTAAGCCGCACCGCAGCTCCCGCTACTTAAGGACTTTTGGGCCGATTTGAGGGCCCCAAACGGCGCTGTCTCGACGAATCCCGGTGGGGGAAGGTGTCTAGAGGAGCATTCCCCATAATTTATGGTGCTCACCCGGAGTGAGGCAAAGGAAAAAGCTGCAGCAGCTCCCCAAGAAAAGCGGGGGAAGAAGGACAAAATGGCGGCCGGCAGAACACCCGAGGACTGGTGGAAGTGGGCGCAGGAGCAGCAAGCCTCTCTCCTGCGCTGTTTTGCGAAGCTGAAGGCTGAGTTGCTGGACTCCCTGAGTGCGACTACCAACAAGCTGCTTGGGACTCAGGCGGCCCAGGAGCTGTCCATTCAGGAGTTGCAGCAGCAGGCCGCTGAGTGGGAGGAGGAGGCCGTGGTCCTCGTGGGGAAAGTGGAGTTGCACGAGGCACTTCACAAAAGTGGCAAGACAGCTTGGGGGAGCTGGGCGTTCGCACGAGGCGAAATAATTTGAGGATCCTGGGCCTGGTGGAGGGGCTGGAGGGGTCGGATCTCCTGTTGTACGTGACCACGATGTTGAGCTCGTTGATGGGAGCGGGGTCCTTCCATTTGCCCCTGGAGCTTGAGGGAGCTCATAGACTGCTGGCCAGGAGGCCTAAGGCAAATGAACCCCAGCGGGCGGTGCTGGTGCAGTTCCATCGATTTAGTGACCGGGAGTGTGTGCTGCGCTGGGCCAAGAAAGAGAGGAGCAGCAAGTGGGAGAATTTGGTAGTGCGAATCTACCAGGACTGGAGTGCGGAGGTGGCAAAGCGGCGGGCCGGGTTCAACCGGACGAAGGCGGTGCTGCATGCCAAGCAGGTCAGATTTGGAATGCTGCAGCCTGCGCGTCTGTGGTGACATATAAGGACCGGCACCACTACTTCGAGCCCCCGGAGGAGGCGTGGGCCTTTGTACAGGCGGAGAAGCTGGACTCGAACTAGGGTCTGGGGACACACTATGGCCGTTGCTGTTTTCGCTGTTGCTGTTCTTCAATTTTGACACGTGTTTTCTTTATGCTAGTTTTCTTTTTGCTCTGTTTCCGGGTGGGTTTGTCTGTTGGGTATGGGTGTGGGGTATGTGGGGAACGTTGGGGGTATGTTCTTTATATGTTCTCTTCTGTACGTGGCTGGGGGTTGGTGTGAAACTGAATTTTGGGGAGCTGCGTCAGAAGGGTGGGGTGTGGCAGTGTGAAAGCGCGGGCTTTCATCTGGTTTCCCGCTCTGTGGGGCAGGGGGGGCGGAGCTGGAGGTGGGGGCGTGGCCTCTACTGGTTTTCTTTCCCGCGCTGAAGCGGTGCCAAGGAGGTGTGGCAAGAGGGGGATGACCCCATGCCGGGAGGGGATGGGTTTTGGCGGGAGCTGCCGGGTCAGCAGAAGTCAGCTGACTCACGGAAGTACCATGGAGGGTGCGTCGTGGCTAGGAGGGGTCCTAGCCTGGGGGGGGGGGGGGGGGGGGGGGGGCGGATACCGGGTTGCTGCTGGATATGGCCAGGAAGGAGCTGGTGTGGGCCGGGGGGGGTAGAGGAGAGGCGTTATCACCATGGGGAACGGGTCAGGCGGGGCGAGCTGGCCTGGGGCGAGCAGTCGATAAGCTATGGCTAGCCGGCGGGGGAGAGGGGTGGGTTGCCCTCTGATCCGGCTGATTACCTGGAACGTGAGGGGGCTGAATGGGCCGGTTAAGAGAACTAGGGTATTTTCTCATCTGAAGGGGCTGAAGGCGGACGTGGCTATACTCCAGGAGACCCACTTGAAGGTGGCGGACCAGGTTCGTCTGAGGAAGGGGTGGGTGGGGCAGGTTTTTCACTCAGGGGGGAGACTTTAACACAGTGCTGGATCCCCCACTGGACCGGTCCAGTTCAAGGACGGGTAGGAGGCCGGCAGCGGCCAAAGTGCTGAGGGGGTTTATGGACCAGATGGGAGGGGTGGATCCCTGGAGGTTTGGGAGGCCGAGAGTGCGGGAGTATTCCTTTTTCTCCCATGTCCATAGAGTCTATTCCCGAATAGATTTTTTCGTCCTGAGCAGGGGATTGATCCCGAAGGTGCAGGATGCCGAGTATTCGGCCATAGCGATTTCAGACCATGCTCCGCACTGGGTAGATCTGGAGATGGGGGAGGCGCGGGACCAGCGCCCGCTCTGGCGCCTGGATGTGGGGCTGCTGGCTGATGAGGAGGTGTGTAGGAGGGTCCGGGGAAGTATTGAGGGGTATCTTGATACCAACGACACGGGGGAGGTCCGGGTGGGGATGGTCTGGGAGGCTCTGAAAGCAGTGATCCGGGGGGAGCTGATCTCCATCCGGGCCCATAGGGAAAGGAGGGAGAGGAAGGAGAGGAAGAGACTGGTGGGGGAGCTCCTGGATGTGGACAGGAGATACGCGGAGGCACCGGAGGAGGGGTTGCTGGGGGAACGGCGTAGTTTTCAGGCCAAATTTGACTTGTTGACCACCAGAAAGGCGGAGACACAGTGGAGGAGGGCGCAGGGCGCGGTATATGAGTATGGGGAGAAGGCGAGCAGGATGTTGGCGCATCAGCTCCGCAGGCGAGGTGCGGCTAGGGAAATTGGTGGAGTGACGGATAGGGGTGGGAATGTAGTGCAGAAGGGGACAGAAGTAAATGGGGTCTTTAGGGACTTCTACGAGGAACTGTACCGGTCGGAACCTCCGATGGGGAGAGGGGGGATGGAGAGCTTCATGAACAGGCTATGTTTCCCAAGGGTTCAAGAGGAGCTGGTAGAGGGGCTGGGGGCGCCGATAGAGTTGGAGGAGCTAGTCAGGGGGATTGGACAAATGCAGTCAGGTAAGGCGCCGGGGCCGGACGGGTTCCCGGTGGAATTTTATAAAAAGTATGCGGATCTGGTGGGCCCCCTGTTGGTGCCAGCCTTCAATGAGGCATGGGGGGGGGGGGGGGGGGCTTTGCCCCCGACGATGTCGCGGGCACTGATCTCTCTGATCCTGAAGCGGGAGAAGGATCCCTTGCAGTGTGGATCATACAGGCTATCTCGCTCCTCAATGTTGACGCTAAGTTGTTGGCGAAAATCCTGACCACCAGGATAGAAGACTGTGTGCCAGGGGTGATACACGAGGATCAGACAGGATTTGTCAAGGGACGGCAGCTCAACGCGAATGTGCGGAGACTGCTAAATGGTATTATGATGCCGGCAGTGGAGGGGGAGGCGGAGATAGTGGTGGCGCTAGATGCGGAGAAAGCATTTGATAGAGTTGAGTGGGGATACCTGTGGGAGGTGCTGGAGCGGTTCGGAGTCGGGGAGGGATTCATCAAATGGGTGAGGCTGCTCTACGCGGCTCCGATGGCGAGTGTAGTTACAAATGGAAGGAGATCGGAGTACTTTAGGCTCTACCGTGGGACCAGGCAGGGGTGCCCCCTGTCCCCCTTGCTCTTTGCACTGGCGATTGAACCTTTGGCTATGGCGTTGAGGGAGTCAGGGAGATGGAGGGGTCTGGTGCGGGGTGGGGAGGAACATCGGATATCGCTGTATGCGGACGACCTGCTGTTGTATGTGGCGGATCCATAAGGGGGAATGCCGGGGGTGATGGAGCTGTGAGCGGAATTTGGCGGCTTCTCGGGCTATAAGTTAAATTTAGGCAAGAGCGAGGTATTTGTAGTACACCCGGGTGATCAGGAGGAGGGAATTGGGAGACTCCCATTTAAGAGGGCAGTGAAGAGTTTCAGATACCTGGGGGTGCAGGTGGCCAGGAGTTGGGGGACTCTCCATAAGCTTAATTTTACCAGGCTGGTGGAGCAGATGGAGGAGGAATTTAAAAGGTGGGACATGGTGCCGCTATCGTTGGCGGGTAGAGTGCAGTCCGTCAAAATGACGGTTCTCCCGAGGTTCTTGTTCCTTTTTCAGTGTTTGCCCACCTTTATCCCTAGGGCCTTTTTTAGAAGGGTGACTAGCAGCATCATGAGCTTTGTTTGGGTGCATGGCGGGTGAAGAGGGTCTTCTTGGAGCGGGGTAGAGATAGGGGGGGCTGGCGTTACCCAATCTCTCGGGGTATTATTGGGCGGCCAATGTGTCGATGGTGCGCAAGTGGGTAATGGAGGGGGAGGGGGCAACATGGAAACGGATGGAGAGGGCGTCCTGTGGGGATACAAGCCTGGGGGCCCTGGTAACGGCGCCGTGGCCACTCTCTCCTACGAGGTATACCACGAGTCCGGTGGTGGCGGCTACCCTCAAGATTTGGGGGCAGTGGAGGCGACATAGGGGAGAAGTGGGGGGCTCGATGGAGGCTCCGTTAAGGGGGAACCATAGGTTCGTCCCGGGGAACATTGATGGGGGATTTCAGGGTTGGCACAGAGCGGGCATCAGACAGCTGAGGGACCTGTTTATTGATGGGAGGTTTGCGAGCCTGGGTGAGTTGGAGGAGAAATTTGGGCTCCCCCCGGGAAACATGTTCAGTTATCTGCAGGTAAAGGCATTTGCTAGACGGCAGGTGGAGGGATTCCCTTCGCTTCCCGCGAGGGGGGTGAGTGACAGGGTGCTTTTGGGGGTCTGGGTCGGAGAGGGGAAGATATCTGATATCTACAAGGTTATGCAGGAGGCGGAGGAGGCATCAGTAGAGGAGCTGAAAGCTAAGTGGGAGGGGGAACTGGGGGAACAGGTCGAAGACGGGACATGGGCTGATGCCCTGGAGAGGGTTAATTCTTCCTCCTCGTGTGCGCGGCTTAGCCTCATCCAATTCAAGGTGCTGCACCGGGCCCACATGACTGGGACGAGGATGAATAGGTTCTTTGGGGGTGAAGACAGGTGTGTCAGGTGCTCGGGGAGTCCAGCGAACCATGCCCATATGTTCTGGGCATGCCCAGCACTGGAGGAGTTCTGGAAGGGGGTGGCGAGGACGGTGTCGAGGGTGGTGGGATCTAGGGTCAAGCCAGGACTCGCGATTTTTGGGGTTGGGGTGGAGCCGGGATTGCAGGAGGCGAAAGAGGCCGGTGTGCTGGCCTTTGCGTCCCTAGTAGCCCGGCGAAGGATCTTGCTACAATGGAAGGATGCGAGGCCCCCAAGCGTGGAGACCTGGATCAATGACATGCCGGTTTCATTAAGCTAGAGAAGATCAAATTCGCCCTGATAGGGTCGGTACAAGGGTTCTTTAGGCGGTGGCAACCTTTCCTCGACTTTCTGGCTCAACGATAGGGTACGGGGACAGTAGCAGCAGCAACCCGGGGGGGAGGGGGGGAAGGGAGAGGGAAAGGGGGGGGGGGGGACGATGACTATGTTTGTTTATTTAATTTTAATTTATTTTTAAGTTCTTTTGTTGTTCATTGGGGTTGTGGGGGTGGGGGGATGTGATACATGCGTCGATACGGTCTGGGGGGTGTTACAGTTATTATGGGTTATTTTGTTGCATTTCATTGTTTGTCGTTATGTTTTATATTTTCTGTAAAAAATTCCAAAAAAAATTATTTAAAAAAAAAAAGAAATTGGGTGCTGATTTCACACCAAATCACAATTCCCTTTCGCCTCGACAGCGACGTCAATGTGTTCCACAACATACGTGTAGGAAACACCCTTGGCATATCATTAGTGGGCCCGACCCGGTATTCTTGGGGCCTCCGATGTTCCACATTCCATCACGTGTGCTTTTAAAAAATGTGAAACCGGCGTCGTGGCCGATAATGGAGAGAGAGGAGGTAGGACACTGAGAGGCACGACTGTGGGCTGTGTGGATGGGGTGACCCCCCCATGGGGCTGGGGTGGTGTCCAGGCACGGACTGCCATTGCTGCAGTCTGCAAGGCAGCCATCTTGCTGCACACCCCACTTACCTTGGACCCTGGTTCTGCAGAGTGCCACTAATGGGTGCCCCCACCCCGCACCCCCATACTCCAGCGTCCGCCATATCACCTCCCCGACCCAACCAGCTGGCACCTGCCAACGAGGCATCACATGGCCCACTCAAGGGAAATGCCCACAGTAGCCCCTATGGGCGTGGTCCGCGGAGTGTACCCCTGGCAGCAGGGATGGGCACCAGGGCCAGAGTCCTCAATGGGCCAGGGGTGTGGGGATGGGGGGGGGGCAAGTGGGGGCAGAGTCCACAGTGCTAACCAGAGGCACCATGTTGCCTGGTAGACCATGTTGGGCACGGGGGTATGCATCATGCTAACATGTCAGCCTTTCAACCCCTGCATACAATGGATATTGGAATTCAACCAGTAATGGTGGTCTTCCTCCAAATCGTTGCAAGACTGGGGGATGTCCTGCGGCTGTACGAGCTGAGGCTGCTCGAGGAAGAGGAAGCGGCAGAAGCGAGTGTGCAGCGGCGAGTGTGCAGCAGTGGAGTGCACAGCAGCAGAGCCTACCCCAGAAGAACAGGAGGCAGCCGCCCAGGATAGAGAACCAGCCGCCCAACAGGCTGAGAAGGAGGTGCCAAGGAGGCACCGCATGAGGCCTCGTGTGTACCTGCAGCGTCCGTCATTTGAGGACCTGCTGGAACGGGCATGCCATTGAAGACTCCGGCTGAGCAGGGAGACAGTGCGACATATCGGCCAGATTATGACACATCTAGCTCAGTGGGGGAATGAGGGAGGACATCCTCTCCCGATAGCTGTCAAGGTGATGGTCACCCTGGGCTTTCACACGCAGCGGGGTTTGCCATCATCGCCGACATGCCCCAGGTCCAGGGGGTGATCACCGGGAATCAAGTCCCGCTGCAGGTGACAGTCCGCTCTACACAAACTGAAAGGAGTTCCACTCAATGAACGTGCCGCTAATATGTAACCATCAGGTGTACATCAAGCACGTCTGCACCCGATACCCGGGCAGTGTCCACGACGCCTTCATCCTGGCACAATTGACGATTCCAGACATGTTCGAGACGCCACCCCCCGGCTGGTGGGTTGGCTCCTTGGTGAAGGGGTTATCCACTTTGTTCGTGGTTGATAACACCTATCCAGAGGCCACAGACTGACACCGAGTCTCGCTACAACGATACCCACGCAGTGACGAGTGGTGTGATCGAGCTGTAGCCACCTGGGGTGGCCACGTCCCAATTCAAAATAGACACTCGCAAGGAGTGCAGGGAAAATTGGACAACACCAGAGAAAACAAGCAGGTGCAAGGTTTCCTGTGTATTAGGATTTGCAGAACCCAGACAGAACTGAAACCAATAGGCATTAACATATTAAGGAGCTATCTCCAGGGACGAAAACAAACATTGAAACAATCGAGACCAAGACAGACTCCCCGGTGCCAGTGGGAGCTAGAACAAAGGCAGGCCAACGACCACCTAGGGCCTGCCCAACGATCAGGGAACAACTCCGGTATTGGAGAAAATCGATAAGAATGATTGAGACATGGTCCAATTAATTGGGACCAAGTCCGGGGTTCGCCCAGAAGGGCGCGAAACCCCTGGGGACTATAAGATAGCGTCCCCAAGTTCAGTTTGCTCTCTTGGCTCTTGGCTCTCAGCGAGGAGAGACCTGCCTAGCAGTTGCATCAACCAAGTAAGTCTCAGATCAACGCACGCTACGAGATAGACGCTCCTAGCTACTACTCCATACCAGTTCGAAGCCAGCAGAATAAGAACCGGACAAAGGCCATTGTTCCTCTGACCTGGTGGGCCATTCGAAGCTAAGTATAGGCTTTTAGTAGTAGTGATAGTTTAGTATGTAGAGTTTATGCATGAGTAGTGATTGACTGTGTGTATAATAAATGTGTATTGATTTCAAACTTACTAACTGGTGTATTGAGTTTTTGATCAGTACTTGGCTTTGAACCTCGTGGTGGTATCAGAAAGATACCTGGCGACTCTAGAGCAAAGGTTATTAAAACAGAGCAAATTAAGGCAAAGCATAACGAGCAACATTTACTGGCGAACTCTGACGGGACTCGACTTAGAAGTGGTCCCCCCTCTCCGAGAGAACCCAAAATTTTGAATTGGAAATCCAATTGGAAACAGAAATAACCACAAGTGTTTAAGCAGTACTGATCAATCCTCCAGAATTCGGAAGTGTGTTAATGCATGCGTACTAACAGGGATATAAGGTAAACCTGAGAGATTTTGTTGCGAAAAACTGTCGGGAGTTTTGTATTCCGGAAATTAGCGAAAGCCGTACCCGAGTTTGCATCACCGCTTTATTACCCCCTGTTCCAAATTTAATAGGGAACCTACAGAAATAGGAAAAATGGCAATCAAGGCAATGGAGCGCCTTATGAACCCGCAGGAATTCGTGGTCGCAGCGACCAGTAGAGTAGGACAGTGTCCCGTTTGGGAAGATAAGATTAGAAAGTACCTCAAAGGGAAAGGATGGCCCCTTTGGTGTGAATTTTGTGGAAATGAGGAAACATTTGTATAGGACATACTTGGTGGGAGAACCTGACAGAGATTCACAAGAAGAGCTTGGGAAAAGCTCGCAGGCCGATGGCAATCGTGTCCTGTCTGGCACAATTGCGAGGAACAGAGGAGGTCGTTAGGACGCTCCGGAGAGAGATACAGGAGAGAGATAGGATGAGTAAAGTAGATGTGAGCGAGATAGAGAAGGAGAACAGAGAGTTAAAAGGGAGGTTGGCAGCAAAGGACAGAGAGGTGGATGATGCCAAGAGGGCACACCAGTCTTGTCTGGTGCACTTAAGCAGCTTCCAGACCCAATACGACAAGGTCTACCAGGACACACAACGAGCAGTCCTGGTAAGACAAGAAACGGAACAGCAGGTAGAGGCATTGCAGAAGCAGTGCAGCGATTTAAAGGCAGCTCTACGAGCACTCCATGCTTCCACAACGGAACAAAGGCAGAGCTCGGTAGACCATGCAAAGTGCCAGAAGCAAATTGCAGAATTGCAATCTCTGCTTTCAGTTTAGAATGGCTTTCAGAGCACATTCGGATCCCAACTAGATCAGGAAAACGGCCCCAATTGGCAAGAATTAAATGAAACATGGAGCATGTGCACAGGAGAAGCCCCAGAAAAGAAGAGCACCCCAACCCCCCCCCCCCCACAGAACAGGTAGAACACACCCCCATGAATCCGGTAACCACACACCACAGAGCCGCAGCGGACGGAGACACGGATTTCATGTACACAACCCCCTTAACCGTGACCCAATTACGGGACACGTGCGAGAAAATCACACCGTTCCTCCCCACTTCAGACCCCCACCAATTCTTTGCAAAAGTTAAACAACAGGCCACTATGTACGGCCTGGACGAGCGAGAGCAAGTGAAGCTCACAGTTTTGAGCCCAGACCCTTCCGTAGTAGCAGCCCTTCCCGATCCACGGAATGTAGGACGAGGCACCCTAGTAGAGATGCACACAGCGATCCTAGATGCGATCGGCTATAACCGAGGAGACCCGATAGAAGGCCTGAATAAATGCAGGCAAAAGAAGACTGAGCACCCCACAGCTTTTGTTGGACGCTTGTGGATTCATTTCACGGCAGTTTTCAGAGACTTAGCCCGCACCCATTTGTCCTCAGATAACATGGCCAAATGGACTCAAATCCTGATCTCTCATGCAACAGAGGCAGGACAGAGAGCTTGCGCAAATTATGACCCCTCAGATGAGGCCCACAACGAGAAATGGGTTTCAAAAGGTTGTCCCGCGCTTAGGAGCAATCCGTACACAATAAAACCGCACTTAGGAAACCTGATGAAGAGCAGGCAGATGCAGATATGCATGCAATTAAAACGCACTAGAACCCCGCATGGGTAAATGAGAGTAGGAACAGCCCACCTCAGAAATCGCAAGAATGTTACAACTGTGGTCAATTAGGACACTGTGCACGAGAGTGCAATGCCCCGCAGAAAGCACAGAGAGCCTAGCAGACAAGCACTCTGAATAGAAACAGGACGAAGCCCATTCATAGTGTATGCGCCCGTTCAGACCAGGGAGACATGAACGGAACAGACTGACGGTGTTCGGGCTCCCCAACTTGGGTCTGCAACACCCTTTGGGATAGGTCCGGCCGACCGGTCGTTGCAGCAAAAGTACGGGGTCAGCCCGTTGAATTTCTTTGGGACACAGGAGGGTCCCGCACCACACTTAATTCCTCCACCATGTTTCAGAAAGACACATGGCCCACTACAGACACCATCACCCTCAGCAGCTTTACAGGCCACTCACAGCAGGGACACATCACAGCCCCCGTATCCATTCAGATCGGCAATATAACGGCCAAACACCCCATAGTTTTAGTTGATCTACCCCATACAGCAGGACACATTTTGGGAATTAACTTCATGAGCTCACACAACCTTTCATTCGATCCAGTAAACAAATGTGTCTGGAAAATGGCAAAAACAGCAAGAACCCCCGCCATGCTCACAGTAGGAGATTATGTTAATAGGATTAGCACAGTAGGCGAATACTGGTTTGATACAACGACAATTAGTTCAGACAAACAGGTTAGGGCAGTTCTGCAAGACCACAAAGCAGCATTTGCACAGCACAAGCACGACTGTGGCAGAATGGCTGACTCAGTGCAGATTACAGGTCCTGACCCCAGACCCCAGAAACAGTACGATTTCCCTAGGAAGCAGAGGGAGAAATCTCAAAGGTAATAGACAGTTTATTAGAACAGGGTGTACTAAGATCAGTAGCCTCCACTAATAATGCCCCGATTTGGCCAGTCAGAAAACCCGATGGATCATAGCGACTGACCATTGATTACTGGGAACTCAACAAAGTGACCCCAGCAGCAGCCCCCACTGTAGCCACAAGTCTCGAGACCATGCTCAAGCAGGGACTCCATTCACGATTCTTTACGGTTTTGGACATTAGCAACGGCTTCTAGTCCATTCCATTGGCTAATATATATTTGGGAACAATTATCACGCATGGTAAACGCGAGATTGAGCATAAAAGGATTGACTCGATTGTCAAATTGCCCCTTCCCCACAACGTCTCAGCCCTCCGGTCATTTTTAGGACTGGTTGGCTACTGCCGAAACCGCATCGACGGTTTTGCCATTAAAGCAGCGCCCCAATCCGAACTTCTTAAGAAAAAGGCACCTTGGGAATGGCTTCCGCAGGATACAGATGCCGTGGATGCTTTAAAACGTGCCCTCATCGCAGCCCCTGCACTACAGGTTCCAGACCCACTTTCCCCGTATGCTATAGAAGTAGCAAGCACAGACCGAACCCTTTTGGCCGTGCTCCTCCAGGAACGGCATGAACAGTTAAGACCCGTGGCATACGCCTCAAGAGTTTTAGACCCTGTAGAGCAAGGATTTTCTGCCTGTGAAAGGCACCTGCTCACAGTTTTTTGGGCAGTTCAGTATTTTTCTTACATAACAGGACTCAACCCCATCACAATCCTCACAGAACCACCCCAACACAGCTATTGTTAGACGGCCGACTTAAAGATGGCCCAGTCAGCCAAATCCGAGCAGCCCGTTGGACCCTTCTTTTACAGGGAAGGGACATCACCGTTAAAAGGACAAAAACCCACACTTTCCTTGCAGACAATTTACAGTACCCAGGCACCCCTCATGAGTGTGAGATTATCTCAACACACCACAACACAGGCCCCTTCATCGCAAAAACACCTCCCAAGAAGATAGGTAGTTCACCCCAGAGACCCCAGCCCACAGACACGTGCGCACCCCTGAAGATATATGTGGATGGCTCTTCCACAGTGTTAGACGGAAAACGCATAACACGATGCAGTATCTATGTAGAGGACGCGCAAGGACGTGCCCTAGAGGAAATTTCATTAATGTTGCCAGGACACTTAGGCTCGCAGGCAGCAGAACTGGCAGCAATTGCTTATATAGTTGATCACGCCGATTTGTTCCCCAGCCCAGCAGACATCTACTCGGACAGCCTGTATGTCTGCAACAGCTTAACAGAATTCCAACCCCTGTGGGAAGCAAGAGGATTTGTTTCCGCAGACGGAAAACCCCTACCATCAGCCCCATTACGCCGCCATATCTTGAATCAGGCAAAGGACAGGGAATACGGCATTATAAAAGTTCGTAGTCACCACCGTTCTTCCCCACCTGGAAATGTAAAAGCTGATGCCCTAGCTAAAGCAGGTTCCAGGCATGGTTATTTTTGGAACCCCCCCCGAAAGCACCTCAGTACACGCAGTTCAGGTCTCACAGACCAACATACAAGATTTAACACAGGCGCAGAGACAAGATGAGAAGCTCAGGGAAGTTTTAAAGGGAACCTTCCCAGCCCCTTATGACAAATTTAGGAATTCTATAACCACACATGACGGTGTGATCCTTAAAGATAGCCTTTATGTGGTTCCAGAGCAGGACAGGAACCAACTCATTTGTTTGTTCCATGATAATCATGGACACCAGGGAATTGAACCCACTTTAGCCCACCTCAGACAGCTCTGTTGGTGGCCAAATTTAAAAGCAGACATCACCCAGTACGTTGAGAATTGCTTGATCTGTGCCCAAAACAAGCTGGACAGATATGCAAAAAAGGCTCAACTTAGCCACACCCGTCCCGTTAATGGCCCATGGACTAACCTCCAGATAGACTTTATAGGACCCTTACCCCCTTGCAGAAATGGATATTGTTGAAAGGATGAATAGGACACTAAAAGCCACCCTTAGGAAAATGGTTCAGCAGAACAATAGCACATGGGACTCAGTTCTCCCATTTGCATTGATGTTTTTACAAAACACGGTATCCACGTCCACAGGATACATCCCCCACACTCTCATGACCGGACACCCCATGAAAGGCACAGAATATTTATTAGGTTTAGACTTGACCAGCCCCGAAGTGACGGCCCTCACCCACGAGAACACTGTGCGACAGCTCATAGATAATGTTAAAACGGCACAACTTGCAGCCGCAGTAAGATTGGGCACAAGAAAGTAACAGAGCAAGGCTTGTTTCGACAAGACAGTGCATGCGACTGAGTTTGCAGTAGGGCAGCAGGTTATGCTCTCCCTTTACAACCCCAGCACATTCCTGTCACCTAAGTACTCAGGTCCGTACTCCATTTCAGACAAAGTAACCCCTCCGTGTACAAAATAAAATACCCCAATGAAAAGTCTGCGTGGTTTCATATTAACCAGCTCAAGGCTTATGGCTCGCAGTCCAACCACGCACACCACGTCCTGCTCGCCGCAGCAGCCGACTTCGCCCCGTCCACAGGAAACACATTCCTACCCTCCCCCAGCCCGTCCAGCCCATCCACGGACTTGACTACAACTCCGCCCCCTGGCACACGACTCAGCCTATCCCTGTCCACAGACAGCAGCGACAGCGACAGTCACTGCAAAAACACTGACGACAGCCACAGCACACCACGATACTATCCCCCTGCGACAGGCCCCACTCCCAGCGACTCAGAGAACAATTCGAGTGATCCCTTCGAGATCACATACATTAAAGCCCCTGACCCAGAACCACAGCCCAACGATGACGACCTCAACTCCAGTACATCACAACTAGACCCACGCATATGGCACCGCGACAATTCATTCAGGCTCATCAGGAACGATGAGATGAACCCCAAGTCACCCCACGCAGCTTTGGCGAAACTTTTACAGACAAGAGTATGGCAGCCGGGAAAAGATGACGACATTGAGTCTGACTCCCACCACGCAAATCCCTTTGCGACCCTGTTCGCAACTGAAAACTGAGGTGTCCAGATGATGTTTTAAAAATGAACCACTAGAGAGAAACGGTGTCCTTTCTGATGGAACCTGCATGATATTGGGCTGGTTTAGCTCACAAGGCTAAATCGCTGGCTTATAAAGCAGACCAAGCAGGCCAGCAGCACGGTTCAATTCCCGTACCAGCCTCCCCGGACAGGCGCCGGAATGTGGCGACTAGGGGCTTTTCACAGTAACTTCATTGAAGCCTACTCGTGACAATAAGCGATTTTCATTTTCATTTCATATTTGTTGCATGTTTGTTTGTTTGTGATTGTTAAATGTTCATTGTCGGAAATTTAAACAGCCTTCCACAGCCCCACGCCAAATTTGTCCGCAGATACCTCTGAAAACTTGCCATTGAGCTTATCAGCCGAAACTGCTGAGACCTTGCTAGAACCCAGTTCCTAACTGTTCTTCCGATTCGACGGTAGAGGCAGTACTGCAACCCCCACGATGACTACATTCTTGCCTGTTCTTGCTGGGTACTCAGGCAGTGGAGAAACTGGTCCCTGCCCTGTCTGAGGACCCCCCCTCTGGTCAGCTAAGCTCGGGTAGAGCACAGCCCGCCCTACCCGGGGACTCCATCCAATTCTTACCTGCCGCGGCCCATACGCAACTCATTTTGGCTCTTTTGTTTCAAAAGTTTTTGTTTAGTTTCATAGTAACCCTTCGGTTGCTTCCCCCCATGCTATTTACATCCTCCAACATTGGGATGGTAAATCGCACAGGTTACTAGACGGCTCGCACTGTTTCAGTATTTTCACGAATATCTTGTCCAGAAATTTGGATTTTTAAAAAATGAGGGAGTCACAGATGGTGACCAATTATAAAGGGAAATTGGCACTAAAGGACAGACAGACTAACACACAAGATCTTAAGCAAGATAATAACAGATGTTATGCTTGTATTGACAGGATCCCAGAGGCTCTTGGAAGATGAGAAGAGAAGAAAGAAAAGAGAAGAGAAAAGAGAAGATGAAGACAACCTCCATCTTTATTGTAGGGATCATAGGATCCATCGGTTTGCACGCGAACGCGAACCCCCTCACCCCCATCCCACAGGCCATCAATGATTCACTCCCCATAGTACAGAGAGCCCAGTAACAAGCAACAGTACCCCGACATGGTGTGATAAGTTTATCACATGGTATTCCCTTTCGTATGTTGTTGAAACACTTCTAGCACTGGCGATACTCTGTAGCCTCGTGCAGACCATTTGCATGAAGAAATGGCAAAGGAGAGCCTACTGCTCTCGCACCCCAGTATACAGAATAAGATCCCCTATTTTCGGTTTCCACCAGGCTCCCGAACCCCTTGACATATAATAAAGTACATTCGTTCTTGTTTGTGTGTCTTTGTTTATGAATAAAGAAATGTGTTCGTTTGGTGAAGAAAGGATTGTAAAACTCTGCGTTTGACTGCCAAACCAGAGGAAAATTTGAATGCTGCTATTTGTACAGTAAGGAAGTTAGTATATTTTTGAATGGTTTAACTGAGAGTAGTTTATTGAGGATAGTTAGAGGTTCCAGTTTTTTGTTTTGTAATGCATGTCCTTAATGACATAGCGGCCCCATAGAGTTTTCATGATGTGTCTGTAAAATTGTTTAGTTGAAAATTTATTGCTTCGCGTTGAGGATCACAAGGAGGAAGTGTAGCCAGCTGGGGTCGCCACGTCCCGATTCAAAATGGACACTCGCAAGGAGTGCAGGGAAAATTGGACAACACCAGAGAAAACAAACAGGTGCAAGGTTTCCTGTGTATTAAGATTTGCAGAACCCAGACAGAACCAAAACCAATAGCCATTAACATATTAATGAGCTATCTCCAGGGACAAAAAGAAACATTGAAACAATCGAGACCAAGACAGACTCCCCGGCGCCAGTGGGAGCTAAAACAAAGGCAGGCCAACGGCCACCTAGGGCCCACCCAACGATCAGGGAACAACTCCAGATTGGAGAAAATCGATAAGAACGATTGAGACATGGTCCAATTACTTGGGACCAAGTCCGGGGTCCGCCCAAAAGGACGTGAAACCCCTGGGGACTATAAGATAGTGTCCCCAAGTTCAGTTTGCTCTCTTGACTCTTGGCTCTCAGCGAGGAGAGACCTTCCTAACAGCTCTTGGCCTTGACTCTCAGTGAGGAGAGACCTGCCTAGCAGCTGCATCAACCAAGTAAGTCTCAGATCAATGCACGCTATGAGATAGACGCTCCCAGATACTATTCCGTACCAGTTCGAAGCCAGCAGTATCAGAACCGGACAAAGGCCATTGTTCCTCTGACCTGGTGGGCCACTCGAAGCTAAGTATAGGCTTTTAGCAGTAGTGAGAGTTTAGTAAGTTACTCCGGGTTACTCCTTCCAGCGTGGGTTGTGTGGGGGGGGGGGGGGGGGGGGGGGTGGCAGGAGGGTCGTGGAACCATCCACACAGCATTCCCTATCGCGGGAATTAATGCACAGCGGCCACAGCAGCCGGCTTTTAAAAATGCCGGCTGCAACCGGTTTTAATAATGACGGCCACAACGAGCTTTCAGAATGCCAGCCGTGCAGGCCCGCTGATTAGTGTGCAGGCCCGCTGATCAGTGTGCAGGCCCGCTGATCAGTGCGCAGGCCCGCTGATCAGTGTGCAGGCCCGCTGATCAGTGTGCAGGCCCGCTGATCAGTGAGCAGGCCCGCTGATCAGTGAGCAGGCCCGCTGATCAGTGAGCAGGTCCGCTGATTAGTTGGCAGGCCCGCTGATCAATTGGCAGGCCCGCTGATCAGTGAGCAGGTCCGCTGATTAGTGAGCAGGCCCGCTGATCAGTGAGCAGGCCCGCTGATCAGTGTGCAGGCCCGCTGATCAGTGAGCAGGTCCGCTGATCAGTGAGCAGGCCCACTGATCAGTGAGCAGGCCCGCTGATCAGTGAGCAGGTCCGCTGATTAGTCGGCAGGCCCGCTGATCAGTGAGCAGGTCCGCTGATTAGTTGGCAGGCCCGCTGATCAATTGGCAGGCCCGCTGATTAGTTGGCAGGCCCGCTGATCAATTGGCAGGCCCGCTGAACATGTGAGCAGGTCCGCTGATCAGTGTGCAGGCCCGCTGATCAGTGTGCAGGCCCGCTGATCAATTGGCAGGCCCGCTGATCAGTGAGCAGGCCCGCTGATCAGTGAGCAGGCCCGCTGATCAGTGAGCAGGCCCGCTGATTAGTCGGCAGGCCCGTTGATCAGTGAGCAGGCCCGCTGATCAGTGAGCAGGTCCGCTGATTAGTGAGCAGGCCCGCTGATCAGTGAGCAGGCCCGCTGATCAGTGTGCAGGCCCGCTGATCAGTGAGCAGGCCCGTTGATCAGTGAGCAGGCCCGCTGATCAGTGAGCAGGCCCGCTGATCAGTGAGCAGGTCCGCTGATTAGTTGGCAGGCCCGCTGATCAATTGGCAGGCCCGCTGATCAGTGTGCAGGCCCGCTGATCAGTGTGCAGGCCCGCTGATCAGTGTGCAGGCCCGCTGATCAGTGAGCAGGCCCGCTGATCAGTGAGCAGGTCCGCTGATCAGTGTGCAGGCCCGCTGATCAGTGTGCAGGCCCGCTGATCAGTGAGCAGGCCCGCTGATCAGTGCACAGGCCCGCTGATCAGTGAGCAGGCCCGCTGATCAGTGAGCAGGCCCGCTGATCAGTGAGCAGGTCCGCTGATTAGTCGGCAGGCCCGCTGATCAGTGAGCAGGTCCGCTGATTAGTTGGCAGGCCCGCTGATCAATTGGCAGGCCCGCTGATCAGTGTGCAGGCCCGCTGATTAGTGTGCAGGCCCGCTGATCAGTGAGCAGGCCCGCTGATCAGTGAGCAGGCCCGCTGATCAGTGAGCAGGCCCGCTGATCAGTGCGCAGGCCCGCTGATCAGTGAGCAGGTCCGCTGATTAGTTGGCAGGCCCGCTGATCAATTGGCAGGCCCGCTGATGAGTGCGCAGGCCCGCTGATCAGTGTGCAGGCCCGCTGATCAGTGAGCAGGCCCGCTGATCAGTGAGCAGGCCCGCTGATCAGTGTGCAGGCCCGCTGATCAGTTGGCAGGCCCGCTGATCAGTGCGCAGGCCCGCTGATCAGTGTGCAGGCCCGCTGATCAGTGTGCAGGCCCGCTGATCAGTGCGCAGGCCCGCTGTTCAGTGCGCAGGCCCGCTGATCAGTGCACAGGCCCGCTGTTCAGTGCACAGGCCCGCTGTTCAGTGCGCAGGCCCGCTGATTAGTGTGCAGGCCCGCTGATCAGTGAGCAGGCCCGCTGATCAGTGAGCAGGCCCGCTGATCAGTGAGCAGGCCCGCTGATCAGTGCGCAGGCCCGCTGATCAGTGAGCAGGTCCGCTGATTAGTTGGCAGGCCCGCTGATCAATTGGCAGGCCCGCTGATGAGTGCGCAGGCCCGCTGATCAGTGTGCAGGCCCGCTGATCAGTGAGCAGGCCCGCTGATCAGTGAGCAGGCCCGCTGATCAGTGTGCAGGCCCGCTGATCAGTTGGCAGGCCCGCTGATCAGTGCGCAGGCCCGCTGATCAGTGTGCAGGCCCGCTGATCAGTGTGCAGGCCCGCTGATCAGTGCGCAGGCCCGCTGTTCAGTGCGCAGGCCCGCTGATCAGTGCACAGGCCCGCTGTTCAGTGCACAGGCCCGCTGTTCAGTGCGCAGGCCCGCTGTTCAGTGCGCAGGCCCGCTGATCAGTGCACAGGCCCGCTGTTCAGTGCGCAGGCCCGCTGTTCAGTGCGCAGGCCCGCTGATCAGTGTCCAGGCCCGCAGCCCAGCGAGAAACACTGTGCTGACCGAGGAGAATATATTTTTTTAATTGGATGTCTTCCAGCCTGAAGCGAGACAGAGAGCAGATCACGCGCCCCGAACACTGACGTGCTCTGGGTGCGATTGTGATTCCTCCATTTTGTTAGCAGCAAACAAGCAACTGGACTGAAAAATTTAAAATGGTTGATTTTGTAATAAGGAAGAGGGGACCAGAGAGATAAACAGGCCAGGATCTCACAATTAAACCTGCTGGAGAGAGTGGCTCAACAGAATTCACAGCCCAACAAAGCAGTGCTGGTGTGAGCTATTGGGGAGAGCCCACAGCCAGACAAAGCAGTGCTGGTGTGGGCTCCAGGGTTTCTGGTGAAGAGCACATTAAGAAGAAGTCGAAATCAGGCACAAAGCAGTGTAAAGGTGATTTTTTAAGGTATGGCTTTATTAATTGTGCGAATGCAAATCAGAATGTGAAGCTCATGTGTGTTATATGCAGGGAAGTACTGGCAATTGAAAGTTTAAAACCCTCAAAACTTTAAAACCATTTGAAGACTAAGCATGGTGTGTTCAAGGGCAAACGTCTTGATTCTTTTCAAAGGATGCAGCGAGAACTTAAATTGTCGGCTGAAACCCTCAGCAGCAATGTTACATTGAACAACAAAGTACAATTAGCCTCTTACATGATAGCTTACCGTGTAGCTAAAGAGGAAATGCCCCACACTGTAGCAGATATATTAATTCTCCCTGCCCATGACGGGTCTGAGAATAGCGGGAGGGCCTTCCCGACATTTTTCCCGACCTCCCGCTATTCCCCCCCCCCCCCACGGCCGCCCCACGGCACGAATCGCTGCTCGCCGTTTTTTACGGCGAACAGTGATTCTCCCCAGGCCGATGGGCCGAGTTCCCAGGCCTTTATGGCCGTTTTCACGAACGCAAACACACCTGCTCGCACCGTTCGTGAAAACGGCCGCAAAGTGCCGTCCCGGACAACCATGGCATCGATTGTCCGGGACGTGCCAAGGGTGGCATGGGCCTGCGATCGGTGGGCACCGATCGCGGGCAGCGGGTCCGATACCCGCGCACTATTTGTTCCCCCGCCGCCCCGCAGGATCAGTCCACGGGGCGGCTGAGGGGCATGACGGCCCGCGCATGCGCGGGTTTGACGCATATGTGTGATGACGTCATCCGCGCATGCGCGGGTTGGAGCCGTCCAACCCGCGCATGCGCGGCTGACTCATCGTGCGCGTCAGCCGCCGTGACTCTTGGCGCGCGGGCTTAGCGACGGTCGCTAAGCCCGCGATGCCGTGCTTCACGGGGCCACGCTGCTAGCCCCGCCCAGGGGGGAGAATCGGGTCCCGGGAGGGGGCGCGGAGGCTGCCGTGAAACACGGCCAGTTTCACGGCAGCCTTTACGACTCGCCGCATTTGCGGAGAATCGCGCCCATAGTTCGTACAGTCCTGGATGAGAGGTTAGCTGAAAAAGTGAAATGCATTCAGTTAGTGATAACACAGTGGCACAGCAAATTTGTGATGTTGCTGAGAATTTAGAAGCCCAGCTTATTTCTTGTTTGAAATAAGCACAGGAGTTCTCAATACAACTGGATAAAAGTACAAACATTCCAGATTGCGCAACCTTGCTAGTTTACGTTAGGTATGTTTGGCATAATGAATTTGTGAAGGATCCGCTGTGCTAACTGACATTACCAACCCACACAACTGGTGCAGAGATTTTTGAAGTATTGAATAGTATGTGATTGTAAAATACGGGCTTGACTGGGTTTGTCACAGAGGAATCACAACTAATGGAACAGCCAACATGTCTGGGAAAAACAGCGGAGTTATAATAAGGATTAATGAGGCAGCTGGTCAAGACATTGTTTGGAATCATTGTTTTATTCGCCGTGAGGCACTGGCATCGAAAGGAATTTAATCCAATCTTGAAGTGGTGTTGAAAGGAATTGTGAAAGTTGTGAATTTCATTAAATGCAGTGCACTCAATACCAGACTTTTTGAGACTCTGTATTCCGATATGGGAGCTGAGCACACACATTTATTGTTCCACACAGTGGTTCATTGGCAATCGAGGGGTTGGGTGCTTGTCAGAGTTTACGAACTGAGGTATCAAATTCATGCTTTCCTCCTTGAGAAATCGTCCCCTCTGGTTGATTTGTTTTCTGATGAAACTTGGATTGCTAACTATGTCTTACCCTGCAGACAACTTTTAAATTCTAAATGAACTGAACCTCAAATTGCAAAGGAAGGATGATAATTGCTTTGGCAGTGTGAAGAAATTGAAGCTTTCCAAAAGTCATTGAAAGTTTGGCAATTGCAAGTGCAAAGCCAAAATTACTACATGTTCCCCACACTGCTACGACACATCGAGGAAAACAGCATTAGTAAGGAAACTGTCAATGGACCGGCAAGCTTTATTCAGTTACATCTGGCTGCGCTGATCAACAGTTTTTGTCGATACTTTCCAGAGGAGAAGTTTAAGATATTGAGAGAGAAGAGGTGTGTGAAAAATTCCTTTGAGTTTGAGACCCCAGAATCAGTTATTAACTTGCAGCTGACTCCAAATGAAGAGACTGAACTTCTGCGCCTCACCTGTGACAGCACATTAAAAACATGGCACAAGTCAATGAGGCTATCAACGTTCTGGAGTAACTTCTCCTAGGAGCATCCGGAGCTGAATAAAACAAGCATTTTGTTGCTTTTTTTTAAGAGTGTATAAAAATGCATTTTTTTAATATCCATGTACAATTCCAGTACTTGATGCAGATACTTAAAAGCAAGGAAAAAACAGCTGAGTTTACATCTTCACAATTAACACTATGCGCATGAATTGATAATTGCTTTACTTTTATCCTTATAAGCTATAAACCAGAAATCTTAAAATTAAAAAAAAAATCACAAAAACATTGGTCCTTCTACCAAAATGCATTTTGTTGCTTTAACCCTTCAGAATGACCTGCATGTGCGAGGTTGGATTTCTGTCCTCACAAAGATGAAGAAAGCACAAAGGAACCGGCTGAATCCTGCACCAGATATGCGCATAGCCCTCTCCTCCTGTGAACCTGATTGGAGTGAGATTGTGAGGATCAAGCAGGCTCCCCTCTTCCATTAAAGGCAAAGAAAATGGTGGGTCACAAATGTCAGCTGGCATGGGTCACAAAGACTAGTCGGTGTGGGTTGGGAAGGTCAGCCGATGTGGGTCATGAAGAATGGCCGGTTGGCAAAAATGGGTCCTGCGCAAAAAAGTTTGAAAAACAATTCTCTAGATCAAGATCATCCGGATACCATGCACATGTGAGTACATAAATAGGAGGATAAAACAGTTGAAAGTGTGGCCCTCAGGGCATTTAAGAGTCAACCACATTGCTGTGGGTCTGGAGTGACATATAGGCCAACCCAGGGAAGGACAACAGATCTCCTTCCCTAAAGGACATTAGTGAACCAGATGGGTTTTTACACCAATCAACAATGGTTTCATGGTCATCACTAGATTTTTAATTTCAGATTTTTAAATTGAAATCAAATTTCACCATCTGCCTTGGCAGGATTTGAACCTAGATCCCCAGAGCACAACTCTAGTCCAGAGACAATACCATTACGCCAATGCAGGAGGGAAGGCTTTAGGTTCCTGTGGGACTTGGGACCAACTCTGGAGGAGATGGGACTTTAACAGGCTGGGAGGTTGCACCTAAATAGAGCCAGGGCACATTTTCTGGTTCTACTAGAGAGGGTTTAAACCAACTCGGCATGGGTGTAGAGGTAATATCAGAAAGGAATAGCAAGAGTAGGAAATAATAAGCAATGAGGTTCGCTCAGCGTAAATGAGAAAGCAATAAAATCTAAATTAGGGTTACTGTGCATGTATGTGAACGCACGGATTGTGGTAAAAAAGATTGGTCAGCTAAAGGCACAGATTGCCACGTGGAAATATGGGCAGGATTTTCCGACGACCTTGTGGTGTGTCTTCCACCAGCAGGTGTGGCGGTGTCTTCCCGTTCTGCCAAAGTCTACAGCGTTTTGCGTGGTGCACCCATTCCGCCCCTGGGGAACCATCGCAGGGTGGCTTGCCTTTGGTGGGACCAGAAGACCCCACTGGGTGGGAAGGGCCGGATAATCCAGCCCATGATGTTGTGGCATTATCAGACTTGGCTCAAAGAAGGGCACAGATTCAAGATAATTGGCAAATTATGTAATTGAGACATGAGGAGAAACCTTTTTACGCAGCGAATAGTTGGGGTCTGGAATTTGCTGCCCGAGAGTACAGTGGGGGCAGATTCAATTGAGGCATTGAAGAGGGAACTGGATTATTATCTGAAAAGGAAGAGTGTACAGGGCTACGGGGAGTAGCAAATTGTTCCAATGGAGAGTCAAACTGACACGACAGACCAAATGGCCAGGGTAGTAGCGCAACTAATTTTCCTGACCCAAAAGGAAACAAAAGAAACTTCCTTTTTTTGATTCTCCTGCCCTGAATTCCCCTTGTCACCTGGGTGATCCTGTGGGGAAAGCTATTTCCTTCCATTGGTTTTAAGTTATGATGCATGTTTAGAGAAGGACTCACCTGTGGTGTTTGTTTTTGCCTTCTCAGAAAAGCAGGCAAACATTGGAACCCATGGGATGGGAATGCATTGGTAGGGATAGCCTTGGTCTTTTTAGCTACAAGCCACCCTACACCCAGTTTCCATGCGACAATAAGGAATCAAATTGGCCCTTATTTATTTTGGGCTGAATTACGAACCTGTTTCATTACAGGACATAAATTTATATGGAGGCAAATTAAATCATCAGATAATTCTCAAATTATGCTGAACTTTCACCATTGCTTTGAACTGTTTCCTGAGACTTCAGAAAGTTCGGAATTTCTAGAAGGTTTTTGTGGATCTTTTAGCCCAGACTTAGAGGACCATAGCATGCCCACAATGTGGAGTTCCATTTGAGCATAGTAATGTGGCGCTAAGTTGTTTGGGCAAGTGCACTAAATATATATCAAAATATTACTGCAAATACATCTGGTCCAGGCAGTATCTAATGGGTTGATAAATTTTTGTGCTTTTGCAGTTGATGAAGTACTTTGATTCAGCACCAATGACCATTCTCATACGTGGACTCATCATTGAAACAGTGTGTGTCCTTATCTGTTCAGAATCTAGGTCAACAAAAGTCCGAGACATAAATAGCAGTTGTTGACACCGCACACCTATACTGCAGTGAGACCTGGACTGTGTATCAGTGACACTTAAGGGTGGAGGAGAAATTTCATCAGCAATGTTCCCACCGCATCCTTTGTATTCAATGTGAAAACAATGTTGAACAAACATTAGTTTCCTTCTTGAAGTCAGATCCACAAGCATTCAATACAGTGCCACACAACAGACTTGTGAGAAAAGTTATAGCTGATGGAATAAAAGGGACAGTAGCAATGTAGTACAGAATTGACTGAAGAATAGGAAGCAGCAAGTAATGGTCAATGGACATTTTCTGGGCTGCAAGAAGGTTCCCCCAGGTGTCAGTGTTGGGGCTTTTGCTTTTCCTGATAGGGTAGCACAGTGGTTAGCACTGTGGCTTCACAGCTCCAGGGTCTCAGGTTAGATTCCTGGCTTGGGTCACTGTCTGTGCAGAGTCTGCACGTTCTCCCCGTGTCAACGTGGGTTTCCACAGGGTGTTCCGGTTTCGTCCCACAAATCTTGAAAGACGTGCTGTTAGGTAATTTGGACATTCTGAATTCTCCCTCAGTGTACCCGAACAGGCGCCGGAATGTGGCGACTAGGCGCTTTTCACAGTAACTTCAATGCAGTGTTGATGTAAGCCTACTTGTGACAATAAATATTATTAAAAGATTATTAAAATTAAAATATTACAGAATTAGATCTCGGTGTGCAGGGGGCAGTTTCAAAGTTTGCGAATGACACAAAACGTGGAAGCATGGTAAACTGTAGAGGACAGCGTAGAACTTAAAAAGGACAAAGGCAAGTTAGTGGAGTGGGCAGATAGATGGCCGATGACATTGAATGTGGAGGAGTGTGAGGTGATGTATTTTAGTAGGAAGAACATAGTGAGGTAATATAAAGTAGAGAGTAAAATTCTAAAAGGGGTGCAGGAGGAGCAGAGGCACCAGGTTGGATATGTGCATAGATCATTGAAGGTAGTTTAGCAGGTTGTGAGAGCAGTTAGTAAAGCATATTGTATCCTCGGCAATATTAATAGAGGCGTAGAGTACAAGAGTAAATAGGTTAATACCACCTGGGAGGCAGTGGAGATGTCAGTGCGGGAAGCATGATAAGGAGTACCGGCGTCCAATGTCGGAAGAAGACCAACGCCCTCCACCAAGTGCAAGGGTAAGTTACCGCCCTCAATTGCCCCAAAACCCCTCCCCCAAATCACTGGCTGAAACCTCGCACCCTCCCCACATCTAATCTTCGTGCTTGTTCCTCAGCACCCCCTGGCACCCACCAGCACAACCTCTTCATGTCCAGGTGCAGTACCCACACAAGCTACCTGTTATAGACTACTCGACCCATGAAATCTGCAGCTTACAATGCCCTCTCTTTGCCCCTGCAGAAGACAGCCCATTATAAGCAGGAAAGGGCCAAGGTAGGGGGGGGGGGGATCTGAGCCCTCACCCCCTATGAGGAATGGGCCCTGGAAATTGTGGAGTTGTCCGAAGAGAGAGCAGTCACCGACACCGAGGTTTGCCTGCACCATATAGTTGAGGATGCGCTGCCCATTCACCCAGATGACTTGTCTCAAATGAGTTGTTCATATCAGACAAAATCATCCTTCCCTCTCACTGACCACATGCCCATTGTCTCGCAGCATCTCTATCTGATGAAACAGGGCCATCCGGAGTTGCTACCAACCCCTATAACCACCTAAGAGAGCTCCGAGGATACCACCATTGAGGCATCACAGCCATCACCCCCACCTCCCACCAGTGCAGGGACACACACCTCAGTGAGTAACATTAGTGGACAGGCTTCTGGGGCACAATCTGGTGAGTGACACACAGTTGCTGATGCACATCAGGTGGAGGCAGGAACTCCAAAGCAATCAGCAGTCGGAGATGCGCTGGATCCCAGGATTCAGTTGGATCCCAGTCAGATATAGAGCCCCTGGACAAGGTTCTCCCAGAGCTGATGCAGATAATAGGACTCAGCCATGACATTCAGGAGGTGTCAGTGGTGTCAGTGACATTCCAGGGACTGGAAAGGTGATTGGAGGAGTTCCAAAGGCTTCAGGCACGGGAGATGATGCTGGAACTGCATGGCACCCAGGCCAACACTGCGAGGATGGCAAGCGCAGTAGAAAACCTGGAGCACAATGTCCGCGTGTTGAGTGGGGATGTCCAAGGCATGGTTCAGTCTGTAACTACCATGGCTGAGGGCCTCAACATCATGTCCAAGTCACTGAGGGGCACATCCCAGATGCAGGTGGACATTGCCGAAGCACTGCAGAGCATGGCCCAGTCACTGAAGGTCGTTACTGAGGACATTGACATCATGATGCAAACAATGGGGAGCCTCTAGGTCTTACTGCGCCAGTTGACTCCGAGGCCTCTGGTGATCAGTCCAACTGCCCCAACATGCCATAAAGTTCCCCAGAGCCCTATGGGCCCTGTCAAGAAGGTGAAAGCACTGTAGCCCAACCCAGGACCTGCCACCAAGGTGGCAACGGCGGCCTCCAGTTCTTTCAAAACCCCTCCTGACACCAGCACATCTCAAGGGCAGAGGGCATAACAGGGTGGCATGGCTATGCCAGTGACACCGGTAAGTCGGCTGGGGCCCTCTGGCTCCAGGCCCCCCAAAGGAAATCCGCCAAGGGCATCAAAGGCCATGGGGCGTGGAAAGCTGCAGGCTGCCTCCAGCTCTGATGTAAATCCTGGGGACACACCTAGACATAGCACTAGACCATGAAAGAGAATTGAGTGGCCACACCTCTCACACTCATCTGCTGCTCCCTGAAAGAACCCACTCATTCTTGCCTGAGTCATATGCACCCTGTGCACTACCTTAAACTGTATCAGGCTCATCCTTGCACAGAAGGAGGTCCCGTTTACCCTTTGCAGTGCCTCACTCCATGCTCCCCAATTGATCTCCCCTCCCAACTCTGCTTTCCATTTCTCCTTGATCTTCACCACCCACTATTCACAACATTTAAAGGTGGCTTGAAGGCCTCACAGAGAAAAAGCAGCTCAATCCACTGCCCCCTCCCATCCCCCACCCCCCACCCACCACCAACATGCCCAGGGGCAATCCCGACCTAAGAACAAAGAACAAAGAAAATGGCAGCACAGGAACAGGCCTTTCGGCCCTCCCAGCCTGCGCCGATCCAGATCCTTTATCTAAACCTGTTGCCTATTTTCCAAGGTCTACTTCCCTCTGTTCCCCCACCCGTTCATATATCTGTCTAGATGCCTCTTAAATGATGCTATTGTGCCTGCCTCTACCATCTCCACTGGCAAAGCATTCCAGGCACCCACCACCCTCCACGTAAAAAACTTTCCACGCACATCTCCCTTAAACCTTTCCCCTCTCACCTTGAAATTGTGACCCCTTGTAATTGACACTCCCACTCTTGGAAAAAGCTTGTTGCTATCCACCCTGTCCATACCTCTCATAATTTTGTAGACCTCAATCAGGTCTTCCCTCAACCTCCGTCTTTCCAATGAAAACAATCCTAATCTACTCAACCTTTCTTCATAGCTAGCACCCTCCATTCTAGGCAACATCCTGGTGAACCTCCTCTGCACCCTCTCTAAAGCATCCACATCCTTCTGGTAATGTGGCGACCAGAACTGCACGCAGTATTCCAAATGTGGCCTAACCAAAGTCCGATACAACTGTAACATGACCTGCTGACTCTTGTACTTAATACCCCGTCCGATGAAAGCAAGCACGCTGTATGCCTTCTTGACCACTCTATCGACCTGCGTTGCCACATTCAGGGTACAATGGACCTGAACTCCCAGATCTCTCTGTATATCAATTTTCCCCAGGACTCTTCCATTGACTATATAGTCTGCTCTTGAGTTAGATCTTCCAAACTACATCACCTCGCATTTGCCTGGATTGAACTCCATCTGCCATTTCTCTGCCCAACTCTCCAATCTATCTATATTACGTTGTATTCTCTGACAGTCCGCCTCGCTATCTGCAACTCCACCAATCTTAGTATCATCTTCAAATTTGCTCATCAGACCACATATACCTTTGTCCAGATCATTTACGTATATCACAAACAACAGTGGTCCGAGCACGGATCCCTGTGGAACACCACTAGTCACCTTTCTCCATTTTGAGACACTCCCTTCCACCACTACTCTCTGTCTCCTGTTGCCCAGCCAGTTCTTTATCCATCTAGCTAGTACACCCTGAACCCCATGCGACTTCACTTTTCCATCAACCTGCCATGGGAAACTTTTTCAAACGCTTTACTGAAGTCCATGTATATGACATCTATAGCCTTCCCTCATCAATTAACTTTGTCACTTCCTCAAAGAATTCTATTAGGTTTGTAAGACATGACCTTCCCTGCACAAAACCATGCTGCCTATCACTGATAAGTCTATTTTCTTCCAAATGTGAATAGATCCTATCCCTCAGTTTCTTCTCCAACAGTTTGCCTACCACTGACGTCAAGCTCACAGGTCTATAATTCCCTGGATTATCCCTGCTACCCTTCTTAAACAAAGGGACAACATTAGCAATTCTTCAGTCCTCCGGGACCTCACCCGTGCTCAAGGATGCTGCAAAGATATCAGTTAAGGCCCCAGCTATTTCGTCCCTCGCTTCCCTCAGTAACCTGGGATAGATCCCATCTGGTCCTGGGGACTTGTCCACCTTAATGCCTTTAAGAATACCCAAAACCTCCCCCTTCCTTATGCCGACATGACCTAGAGTATTTAAACATCCATCCTTAGCCTCAACATCCATCATGTCCCTCTCCTTAGTGAATACCGATGCAAAGTACTCATTAAGAAGCTCACTCATTTCCTCTGACTCCACGCATAAATTCCCTCTTTTGTCTTTGAGTGGGCCAATCCTTTCTCTAGTTACCCTCTTGCTCCTTATATACTTCTTATATGCTCCTGGAACACTTCAGCCCCCCCCTGACCAAGCCCGACCCCCCAGTGCTCTTGAGATGCACGCCCAAAAATGGAAATGGCTACTCATTCCCTCAGTTCCCCTCAGCAGCCATTGCACCAGCCTCACGTTTTTAAAATCGAGAACTAAACACCGCTGGTGTAATTTCTCGCTGGGAAGCCAGTTAATTTCCTCGAGGCTGTTACATTTGACTTCAGTCTCATTAATGAGATTGAAATTAATGCACATTGGGGGTAATGACATGCTCGCCATGTATGGGTGAGACCTGGAACCCGCCATCAGTAGTGGGTCAGTTAGATAGCAAACTGAATCGTGCCCTGCGGCTACAACAGCAGGTCAGAGGCTAGGGATATTGTGGCAAGTGACTCACCCCTGACTTCCCAAAGTCTGTCCATGGTCCACAAGGCATAAGTCAGGAGTGTAATGGAATACTCTCCACTTGCCTGGTTGAATCCAGCTCCAACAACACTCAAGATACTCAATACCATTCAGGACATAACAGCCTGTTTGATTGCTCTATTTCCACAAACATTCACTCCCTCCATCACTGACGGACAGTAGCAGCAGGGTGTACTATCTACAAGATACACTGCAGGAACTAACCAAGATTCCTTAGGCATAGCCTTCCACACCATGACCACTACGATCTCGAAGGACAAAAGCAGTAGTACCTGGGAACACCACCTGCTGGAGGTTCCCCTCCAAGCCACTCACTATCCTGACTTGGGAATATATCGCCGTTCCTTCACTGTTGCTGGGTCAAAATCCTGGAACTCCCTCCCTAACAGCACAGTGGGTGTACCTACACTACATGGACTACAGAGGTTCAAGAGGGCAGCTCAGTACCACCACTTTCTCAAGGGCAACTAGGAATGGGCAATAATTTGTTGGCCTAGCCAGCGACACCCACATCCCGTAAATGAATAGAAACAAAGATTAAATCTAAAACGCTTTTTGCATTCTGTTCACTAAAATATATTACCCGACAGAGGTTTAGGTTATATAGCGGAAAACAAATGTACTTAGCATAAAATAAACCAATAAACAGTCTTTACTCAAAAGAATTTTCACAGTCATTACAACCTTTACTTTTCTCCACAAGATGTCCAAACAATAAAGACAATCTGCCTGTCGTATCACTCAACATAACACAGAACCTATTCATTTCTTACTTTGTAAATTGCGATTACAGAGGTGGATTTAGCCCTTGTCTCTTCTGGCTTTAAGCTGCCTCCTGGATTGAGTCCAAACAGGTTACTATAAGCTTGTAAATGGCCAGAGTTGTCCTTCAGAAGGGCTACAAAGAATCATTGACCTTGCCCCACAATACAGGCCTAACCCATGTCTTCACCTTAGACAAAGCTGTCAACCGTAGGATGTCAATTACCAAGGATGTTTGGAAGTAAATGGAACAATCTGATTTATTGATCTCCGCCAAATACTTTGAATAACCTGGTATATGAGTCCCGAATCCAGTGTAATGCAAACAAATAACCCATGAATGTCAAGGACTTCCAAAACTACACAAACCTCCTTTCTCCAAGGCATGAATTTTAGTTTGACTATAATGTAAATGCTATGCAGCTTGCAGAGAACAGTTCACAATATTTGTTAACCCTGTGTGTATTGTGGTCAGTAATAAAGAAACAAATAGGTAATTGAATTTATGAAAACATACTCCATTTTGTGGCATACCTCAAATAAAAAGCATCTTTTCACACCAGACAAGTGTCTATGAAGATTATATTTAAACTCTTTTTCAACAGGCCGATTATCTATAATTTCTATCATCCAGATGGTTGGGAAGTGAAAATGCAACTTCCTTTGCTATCTGGGAATTGCATGTTATGGCTGCCATGCTATCAAATTTCAAGCAGGCTACTGAGAATTTCTGCATCATGTAATAGCCGAACATTTGGTTCATTGGGACCTAGCCCCTCAGACACCATTAATTAAACTTGTTGCCTCGCTCTTCAGCTCAAACATTTTTTGTGCTACCAATTGCTGGAAATGCAAGGCATCTGAGACCTTGGTGATATGGAACCAACAAACTATCCCCTTATCAATAAGTTACAAGGAACAGGAAAGATACGGGAATGACAGAACAGGAGGCTGGATGAATTGGCGCATAAACAAGTACAGAAAGAAAAATAAATCAAGGGAAAGGTAGATTGGATTAAGAGAGACAAAAGAAAGGAAAAGTAAGAAAAGATTTTTAAAAATTTTAGCTTTAAATTTGTAAAACATTCACTGCCTTCAGGAACAATGCTCCACAGTTTACCTTTTTTTCTCTTTCTCGGCTGGAAATGTTGAGTAGCATTGCAGGAACATAAAACTCATAATTAAAAAAATACTTCTGATGTTGGGTACCAGCCTTAATTTCCAGTGATGAGTTTAATTATTAATTAATGTACAGGTTTATGGTGGACCCCCATTTTCTCAAGTCGTCCAACAATTTCTGGTGATTCCAATTTATGAGGGCATTGCTTCCTCACCATAAATGCCTGGACCATTTGCACAATAAACTCACCATTATTTTCCCTGCAAATTCTGGTCCAATGCTTCCAAACAAAATTGTTTATTCACTGTACCAACTATAGATAGAAAAGCTATGGATAAATAAACATATCTGGCTTTTCAGCACCCAGGTTTTGGTACTACTGTACATATACTGGCGTTAGATAGCATTTTGGTGAGGGCTTTAGCTTTCATCTACCTGAAGTGTACAGAGTAGGTTGATTGTGATACTGCCAGTTTATAACAGTGATTTGATGCCAATGCTGCAATTTTAGAGTTCAGCTCTCCATCTAACACCTGATGTACCATCGATTGCACGCGAGGCGAGTGATTTACCAAAGTCTGGCTTTAATTAATTAGAACACAGCTCTGCGATCGTCTACAGTGGAAAGGGACGATCGTCAGGCGTTTGAGCATTTATACCTCGTTAATAGAGGCGTGGTTAACTCAGCCTCTCGGCCAATCGGTCGAGAGGCACATGACCGACCAGGGCCAATGGTAAGCCGACGTTCTGGCCTAATGGCAGACGAGTATGCAGATCATATCATCACAACACCCTCTCTCAAACACACACATTTGAACATGCATGCAACAAAAGGAAGGACATCCACTCATGCCACCAAGCAATCATCAATTTCAGGCTAGTTGCTGATTTATTTCTGATGATTCTTAATGTGATTGTAAGTGTTTGGTAGTTTCCAGAGTTGCTGAAGTCGACAGGGAGTTGTGCAGCAGAAGCTGAAAGATCAATGATTTTGTATAAACCACTCGTTCCAGACATGGGTGTAATATTGCATCCCTTCATTGACTTTTTCTTCATTCGTTTATTCGTTCATGGGGTGTGGGCGTCGCCGGGCCAGCATTTATTGCCTATCCCTGAGAGCATTTAAGAGTTAACCGCATTCTGTGAGTCTAGTCACATGTAGGCCAGACCAGGTAAGGATAACAGATTTCCTTCCCTAAAGGACATTAGTGAACCAGATGGGGTTTTACAACATTCGACAATGGTTTCATGGTCGTCATTAGACTTTTAATTCCAGATTTTTATTGAATTCAAATTTCGGCATCTGCCCTGGTGGGATTCAAACACATGTCCCGGTCCCTGGATTACTAGTCCTGTGGCAATGCCACTACGTCACTGAGTCCCCACTGCAATATGACTGAGGGAATGAGCTGAGGTGACACAGAGTAAGATAAGCAGTTGGAAGAGGCAGGAGGAGAAGGGTGAGAAGGGCTCTCAGCAGGAGGCCATATTCACTCAAGAATATTCTGTGTGGAATTCTCCTACCTGAATGTCAGTGAGTAACAGTGTGCCAGATGACTCCTTTTCTCCAAGGATGTCCTCACTAGCTCAGCACATCATGCATATTAAAGCTGAATATCCTAGCAACAGTCAATGTGCCTTCAGTCCACTGTGGAATCTGCATTTGAGCCACTACATCAATGAGTGACCACTGAGTGAGAAGAGGTAACATGCCTCGACATGTCTTATGACTCCGATGCACAACATTTGAGTAGAATTCATACAACAAAAGACACATCGGCACACAAAATGTGATCAAGCAAATCACTGGGGGGATGGGGGTTAAAAGAATGGTTTACTCTGCCCTAGCTGTTGGAGCATGTGTCAAAATTCATGGTGGTCTGATGCATGCTTCACAATTTTGTCATAATGAGGGTACAGCCCTTACTAGCAGCTATATGGAAAACAGCTGAGGAGGAGAAGGAGGGGAAAGAGGAGGAAGATGAGGACTGGAGAAGGCACCAACACAGATCAATCTGTGATTGACTCATTCAAATCGGATTCCAGTCACTGCAACCTAAATTCTCCATTCGACTACAGTTCCACACCTCACCATCACATTTAATTGGTCACCATGCAAAAAATAAATGCCATCACAAAACAATGCCAACTAATTTTAAAAGTCAAACCATGCTCTCTTCAATACTGTAATGATGCACTTTCACAGACTTCGGGCGGGATTCTCCAACCCCCGCCGGGTCGGAGAATCGCTGGGGGACAGTGTGAATCCCGCCCCCGCTGGCTGCCAAATTCTCCGGCGCCGGGGATTTGCCGGGGGCGGGAATCGCACCGCGCCAGTCGGGGGCCGAGTGGCCACCCATTGTCGGCCGGTCCCGCCAGCGTAAATTACAACAGGTACTTACCGGTGGGATCTGGCTCTGAGGGTGGCTTCCGGGGTCCTCGGGGGGTGGGGGGGGCGGTGGGATCTGGCCCCGGGGGGTGCCCCCATGGTGGCCTGGCCCGCGATTGGGGCCTGCCGATCTGCGAGCGAGCGTGTGCTGTGGGGGCACCCTATTCCTCCGCGCCAGCCACTGTAACTGTCTGCAATGGCTGGTGTGGAGATGAACCCCCCACCCCGTGCATGCGCTGGAATGACACCAACACATGCTGGCGCTCCCGCACATGAACCAAGCCCCTTTAGCGCTGGTCGGCACGGCGTAAACCACGCCGGCGCCGACCTAGCCCCTGAAGGTGCGGAGGATTCAGCACCTTCGGGGCAGCCCAATGCTGGAGTGGTTCATGCCACTCCTCGGCGCCGGAGTGGCCTGCCCCGCAGGTTCACGGAGAATCCCGCCCTTCATCTGCGAATACAAAAAGGGTGAATTAATAAGAAAAGTGCATCCTCGTGCTGTGCCTAGTTTCCTACAGCTCTCCTGCCAAAAAGGGCCCCACCCCCTGCGGTGATTACACACTCTGAGTCCCAATTGGTCCACCCAATCCAGGTGACCCTTACTCTGCTGTGTTGCCCTTAGAGGAACAATCACCACACAGCAACACAACTAGCCTCTGAAGTATGTGCACTGTCAGTGTTGAAGCTGATGGCTGTGAGTGCAAGGCCATGTGAATATAGCATGGGATGTTGTTTGTCTTCCATCACTATCTTCCTGCACTTCATGTACTTGCTTCTCCACCCTTGTCGAGCCAAGTTGCATTCTTGGGTATCGTAATGGAGGAAGACACAATAATGGTATTGTATTTTGGGGAGGAGGGCAGCAAGGAGAACATCTTTGCATCATATGCAGTTTATAAATCAGAAGATATTGTGGCATGAAGGGAAGTGGAATGTGAAAATGAGGATGAGATCAGTTTAGGATCACATTTGATCAGCACTGTTTTAAAGCATGGCTTCAGTGCTGTAAGCGCCAGTGGTGGTGACTACCATCACCTCCATTGGGGTAAGGGCAGGCAGCCAGGGTTCTCTACCACCTACTCCTGCCTCTGGTTGTGAACCACCTGGTCCTGCAAGATAGAGAGAAGTGTGTGAATGAGCATTGCACAAAGCGTTGGGTGATGTGCCTGTCACAGTTGAATAACTAGTCATTTGGGCAAGCTGTGAGGTGTGGGTGTGAGATTTGCAGCAGTGCTAAAAGTGTCAGTCAGAGTGAAGTTAAGCTATGAAAGTGAGGGATCATTCATGATTGGTGGGTGAGAGATGGGAGTGTGGTGCACCAGGCAGTGTCTGAGGCTAGTGGTGCAGTTTGGGGATGGGAAATTGTAGATACATTCACTGAATTTACCCATTTATGTGAGATTATTGAGCTATTTGTGGCATTGCACCAGTCCTTAGGGTAGATCCCTGGAATTGACTAGCACAACTTCCTGTTCAAATTACCTTCATGTAATTTGGAGGGCCTTCTGATCTTTCTGTATAGAGAACCTCTCTCCTCCTGTCTACCATCACCACCAAGGTATCCAGTGCAGCATTAGAGAGCCTTGGATCCCTCACTCTGCCCTGTTTTGCCATAATTCAGTGTTTTTCTTGCACACATTCCCTTCTGCAACCTGTTCTTGCTCCAGCCAGAAAGTTACTCCTCTTTAAGAGGTGGCTTCAAGACATGCAAGCTAGCTACAAACGGTCTGATCCTCTCACAAACTCCTGCTGAGGGGAGCAGCAACTCAGCAACACGATTAGTGTTGGCTGCATGCAGCGACCATGTAAATCAGTAGACAGCACAAAGTGAGACCCACACCTGTTTTCACGCCCAGCCCAATTTCGCAGCCAAACGGTTCAAACAAAATTATTTCAGAAGATGGATAAGCATTGCCAACCGACAAACCAGGCTTTATTTTTCCATTTTCACTCTAATGAAAGCAGAAGTTTAGTAAGCATTGATTTAATGAGCATAAAGGCTGCACAGGCAGCTAACCTTGGGCTATTAACTATTTATTACAAAGGCAGTTCTGCACAATGTACCACAGCTGTGCCCCAAATATAAATATAAATCGAAAATGCTGGAAAAACTCAGCCAGTCTGGCAGCTTCTGTGGGGAGAGAAACAGAGATAATGGGCAGGATTTTCCTGAGGGTTTTCTTAGCCCAATATTGGGACCAAATGCAGGTCTTGAACTGATACTTGCTGGGGACGAGACAGGCTGAGCTCTTTTCCCAGAGGCAGCCTGATGATTGCCAGGATCCCAATGATGTCAATCAATCACATGATCAGCTGCTGAAGAGCCTTGGTTCCCCCCATGGGAGAGGGAAGGTGCAACAGGTCACATACCGCTAGCCACGCATTGGGATGGGCAGACCATTTGTAACTTAAAGATGTGATTCTGATGCCAGGACAGATCAGGTGGAGCATTCCAGTAGAGTCTCCAGAAGGTCTCATGGATCATCGTGGTTTGTTGAGCACTGCGCAACCTGGTACTGTAAAGGGGGGTGGACTTGCCAAATGGCAAGATATATGTGGTGCACATCTTCTCCGATGAGGGTGACCTTGAAGGGGATGTGGTTGTGGAAGCTGAGGCTGCTGGGGAATAGACCACAGCAGGGGCCAGACAAGGTAGGCATGCACGCGAGGCCCTCATAGCCACAGATTCACAGAGGGGGATGATGAGTTGCAATGAGCATTCTCTTGGACATTAAGGGCCGACATGAACATCAGTGTTTCTATCCCTCTTTTCACCCTTGCACTTCAACCTGAGAGCGAATAGTTATACATCAGGCTCACATTGTCCCAATCAAGAGACCCTACAAGAGGCAGAACCTTCTGCAGTATTGTGAATGAGGTCGTATGTGGCAGCCTTCAATCAGACCGATGTCCACAAGGAGATCCACCTCCAGCAATGGGTCAAGGCAATCTGTGTAAACTCCATGGTGAAATTTAGATGTCACACTCAGGCCAATGCAGTGGAATACTCTCCGCAGGTTGAATTGATCTAGAGACAACTCAGTCACCTGTGTGATCTGTGTCAACTTCTTCTCAACCACATTGACATCCAACATTCTCAGTTCAGGATGCTGACCTGCCTTCATCCTCAACGTATGAATGTGGGACACCTGAGGATGATTAAGTTTAACCAATTGCCTACCAGATAATAAAATGTCTCCTCTTCAACACAGACATGGTGCCCTCACGATCAGCCCTGGCTTTTGCGAACTCAGAAATGCTCAAGCACTTAAAGTCATGCCTCATTTTTAATAAAGAATTCACTTCAGCTTCAGCATTTTGTTGCTCCTATCCCATTGACACCCTCAGCATGGTGTAAAGCTATGATGTGCGTTTTTCCAAACAGCTCAAAGCCCCAATTGTCTGCCAGAAGTGACCATTTGGAATTAGCAACATTCACCTTGTTGGTATTCAGCTGAGGGAACGCACAGAACTGCATCCCTACATTGTGATGAGAGCCTCATGCATGCGACACAGACAAGTACAGGGTGAGAGATGCTCATGGTTGTAGGTTCAAGCACCAGGACAATAACGTGGCTGAGAAGGGCAGGGCTTCTCACTTATTGGTAAGCTTGATAGAGAGTCAGAAAGGCAGTTGCCAGACTGTGCACACAAGCTCTGAGTAAAGTTCATAGCATGAAAGCTCTGGTGGTTGACAGCGAGCTCATGGATTCCAGGATATATGATCCTTTTCCATGCATTTAAACATGTTTCCTACACCTTCATCTTCCAATCATTCAGGCAAGATCATAGAATCATAGAATTTACAGTGCTGAAGGAGGCCATTCGGCCCATCGAGTCTGCATCGGCCCTTGGAAAGAGCACCCTACCCAAGCCCACACTTCCACCCTATCTCCGTAACACAACTTAACCTTTTTGGACACTAAGGGCAATTTAGCATGGCCAATCCACTTAACTTGCAAATCTTTGAAACCAGAGCACCCGGAGGAAACCCATGCAAACACGGGGAGAATGTGCAGACTCCGCACAGACAGTGACCCAATCCGGGAATCGAACCTGGGACCCTGGAACTGTGAAGCAACTGTGCTAATCACTGTGCTACCGTGCTGCCCAGATGGGAGAACATCTTAAATTGAATCTTACACAGCCAAGAATGAACATGACATAAACGTGCAAAGCATGTGTCATAGAGCCATAGAGTCATACAGCACCGAAAAGGTCCTTTGGCCCATCAAAACAACATCTAACTATTCAAATCCCATTTCCCAGCACTTGGCCCCATAGCCTTGTGTGCCTTGGGATCGCAGGTGCTTCTTAAATGTTACGGGGGTCTCTGCCTCCATCACCTTCTCAGGCAGCAAGTTCCTAAATCAACTCTGGGTAAAAACATTTTCCTCACATCCCCTCTTAGCCTCCTGCCCCATACCTTAAATCTATGCCTCCTGATCATTGATCCCTCCACCAGGGGGAATAGTTTGTTCCTGTCTACACTATCTATGCCCCTCATAATTTTAAGCATTTCAAGCATGTCCTGCCTCAGTCTACTCTGCTCCAAGGAAAACAACCCCAGGCTATCCAATCTCTCTTCATAACTAAAACTCTCCAGCCCAGACAACATCCTGGTAAATCTCCTCGGCACCCTTTCCAGTGCTACCACATCCCTCCTATCATGTGGATTTCAGAACTACATTCAATACTCTAGCTATGGCCTAACGTTTTATACAGTTCCAGCATAGCCTCCCTGCTCTTAAACTCTATGCCTTGGTTAATAAAGACAAGTATACCATATACCTTCTTAACTACTGTATCCACCTGCTCTGCTACCTTAAGGGACCAGTGTACATATACACCAGGGTCCCTCTGATCCTCGGTGCTTCCACCAGCATGCTGAAAAATTAAGGATGAGGCACCACTAATGTCGGCATTGATCTGACAACTGGCACACATGGTGATGAATGGAAGCAACCTAAAAGTGGTGCTCATGATAACGACATCTATAATAAGTGGGGGAAGGTGCATCACCTGATTCAGTGCAATGTAGCTTACCGTAAAAAGGCATACACAAGAGAGGATTGGGTGTAATTCTATTTTCAGTTGCGAACATTACATAAATGTTGTGAACATCTGTGCCACCCTTGTGATCCTAAATCTTTCCGAACCCTATTGCTACATCTTAGTGCTTTGCTTCCCTGATTTCCACAGCAGAGGTAGAGGCCACCTGTTGACTGCTATGCCCTGTTGTCTGTGGTGACCTTGGTGAGCATCCTCTGGAGGGTTGAGACTTGAAGGGTCTGGGCCTGCTTTGGCTGTTCTGCTTTGGGCCAGGTGCATCCTCCTCAGCCTATGGAGCTGGAGGTGATTGGGTCACAGGAAGATGGGCTTGGGGTCAGCTGGACACTCCTGAATTCACCTGAGTGGATGGCCCTGGGGTGTCCAGCTGCTGGTCCTCCTCCCTATGTATTCCCAAGTGCCTATGGTTGAGTCTTTGAGGGTAAGGGGCAGCAGGGGCATGCTGATGGGAGGCATCACTGAGCATAGGAGATGTTGTTTTCTACCCTTTTTGCGCCATTGCTGTGAGGGTCCTAGGCTCAGAGATTGAGAAAGCTGAATACAGGTGACATTTAAATATGGCGCCTGGAATGAGGAAGCAATGAGGTGATGATGGGGCAGATGAATCAGAGGCCCTTTGCCAGTGATCCGGTATGTTTCCCATGCATGCATAATTAATTAGTTGGGAAGTGGTCAAGTTATGGGGAGGCAGTGATATAGAACATAGAATATACAGTGCAGAAGGAGACTATTCGGCCCATCGAGTCTGCGCCGACTCACTTAAGTCATCACTTCCACACCGCAACCCAATAAACTCTCCTAACCTTTTTGGTCACTAAGGGCAATTTATCTTGGCCAATCCACCTAACCAGCACATCTTTGGACTGTGGGAGGAAACCAGAGCACCCGGAGGAAACCCATGCACACACGGAGAGAACGTGCAGACTCCACACAGACAGTGATCCAGCGGGGAATCGAACCTGGGACCCTGGCAATGTGACGCCACAGTGCTATCCACTTGTGCTACCGTGCTGCCCTGGTGGCATAGTGGTATTATCGCTGGACTAGTAACCCAGAGATCCAGAGTCATGCTCTGGGGACCCGGGTTCAAATCCTGCAATGGCAGATGGTGACATTTGAATGCTACAAAAATCTGGAATTAAAAGTGTAAAAAAGTGACCATTGTGGTAGTATGGCTAGAGAGATCATATTACCGGAGAGCCAAGCTGCCATTGGTACAGCAGCCTCGCTGCCCATTGGCCCAGGCAAGTCATGTACCTCTCTGCCAATTGGTGGTGGCAACCGATTGGCTGAGAGGTTGGTAGCTCCGCCTACAAGGCGGGGTATAAGAGCTTGTGTTGGCTGGCAGTCGGCCTTTCTCTGTATGACCGCTGCCGGGCTCACATCTAGCGTATTAAAGCCTGTTGTTTGGAACTTCACTACGACTCGAGTCCAATTGATGGTGCATCAACCATGAAGCCTTGTCAATTGTTGTAAAAATACACTGATTCACTAATGTCCTTTAGGGAAGGAAATCTGTCACCCTTACCTGGTCTGGTCTACATGTGACTCCAGATCCACAACAATGTGGTTGACTCTTAAATGCCGCGTACCTGGTGGGTGGTGTTTCCACGTGTAATGGTGGTATCCGTGTCGATGATCTGGCATGTCTTGCAGAGATTGCCCTGGCAGGGTTGCGTGGTGTCGTGGTCGCTGTTCTGAAGGCTGGGTAATTTCCTGCAAACAATGGCTTGTTTGAGGTTGCGCGGTTGTTTGAAGGCAAGTAGTGGGGGTGTGGGGATGACCTTGGCAAGATGTTCATCTTCATTGATGATGTGTTGAAGGCTGCGAAGAAGATGTGGTAGTTTCGCCACCCCAGGAAAGTACTGGACGACGAAGGGTACTCTGTCAGTTGTGTCCCGTGTTTGTCTTCTGATGAGGTCGGTGTGGTTTTTTGCTGTGGCGCGTTGGAACTATCAATCATTGAGTCGAGCGCCATATTCCGTTCGTACGAGGGCATCTTTCAGCATCTGTAGGTGTCTGTTATGCTTCTCCTCGTCTGAGCAGATCCTTGTATACGGAAGGCTTGTCCATAGGGGATGGCTTCTTTAATGTGTTTCGGGTGAAAGCTGGAGAAGTGGAGCATCATGAGATTATCTGTGGGCTTGCGGTAAAGCGAAGTGCTGAGGTGACCGTCCTTGATGGAGATGAGTGTGTCCAAGAATGCAACAGAATTTGGAGAATAGTCCATGGTGAGTCTGATGGTGGGATGGAACTTATTGATCTCATCGTGTAGTCGTTTCAGTGATTCTTCGCTGTGGGTGCACAGGACCTTCAACCGACATTATACACCAGATACATTGATGACATTTTTTTCCTTTGGACCCACAGCAAAACTGAAACAAACCTGTTGGACTTTAACCTGGTGTTGTAAGACTTCACCCCAGTCCAACGCTGGCATCTCCACATCATGGCTACCATTCCTGTCACCACTGATCATCATGCTGTATGATGATCCCACCATAGGCAACATGTTGCAACTTGTTTTTTTTTAAGATGTCTCAATGATGAGACCTTGAGGTTCTTTCTGAGTCCATTACCATGTGACTCTATACATCATATAGTGTGTGGTGCTATTCTCCAGTCCCACATTAACTCTTGCTCTTATGAGCACCTTGACATTACAATGGCATGCAGGCACATAGTGTGACAAGAATGAAATATCTATCATGTGTGTCTTTCACTAATGTTCTACATATTTAGCTGCAGGAGAAGAAAGGATGGGAAGAGTATTGTGGTACCCCCTGGTTATAGGTGATAAGTTTCAGATGATGTTTCACACGGTCACTATACAGTGGTTGCAACTGGAAAACATACATCACAGGATATTGTTACATGGTTGACTGCCTCCTCCTATTATCTTGGTACATTGGGGAGTTCAGTAAAGTTTAAGCAGCTTCTCTGACACCCTGGCCTATATTTTCTAATTGGCAGTACCTGATAAATGGGAGTGAAGTGGAGGTAATCAACCGGAAAAGTGTTACAACTAGATATCCACCCATTTAGTATCTCAGCCAATATTTTGCTGATTTCTTATTGGGCCAGTGATACCTACCAGTTCACAGTTAAGTACATTAAAATAAGGCCTTGATGATACTATTTAGATATTCACTATCCGGCAGAGGATTGAACCAGAACCCAGCTGGGGGTGCTGACCAGGATCATATTCTTTTAAAAGTAGTCCTTAATAAGGACAGCTTAAGAATTTTTCTGTGGTTGGGGCCCATGAGAACCCCTTGCCACCCACATCCCCAACCCAATTGAACCTCTTGCCATGTGCAGCCCCAACCCAACTGAACACAAGCATTCAGCATCGAGCTTTAGATATACCCTTTTGCCCTGAGTAATTTTGGTGCCAACCATGCGATTCAACAGGTATTTTTGGGACCTAAATAATCTTTGTAAATGCTGAAATATACATTAGCAGCCTTTATATTTAACCAACAAATTATTTTAATCCCACAGTGTCCTTATCTTTCAATTTACCTATCTCTTTTAAAGGCAGCTTGTTTGTGATTTCCGATCCTTTTTAGTGTGTTTAATGCTAAAACCAATATTATCCATGCTATATAGATAAAGCTAACCCAGGGTCTAATTTCTTCTATGCTCTTCTCCTCTGACAGTGTTGTTTAGTCCAGCTTCCTTAGCTCACCCCTCAAACCGAATGGCCTCAACATAATTGTCTTATTAACTATCATTTGCTTAACCTTTTGTTTCACCACACTATGGTTGCTATTACTCAACTTCTTTACTGATCTATGACTCTTTGTTTTTTCTTAAGCATTAGGTTCAATAGATAGCACCCCAGTCACATTGGTATCCTGATAGGTTGTTCTTGGTGGCAATCAATATTGGGGTAATGTTATCCACTCATTTTGTCCTACCGTGTCCAGGAATGTGATACCCTTGGTGTGCTTAACAGTTATGAAGGATTCTCAATCTGGCTTGAGGAAATGTATTATCTTCCTCATTAACATGGGGCTGTTTAGCTCACAGGGCTAAATCGCTGGCTTTGAAAGCAGACCAAGGCAGGCCAGCAGCACGGTTCGATTCCCATAACAGCCTCCCCGAACAGGCGCCGGAATGTGGCAACTAGGGGCTTTTCACAGTAACTTCATTTGAAGCCTACTCGTGACAATAAGCAATTTTCATTTTTCAACTGTATTGGTTCTTTAAAGAATTGACCAGAACTGTTGATGACAGTTGAACTATTGATGTGGTACAAACAGATTTTCAGAAATAATTTGAAGTGCCACATGTGCGACAGTCCAAAGACGTGTGCAAGTCAGGTGGATTAGCCATGCCTAATTATCCCTTAGTGTCCAGGGATGTGCAGGATAGGTTACGGGGATAGAGTGGGGTGGACGGGGGACTGAACATGTGTAGAGTGTTTTTTCAGAGGGTCGGTCCAGACTCAATGGGCCAAATGTCCTTCTGCACTGTAGGGACTCTATGATGTTTGAAATCTCATTGGTAGAAGGGTAACATTCTGGCTCTGGAGTTTGAAATGTCTCAGGCCTGGATTTTCCTGCCCCGGTGTGATGGGATGCACTGTGGGAGAGTCGGTGTCCCAGCCAAAAGTCCATTGACTGTTGGTGGGACTGGACAATCCTGGTGGCTGGTGGGACTGGAAAATCTGCTCACCTGACTGACTGGCGTTGTCCTGGACTGCTCCTTTATTGATTTGAGTTGTGAATGGAATTGAAATTGAACTTTGTAAAATTGTTGTGAGAGACTGGGGGGGTAAGGTGGTGGGGAGGGGGGGGGGGGGCATTGATGTTGTAGCTGGAGGTGATTGGACAAAGGACATTACCCCAAGGAACGCCAGCAACAAAATGTCTGGGATGTAATCGTTGCCTTCTGACAATCAAAGCTGCCTTCCTTTACGTCGAATCGGCGGGTTGATCCCCACTGTAGTCAGTTTTGCTCTGGTTTGCTTGTGTCATAATCAGTTGACTGCTCCTTCAATCTCTCAATCAATGTGAACAAAAATGATTTGGCCATCATTAATCTCACTGCTTTTTGTGAGTTATTTTTGGTTGAAATTGGTTGGTGGTTTCTTATGAATTAACAAAAATTACTCTTCAATGTAAGAAATTCATTGAATGTGAAGATGTGAAAAAACTAACCAGGACATTCTCTTTTACAGCTCTACATTTGCTGCAAATGCGTGTTTGGACCTGATTCACACTAAATTCCCGAGTGTAAAGAATTACGAGAAAACAAAGCCACAGGTGATATAAAACAAAACACATGTGCTGTGTTCCAGATTTATGGCTTCTTCACAGCAATTTGTTTCAACCTCTGGCTCTATCAAATATTACATCAAATAATAAATAATACAATTAATCTTGCCAAAAGGAGTCCTTGATTTGCTCAACAACTGACTAATTATTGCTTTCCCACCCGGAAGTGTCCACAATTTCTGTATCTTTTTTCAATTGACATTTACAGTTATTTTGTGAGAAACGATTCAACCACAGATGAAATTTATAACAAACCCAAGCTTCATAAATATGTGACAGCTGACTCGCATGTGCAAGGAAGGTTGCTGTTGGCTAACTCGGAATGTCAAGAGTACATACACTGAAATAAATGGCAAATTGTAATGGGGCTCTCCATCTCCCAACCTGTCTTCTCTCTTCCACTCTTGGCTTGCAGAGGTGTCAGCATCAGGGAAATGTCAGGAGTGATGTTTCTGGGTAGCAGCATGACACAGCTTATAAACTTATTTAAATACCTGAAGCTGTGTGCATTTTTAAATTGCATAGAAATAAAATAATCCATGTTTAAAAATCAAAATGAATTGTTGTCACTCCAGTTGGCAGATCAGGGATTAAATTTCACAGTTATGTATTCAAAGGGAGCATAGAATCACTGTCACAGTACTGCAGCCCTACCCACGCTCATGGTGCGCGCATTTCTATCTTAGGATGGGGTAGCAAACTTACTGGCTTTTCTCTCATTTCCGTGATTCAGGTTTTACTTTTGACTTCTCCCTTTTCATTCAGAATACTTATTCTGTCTCCCACCCTTATCTTCTTTTGTCGTAGTCAGAATTTATGTGTTTTCTTATTGTCTGTGATCAGTGTGTTGTATATGTGAGGTGTGTATTTTTTTACCTTTGAAGTGGTTTCCCCAATTTATATAAACATAGCAGCAAGCTCTTTTGTGAGCTGTATTTATTATCCCACACTTGCCCTGGAGGTTTAAAAATCCAAAGTCCGTCACACACTATCACTCACACAAAGATTAGATACAGATGAAGAAACAAATAATATGATTATAATGTATAATTGCCTCAGTCTCTCATTCATAAAAGGCATGTAAATTCTTAGATGAGTTGAAGCTTTTAGTTGAAGCAAAATACTTCTAAACAGACGATTCTCAGTAGGCTTCGATGCATCTTCTGGTTATATTTCCACGAGGTTCATTTTCAGGTGAACTTGAGGTCAGAACAGGTTGGGGAGACTCCTCTCACTTTCAAGGTCTTACTGATTATTACCTTGGTTGCTTAGTTGAATGCAACTGGTTCAGTGTCTCTATGCTGGTGCCTCTGTGCCTCAGATGAGTTACTGCTGTTATTATAAAAGCAGGCAACAAACATGGCTGTCTTAGCCATTTGACCTGTTACAAGCCCAAAGTCCTTTTCCAATAAGGTGGTGTGTTAGGCCAATACGTTTTCTGCATTGTGGCCTTTCACATCTCAAGACATCCAAGGTCTTTGTTTTTGGATGAGGGCCATCACAATACCACAAAAGGTCAATGGGATTCATTTCACATTCACCAAAAACCCTTTCAGATTCAATGTCCCCGGTGAAACATGGAGATGGGACGTCTGTAAACCCTATTGTCTGTAAGTTTTGGTTCGTTCTTAAACAAGGAGATGTGTGAATTTCACAAGCGACTGTGAGGTTCCTTGACTCTGGTCCATACTTAATCAGGTGCTGCCCGCAGACTCACCTGTCAAATCCCCAAAATACATGGTATGTTGCAGTTTTTGTATTCACCTCTTAAAATATAGCTTTAAAACCATGCCTGTACTGGGGAGGATACTTTGCCAGTCCTGAAATGTTGTTTGGATTAAGTAACTCAGACCACTCCTTCAGGTGAATCCATGGTTCTTATGACCTGGAGTGTGCCTTTCTATGTCCAATGGCTAAATGCTTTTGGAAACAGCCCAAACTCGAATAGAAAATGTTCAGCACAGCATCTTGTTATATCAAGTATATAATGTACTCGTGTGGACTTGCTTATCTTTTCTCCCGAGTTAAACTTGGCACAAGAACCTGAATAACTGGAAGTTTGCTGCTGAGTTTCCACAGAGTCTCCTTGGCCTCTCTACATTTATTTGATAGCTTCATTTAGGCTGTTAAATTGGAACAGGACTGATGCTATTTTAAAATTTAGCTGGACTTAAATTGATGGATTATTATTAAATAGCCAGCTTATTCAGGAATGGCATTTATAACATCCTTCTACCTACCTGGCCTAACCTATGTGCCACTGCACTCTAACTCTGGACAATTGTCTCTTGATAGAATGAATACCGCCTTGCCCATCCGCTTCATAACAACAAATACAAAGGAAACTTAAATGCATGTTATTTTAGATTTAAATATTGCAGCCAATCAAACATCGCAAATCTTCTTCTTTGAATACGTGTAGGCCCACAGAAAATCAGGGATTATTAGGTACCAAAGTAACTTGATCAATTTTCTATGAGTGAATCTAATTTTAAGCCCCGCATGTGCCATGGCAGGAAGAAATAAACCAATAACATTAAAAAAACCACAAACTCTTTCATTTCTGGCATCCTGCCCTTGGCTCCTCAGTTTTCACTTTGGGAAGGCTTCTGCCTTCTGTTCCCAGCTTATGGCTTTCTTTTCTCTTTATTTAGTTTGCTTTAATCATCTCTTTTTAGCTGTTGATAGTACAGTGCATTTCTTTTTATCTTCAGTAGTGTTACATCTAGGTGGAGGTCAGATGAACGTGCTTTTTAACCAAGCTTCTTAGCTTAGGTGAAACTGCCCTGTGGACCTATGGCGCAGTTTCATCTAGAGAAAGAACATGAGAAAGAGCCACTAAAAATTAGTCTTGAGAATTCTAGCATTCCTACCGCTTAGTTTTCCCCAATTTTTCCTGAGCAATTCTCTCCCAATTTCTCTGAAGCCTGCAAAAATAGTTAAATGAATATGGGCCTCGCTAATGCACATTTCTGCTTTTATCCGCTCCTCTCTCAACAACCGTTATCTCTTCCATGTTGCTGATCTTGGTATTTGTCAGATCATCTACTGTCAATTAAACCAACCAGATAAACCAGTCCACCAGGCACAAATGTCCCACGCACTCTTCTCATGCCACTTTCTAGAAGAACTACTTTCTCCAGGTTACCTTTGTTCACTCTTCCATCATCCCAATTTCCAGCAGTCTTTCTCCAAGTATCCTCCAATGTAATCTTAGCACTTGTTCACTTACCGCCTCACACATCACTCTCCAAGGCCTCAAACACTCCTTCCAGCAAAAATAGCAACTTGTGCCTGCTTTTTTCATTTAGCATGCTGCGCTCACTGCTTTCAGTAACACTTCCTCTACATTGGAGAGGTCAAAAGCAGAGTAGGTGGTTGCTTTGTTGGGCATTTCCATTTTGTTCACAAGAGTGATCATGAGTTTTGCGCCAAGGTCCCAGGTTCGATCCCGGCTCTGGGTCACTGTCCATGTGGAATTTGCACATTCTCCCCGTGTTTGTGTGGGTTTCGCCCCCATATCCCAAAGATGTGCCGATTAGGTGGATTGGCCACGCTAAATTGCCCCTTAATTGGAAAAAATGAATTGGGTACTCTAAATTTATTTTTTTTAAAGAGTGATCATGAGTTGTCTGTGGCTTTCCACTTTAATGCTCCAATTCCTACGTAGACCTCTTTGTGTTTGGCCTAATGCAAACTTCAGGGACAAATATCTTACTTTCTACTGGACTCGCTGCAACCTTCAGGTCTGATTATTGACTTTAATAACTTCATCCTTTAACCATTTTCTAGACGAAGAGTGGAGGTGAATTGATGTTTGCAGTGCACATCTAACGCTTAGTACTTGTAGGAGTTGTGGCCATGGTATTGATCTGTTTTTCATGAGACTGGAAGGTCTACTTTATCAGTACTTTTTGCTTCAACTTCGACCTGCTTTAATCATAGCTTGATTTTATTTACCCTCTTACTCTATTATTCCCCATTTTCACATTTTCTCATGGGTTTTTATCTTGCATGCTTTTTTAAGTTTCACGTTTGCACATTCATTTGTCCTTTGTTATCTCTTCACCATTTCACTGATAATCCTTTGTATCACATCAAGTTTTTTACTGAATAGTTTGCAGATCATCCTATCCATCTGTTGATTCTCTTCAAATCCCTTCTTCCTTTAAACCTCTATTTGTCCATCTGTACAAAAAACATCTCCTTATCTTCAGTTTCGATACCCTTTCTCCTCTGGACTGTCTTCCCGGTGGATATGAATCCATAGAGAAAAATATCCCACAATTTATCATAATCGGCCCAATTTCACAAAGAGGTCATAACTGCAACAATTGAGAAAACTCAGGTTGAATACTAGCTCCTACTTGTGGCTGGAATTAAAGCACATTGTTGGTAGACAAAACAAAGGGCTTTACTTTTAGTTTAATTGTCGTTGTGTTACATTTGACCTGTGTTGTATCTAATGAGACTGGGAAAGATTAAAAAAAGCAGTGCCAACGTTTTTTTAAAAATTTAGAGTACCCAATTCTTTTTTTCAATTAAAGGGCAATTTAGCGTGGCCAATTCACCTACCCTGCACATCTTTTTGGATTGGGGGGCGAGATCCACATAGACACGGGGAGAAAGTGCACACTCCACACGGACAGTGACCCGGGGCCAGGTTCGAACCCGGGTCCTCGGCACCATGAAACAGCAGTATTCACCAGTGTGCACTGTGCTGCCCATACAGCAGTGCCAACCCAAAATAAATGACCGCAGAACTCAACATAGGACCGGGAGTACTTATGGATAACTCAATGAAGCCATAATCACACTATACAGAAGTAATAGTGAAAGAAAACAAGTCATTTTGGTGTTTACCTGGAGAAATAGAGTACAGTACCCAAGGAGTAGCAATGAACTTGAACTAAGTATTTGTTCAGCTGCACATGGCGTACCTATTACAATTCTGGTCACCAGAAAATAGCAGGAACATTGGGTAATAGCAGTGTGGTGGTTATGCTTTAGCATTTGCAAGTCAGGGGTCACGTGTTCCAATCTCACTGTGAAAAACTGTGAAATTGAATTCGACAAACCTGGTGCTTTGTAGGCTAATCCCAGAAATAAAAGACAATACATTGTTAACTTGTTCATTAATATAAGAAAATGGGACCTTACAACCCTATGCAGTCCAGTCCACACTATATAGAGTCGTCTCATGGCTTTGAAGGCAGCTATGGTTGGCCATCAAATATAGCCGTGCCTTTGCTGCCAAAGTCCAAATAACGTCTAAATTGATGCTTGAATATTTAAGTTTAAGAAATGATAAGGGAATGTGTAGATTGTTAAAGGGTTGACTCAGAAAAGTTCATGGGTGCATACAATGTGAACCCAAGGTACACATTTTACAGATACTCCAGTTTAGATGAGAGAAGGTGAAAACGTTTAGATTATGCAGACTGCCCAGTGGAGACAGACTGTTGACAAATTGAACCATCGGATAGATAATTGGTAGATAGTGTTTGAGGGGTATAGGAGAAAGAATAGTGTGCTATTTTTGAGGACAGTTTTTTCCACCCCTATATATTCCTATATCTAGGAACAGTTAATGACACCAGTTAATAGAACACCAAACATGGAAAAGAAATCCATGCCCTAACAATACCATTCCACAGGCCTTAGCGAGCACAAATATTTGACAACAAAATCAACACCAAATTAAACATATAATCAAAAAATTATGTGATATTAGCTACAAGCATTTAACACATTTATTGGAAATTACATTACTGGCTTTTTGTGGAAGCATTAACCATGTGTTTTAGGCCTCAATTAAATGAGGGGCCGAAGTACACTAATTCTACACAGGCACAATAGGCTTTTGTACAGCATTGTTTTCTAGGCTCAGAATACTATTAGAACATTTTGGCAGGCTATCTGACATGAAGGGTACACTGCCTAGCTAAGTAACAGTGAAAACAATTCATTGCAACTCATGTGTTCGTCACATTTATTCTGAAATTTAAAAAATATCTTTATTATTAATTCCTTACAAAAAAAGTGGTACATTTTCTACCATAGCTTTTCACTTCTGTATTTACATTAATCAAATGAAATGATTTACTGAATGTCAGAATGAGGAAAGGAAGAGGAAGGAGAGAAAAAAACTTAGATCATCAGGGCTGTATAAGTAGTGAGATAAAAAGATATAAAATAATTGATTCACCAGTCCTTCTGGTATGTTTGCTCTCATACATGTGAAGATAAGAAACATTATTTATTGAACAAAAAAGGCCTATGAGCTGAATAATTCCACCTCAGCAAAACACTCTGGAATAGAATCTGTACTTTGTTCGTCCTGTAAAAGATTTGATATTGTACATGGGGTCTCATTCTTTCTGTTTTGCTGTCTTCTCACTTTCTCTCTCTCCCACACGCCTTTAATCTTCTTTCCTCACTTTCTCCATCTCTTTCACTTTCTGAATGTCGGTTCCCCTCTTCCTCTCGCCTTACTGACTCCCTCACTCTTCTTTTCTCTCTCTGGAGACAGGTAGCGTAGTTCTGATTGCCATCTGCTGCCTGTTTTACGAGGTTGGGATCAGATGGCATCTAATCAATCGTCACTGTTGCCCTGGTAACAGGAGTCCACAGGAAAGATGAGAAACTCGGTCTCCAGCCTCAGGCTGTTACCAGTCCAGAGGGACTCTCTCTATTTTACACAGTCACTCCTTCAAGAATACCTCCTCTATTCAAACTTTCAGCCCTTTACTCACTCTCTGTGACAACAAGATTTGTAAAATCATTTTTATAGGCTTCTTTACTCAATTTCTCAACCTGGCAATGACCTGTTATACATGTACACTTTGCATTTCCCTTCAGTCATACAGAAGAAAGGATAGTCCTTTTATTAGAAACATTCATGGCTGCACCCTGCAGTACTTCAGGGAATAAAAATCTGTCTAAGAATATCCATTGGGTTGCGACTGATTCTCAGGTGGGCCAGCCATTGACATCAACATGGAACAAAAACAAAATCACTTTTAACACTTTCAGTACCAATAACTCAGAGCAGATTTCAATAGAAACCTTTGTTTTTCAGAGCCAATAATGTCTGTATTAAATATTTTATATATACTTCTAGTGTTGAATATTAAAGTATTATCGGTGTCCCTTTGTGCAGCTTTTAAATTACTTTAAACATTTTATGTCTAATTATAATATATTTTATTTTCTGTGTCTTGTTTGATGAGTCTTTATACACACTCTGCTGAAGGCTATGCATCCTGAGGTTTTCCCCTCTATTTTTCATGTCTAGGATCATCCGGGCCAAGTACCTTTTCCGGCGAAAGGACAGCAGGTGGCCTGATCCCAGACCACTGCAACTTGGCCAGCTGCCAAGAAACACATGACAGTGGCCCAGTGAGACCAGCGTTCCCCCCACCCCACCCCCACCTCTGACATCCCCTACCCCCTGCAGGGAGACACCTGCCTTCTGCTTTACAGCTCTCTGTGCCACGCAGTTCAGGTTTAGGAACTGAGTGGAATGGGGACTGAACCTCCATCTCCCATTTTATGACACTGCACAATGACCCTGCCGAAAACTTTTGATTTGTTGTCCTTGATTTGAGCACTGGGGGGACATTCACGGTAGTTAACTTGGCAGACCCATGATTCATAACAATGGACTTTGTGATAACTGTAAAATATCTTCAATTTCATATTCTTGGGACAAACATTTTTTAACGTTTGAAGCAGAGGTGTCACCAAGTGTCGTCAACGCCATGTTACTGGACAATTTTATTTTTCTCCTCCAATACTTTGAATAGTTGAACTTTACTATTATTTAGGAAGTCTGCATATTGTGACAAATTATCAGTATCACCCTTCATACAACCCCTCAAGTAATATATTTATATTTCTGGTAAAAATATCAGAAATTTGTGCAGATTTCAAAGTGCCTTTATCAGATACACTGAGTCCACTGATTCTCTTCGGTCTGTCCACAGCTGTAATATTAGGCTTCACTGAATTATTCATAACACTGTCCTCAGCTGGCCATTAGTGCAAATGTTCCCAGAATGTCCCTGTACTGACTGTATGCATAACTTTGCTGTAGGTACAGAGGGGTGCCAGTGCTAATCTACAATTCATACACATTTTTGGTAAACAATTATTGATAATGTGAATTTGATGAATTTGTTGACACATTTTTTCCAAATTAAGGTTTCAATTCTAGCCCACTGGTTAAATTTGTTTAAAAAGGCATTTTTCACTGCGATTTTTGGGGTTACTTATTTTACTTCTTAAAATTGAACAAGGAATTTCACTTGAATAGATTCGCCAGTGTGCATTTGGAGAAAATTAAAACTCAAATTAAAATGTCATTACTAATTTTCTTTTGTTGATTTGTTTTATCATTCGTTTGTGGAATATGGGAGTTGTTGACTCGGCCATCATTCATTGCCCACCCCTAGTTGCCATTGAGTTGGTGGTGGTGAGCAATTTCCTTGAACCGCTCCAATCCATGTTGTGTATGTACACCCACAGTGCTGTTAGGCAAGGAGTTCCAGGATTTTGCTATGAATCTATTGTGGAAAAGTGACAGATAATTAAAATATAAATATTATAGATGGAATAAAATATTAAATTGTTTCATGTCAAAATCAGTACCCTATGAAGCTTCATACTCGAGAACTGATATGGTGCGTGTGCTGTACCAGACAGCAGGAACTTGCCTTAATGTCTGCTGATGCTTCATCCTGAGCTGTTTCCTTTTCAGTTTTCTCATTGGTGGTTTGCCTTTGCCTTCCACTCTCAGAGACAGGGTGAGGAGGAAGATCCCAAGTCTACCTCAACTGGAACAGGAATCAAAACCACGCTATTGGGTGTTATTCTGAACCACATGCTAGTCCTCTCGGGGCAAGTGAGCTAAGTAGCCTCCCACACAAGAACGAAGGTCTCCAATATTTTCTTCCTTCATTTAAAAAAATGCTTATCAATTACAATGTGGGATAAATATGTTTGATGTGCGATTGCATAGTACCGTGAGTTATATTTCATCTCTGGGTCCCGGATTCAACACCAAAACAGACTGACGGATTGAAGGGTTCTTCACTTTTCTGCTGTCAGGGCCCTTTATGAAATTAGTTTGGGCAATCACAACCCTTTGTTTCTGTGAGTACAAAACAAATCTGAATTCGGCATAGATTGGCAATCACTCTATAGGATCGCTGGCCTAAGAGGTATAACCACTGCAATGTCCCCAAACGAATCCTTACAATTTACTAGGGACTTGCAATTTTCTGCGAGGCCTCCAGAAAATTTGTATACATATTCAGCAGGCTGGAAAATGGGTATCGGGAGATGATTTGGAAGGAGGATAGGATTCCATATGAACCAGAGTTGTCAACAGGCCAAGGTAAAACCTTTGGTCAAGCTTCAGCTTTAGCTCCACCAAAAATAACATTAAAAATTCCCTCAGTTTTAATTTCAGCACTCTCCAGTGATCCCTGTGAGGCCCACTAATTCGGCTGCTCACTGCCTGATTCAAATTGATGGAGTGTGCATAGTGCAAGTTCCGCCCACCTACTTTACTCCAGAACTGCAACTAGAGTAGAATATTTTAAAAAATCATAGAATCCCTAGAGTGCAGAAGGAGGCAGGTCGGCCCATCAAGTCTGCACTGACCCTCTGAAAGAGCACCCCTCCTAGACCCCATCTCCTCCCCTACTCCATAATCACACCTGGCGCCTTGGACACTAAGAGACAATTTAGCATGGCCAATCCACCTAACCTGCACATCTTTGGAGTGTGGGATGCAACCGGAGCTCCAGAAGAAAACCCATGCACAGATGGGGGAACGTGCAAACTCGACATGGAATCAAACCGGGGTGACTGGCTCTGCAAAGCAGCAGTGCTAATTACTCTGCCACGCGAATCTGTGTTTACAAAAAAAGTAGTCTCCTGTCTTTTCATATGGATGTGCTGCATTCCCTGAAAATTACACAGTCAGAAAAGGGATGGCAGTGAGGCCCTGCCTTCATTCAGGCAAAAACAATGGGTGAAATTCTCCGCTCGCAATGACGCAAATGCAAGCCACGCACGGGCGGAGAATTGGATCCGGCCAAAATTGAGGTCCGTGCCCAGCGCGGATTCGGGCACCATGTTCCGGACCCTCGCTGGTGGCAATAACAAGGTTTGCGCCACGCGCCATTGGCAACATGCACAACTGACATTTGCATGCATTTCCCGTACCAGCCTCCCCGAACAGGCGCCGGAATGTGGCGACTAGGGGCTTTTCACAGTAACTTCGTTTGAAGCCTACTTGTGACAATAAGCGATTTTCATTTCATTTTCATTTCATTTAAATATGATTAGCGCATTTGACCCACTATGCTCCGGGCCTCTGCGATGCTCCCCCCTTCTTAGGTGATTGTCACTCGGGCACAATTTACTACAGGTATTTACAAACGTGGACTATGTTTAAGCTTCTGGGTTGCTGTAGAGTAAAGAAGACAAGAATTCTGCTTCTCCACTAAACACCTTTATTTCTTTGATCCAACTCCACACACAAATCTCCACCAACAAATAGTGCCACCTGTAACCCCTTTATATATCAGTGACTTCTATTGGACAATTGACATCAACTTAGTATTTAATTGGAAGGTCTGTTAACCCACTCCTAATAGACTGGGCACCATGGCTGCTGTGGGGGTGAGAGAAGATAAGAAAAATTTTGAAAAAATGTTTAAAATTACAGCACTTGCTGGGGGTTGGCTGCCAGGGCCAGGGGAAGTAGCGGAGAGTGACTTGCTGACAGTTCCGTGAATTTGGGGTGTCTCCCTCAGGATTAGGGTGGCCTGATTTAGATCGCCCGCTGCATCCATTTGGTACAAGTTATACGCCCCTTGCTGCTCACTCAGCGGACTACTCACTGTGTCCTGTAAATGTTCACAGAGCCTCTGGTCATTTGGGACCCCACCCAGGTCACCCCTCTGGAAACCCTCAGACCCCAGCTGACCCATCAACGGGATGGGTGTGGCCAAGCTCAATCAGTGGCACACCAGGTGCTGCCGCTCTTCATTGCGCTCATCAGTTATAGCTCTTGTGCTACTTGTCCAGAAGGTTCTGGCTTCCTGAAGCTGGAACCGCTCAAATTTCTTTAAGCTGGTTTAGCTCACTCGGCTAAATCGCTGGCTTTAAAAGCACACCAAGCAGGCCAGCAGCACGGTTCGATTCCCGTACCAGCCTCCCCGTACAGGTGCCGGAATGTGGCGACTAGGGGCTTTTCACAGTAACTTCATTGAAGCTTACTCGTGACAATAAGCGATTTTCATTTCATTTCATTTCAGAAGCACAGCCCCAGACAGGGGAAGCAGGACAATAGCAGAGCTCAGCCCAAAGGACACATGCACCATGGCCTTTGGCATACTCCATGGCTCACTGCTCTTCAGGGCAGAAGCCTCAGCATTGACACTATCTGCTAGCCCACACTGCGGACTACCAGCTGTGTCCACGTCCTGCCTGTCCACTACACCCCTACCCCCATCCATCCTGCACCAGATAGGTTGTCACAACTTGTGTGCCACACTCAGGACCAACATCACACTGCCAGGAGACGCACACTTCCCTGCCTCACCCTCATCTTTAGAATAGGCCCATACACAAGCCTCTAAGCTTGGAGGCATTTGTTAGCACACGGTGACCCTCTCCAGAGCATAACCAGATGCCATCCTGTTGGCGGGATAACACATAGCCCAACCAATGAGGACACCCATAGTAAACTCACTGCGGAGAAAGGACAAGGGACTGGATTCTTCCGTCCTGCCCGCCGCAAGAACGCCACAGGCAAGCCGCGTAATTGGAGAACTCCATTGACCTCCGGTGGGATTCTCCGGTTGCAGGACCGAGGAGCTGCAGAGCCTATTGCTGACACGGTGATGTACCATCAATTCGACTCAAGACACATTTAGGATCCGAATCGTGGCTTTAATCTGCTAGTTGTTAGCCCGGTGGTCGACTACAGAGAATGGCCGACCGCCGGGAACTCTGGGTACTTATACCCCACCTCGGAGGCGGAGCCTACTTGCCTCTTGACCAATTGGAGAGCAGTCACATGACTAGTCCCAACCAATCTGATGAGAGTCACATGACCAGCTAGAGCCAATGGGAAGCCAGTGCTTTGCACCAATGGCATTGCTCATAACCATACCACCACATTCACCCCTTGTGGAGAAAGAAGGGGGGGTGTAAGTGGGAGAGAGAGGGGGGGTCCAAGGACTGGTAGTATGAGCAGCGAAAATCGATAGGGGTGAGCTGCCCACTGGCTCGTGGCAAAACAATACTACTACTACTAATAACGACAGAATAATACAAAATGTCCACAAAAAAAAGGTCCCATGGCTGCATCAGATGGAGACGATCAGCCTGTCGGGTGCCCGTGGTGTTCTGGTGGACCGTCGCAGTGGAGCCGGTGATGTCGGGCCGATGGTCATCCTTGCCTCCGGGAGCGTCTGTCGTAGATATGTCTCCGTACCCCGAGCCGGTGGTGGAGACGCTGTAATCAGGGAAGAGGGGGCATGTGCGCTGGGTCGTGGGGGCGCGGGGGGCGCTGGGGGGAATTGGGGTTGGGGGGGGGAGGTGTTGATGTAGTGGGGGAAGGCCGCACGCCGGCGGGTGCCAGGTCCTGAAGCGAGACCGTATCCTGCCGACCGTCGGGATACTCCACGTACGCATATTGCGGGTTGGCGTGGAGTAACTGGACTCGCTCAACCAACGGGTCGGACATGTGCACCCGC